>NC_054828.1:122893182-123209432 GCF_018345385.1 Vulpes lagopus
TGGACACATGGAAATTCAGGGGGAGTGGTGTTCCCATAGAGCATAGACTCTCTGCTCCTTCCCATATACTGTGCCTGTGCATCTCTTCCACCTGGATGTTCTTGAGTTATATCTTTTTCTGAGGGACTGATAAGCTTAAATAAATATTTTTATGAGTTCTGTGAGCCATTATAGCAAATTAATTAAATCCTGAGGGTGGGGAGTAGGAACTTCTGATGTATAGGCAGTTGGTAAGAAGCAGAGCTAACAACTTGGATTGGCACTTGGCATCTGAAGCGGCAGGTAAGTAAGGGGAAACATTTTTGTGACACTGAGCCCTTAACCTGTGCAATCTGACACTCTCCAGTTAGGTTAATGTCAGAATTGAGTTACTTGCTTGTTAGTATGGGAAGACACACACACACAGACACACGTATGCACACACACACACACACACACACACACACACACACACACACACAGGAGGAACCCAGAGGAATGGCACAGGGCCCAGCCTAGGCTGTTCAGTAAAAACTCTGTAGAGAGGTTGAACTTGACCTTAGCCTTGAAGAGTAAGTATTAGAAGTAAGGAAGGAAGGAAGGAATTGTCCAGGTAAAAAGAGAGTAGAGTAGGAAATATCCAAGGCAGAAGAGGTATATGGGCAAAGACCTAGAGGAACATTTCAAGTTCATAGAAATATAAGAATGTGTTTCTGTACCATGGGGACAGGGGGTTCTTTACTCTGTGGCTACTTCCTGAGTGTCACTCCAAGCATCCTCATTGGCTAGTCTTGCTGCTTTAGCACTTTCCACTGACTGCTTTGTAGACGTCTGGCATTCAAACCATCTTAATGCCTCTCATGCAGGGCTTGCCTTGACATTGCAGAGACTGTCACAAATTAATCATATAATTAAGCAGCATCTACTACCGACTGTAATGGTTTTAATTCTGTGTAATTTCCATTGTGACAGACATCCTGGGAAGAGTAGCAAGTATGCAAAACTGGAGCTAGACAACCTGAGAACAAATCCACATTCTTCCATAACTATCTAAGTGTATGATTCTGAACAAATCACTTAAATGTTTTGAGTCTTAGTTTCCTACAGAATTGTGATTAATAACATTAACATTATAGGGTTATTGAGAAAAATAAGGGATGATGAGTACAGATAGAATTTTGAGGGATTAGGATGTACTAATGATGAGTGTTATTATTCCATCACATACACCTTTACACGTATAGAGTAGTTCAAGGTAAATCTGAGTTACTGGGAGGAAAATACCATGAGAAACTTTTTGAAGGAGATGAGAAGACAGTTCATTGGACAGGAAGTAGAAGGTGATTTCAAGAGAGTACCAGGACCCATGGTGCTGGTAGACTGGGAGTGTGGGTTTTGCCACATGAGCCATCAAACAGATGGAGCAGAGACCAACGGGGAGCATGAGAGGAGGCATGTGCAAGAAGTGATGACAGAGCTCTGAAGGCTGAGATGTGGGCTATATGAGTGGAAAGTGAAGTGGGTGAAAGGAGCAGTGGGATCAGGACCTTATAGATGTGTAGAGCAGGAAATAATCTGTTGAGTACTAAACATCACACTCATCCAACTGGTGAGGAGATGAGGCTCCTGAGAGGTTAGGTGATTTGCTCCTAGTCACAGTCATGGCCAGTTGCAGAACTGAAATTCCAACTTGGGAATCCCAACTTTTAGTTTTACTTTTCTTAACATTCTCTTGAAGGGGAAAAAAAATCATATGACTCTCTATTCAATCCTGATTACAACAATCTCAGAGAATAAATTTAACACAAGTACATTTATAAATATATTATTTCTTACATTAATTCCTCTTTCTTTTTTTAAGATTTTATTGATTTATTCATGAGAGACACAGAGAGAGACAGAGACACAGGTAGAGGGAGAAGCAGGCTCTTTGTAGGGAGCCCGATGTGGGACTTGATCCTCAGGCCCCAGGATCATGCCCTGTGCTGAAGGCAGATGCTCAACCACTGAGCCACCCAGGTGTTCCTAATTCTTCTTTCTTTAAAGTCTCCCACGTTTACATATATTAAGAATCTTTCTGTCATCTTTGTCAGATTATTTAGTCATAAAGTCATTTATTCATTAACTCAATCACCCTTTCACTAGGGTTTCCTATACTCTGTGCACTGCAAAAGGGAATGGGGATCCAAAGATGAACAGGCCCCTGTCTTTAGTCTCAGAGAGTTCAGCATCTCATAGGAAAGACAGACAGACATGTGCAATACTATACAGTAAGTGTGCACAATGGAAGGAGCAATCAGTTTTGAAAGTTGAGAGAGGGTATCTCAGAGTTAATGATCCTTGAGCTGGATCTTAGACAAAAACTAGGAGTTGGCCACTTAGAGGTAGGAGGTGGAGGTAAGGTGAAGAGTAATGAGCTTTCCAGGTGAGTGATGTGCAAGAGTCTTCATGGCTGAAAGGTAGAGAAACTCTTTCCCTGACAACATTTGATGGGGGCAATGCCAGTTGAGTTTTGGGGAACCATTTTTAAGTCTTAACCAAGTAAAAGGTGACTTAATGAAAAGGATAAATGACAAATTCTTTTAAATCCGGAAAAAACCTCTCTTCCTCTAGCATCTGGAAGAGGCTAATTATTGAGTAACTTTATGAAACCCGGGCAAATGGGATTCTTTGAGACTTTTTTTGCTCTGGGCAGTGGAAGAGGAGTTTCATGGGATGAGTTCTTTTCCCACTTATTCAGCTTTGGCAGCTGTGACCAGATCCACGCCTGTAGAGTTTCATGTCATAACAGTGACATTGTTTCTGTGAGACTGAAGTATTATTTACTGAGCTGTGGGGACACAGAGATGAATATGACATGATCTCTGCTTCCAGGGAACATGCAGCCAGGTGGTGAACACAGACAGGTGGTAAAGCACACGCAGCATGGTGGGATGTATGCTGCTGGGCTTAGAGGATAGCATGGGGGCCAGGGTTGCTTGTGTTCTTAGGTTGAATCTTGAAAAATGAGTAGGAGTCAATTCAGGGGAGGAAACTTTTCCTCATAGAAGGAATAATAATAATAATAATAATAATAATAATAATAATAATAATAATAAACAACTGGAACTCTGGACCAGTATGAGGTTTTTGGAGAATATGGACAGGACAATGAAGCATAAGGAGCGGTTGAGGCAAGAAAAGGCCAATCCCCAGAGACTTCTAGGCCTAGAGGAGTGTAGACTTTATTTTGTATGGTTGGAAGAGCCATTGTTAAATTTTAAGCAGAGTCATCAGATTAGGTTTTAGTTTTAGAAGCATCATTCTGGCTATAGTACAGGTGAAGAGGTGGACAGGGCAAAATTAAAGACAAGGAGACCAGTTGCCTGGCTGTTACAGCATCTTTGGCAAGAGATGAAGGTGGACTGAATTAAAATGTAAAAATTGTAGGGATTGCCAGTTGTGTCAGGGTAGAAAGGGACGGGAGGAATTGGGTAGGACTCACAGATTTCTAGTTTAGTTGTCTGGGTAGATAGCCTTGCTACTACAAGATGAGTAATATAGAAGGAAGAACTAGTTTGGGGTGCTGGTGTGTGTGCGTTGAGCTGAGTTCTAGATTCTAGAGTAGCTAGATTTGGGGTGCCTGTGGGTCCTCCCGATTAATATGCCCTGTAGAAAGTAGAGTTATAGAAGATAGCATGAGTCTGCAGCTGAGAAGAGAGATCTGGGTTTGAGACGTAGACTTGAGGTTGACCAGCCTGTAAGAAGCAGTTGGACGTGGAGAGGGAGGGGCATGGAGCTTTCTGAGAACAGATGATCAGAAAGAGAGGAGGCTGAGGATCGGATCAAGTGACTGCTCTGTTTGAAATGATACATCAGAAACTTCAGATCTTATTCATTGTTGACACAGCCTTCAGGTGTTTTCCCCATGGGCAGACTTTGGCTGACAACAAAGTGTTAAGTGCCAGGAGCTAGATTTATTCTGTAAAGAAATTCTTCCCAAAGCAAGAAATTTTTGGCTTTCACTCTGGGACTATGTGTGTGTAGCTTCTAACAACTCTTGGTGGTTGGTGGTTTGGATCACATTTGGACCAATATTTTCACACTAGTATTTTGAGTAAAATAGTTTTGGATCATAGAAGTGGATAAGTATTCTTTGAACCTCACGGCTAGTCACCTGTTTTGCTCTGAACAAGTCTGGCACAGACTGGGATTTTACCTTTTTTTTTTTTTTTAATATTCTTTTTTTTTTAATTTTTATTTATTTATGATAGTCACAGAGAGAGAGAGAGGCAGAGACACAGGCAGAGGGAGAAGCAGGCTCCATGCGCTGGGAGCCCGATGTGGGATTCGATCCCGGGTCTCCAGGATCGCGCCCTGGGCCAAAGGCAGGCGCCAAACCGCTGCGCCACCCAGGGATCCCGGATTTTACCTTTTGAAAAAGAAGGAACTAGGGAGCAAATAATTTGTCCTTTCTTTCTACCTTCATATATTAGAATTCTCTAGAGAAATTGACTAATAGATTATATACAGAGAGAGGAAGAGATTTATTTATAAGGAATTTGCTCACACAGTTATAGAAGCTAAGAAGTCCCACTATGTGCCACCTGCAAGCTGGAGACCCAAGAGAGTTGGTGGTGTCATTTAGTCCAAATCAGAAGGCCAGAGGACCAGGGGGCCTGAGGGCAGGAGAAGATTGAGGTCCCAGCTCAAGCAATCAGGCAGGCAGAGCTGAATTCTTTCTCCTTCCATTTTTTTGTTCTATTTAGGCCCTCAAAGGGTTGAATGGTGTCCAGCCACACTGGAGACAACTGCTTTTTGAGTCCTCTGATTTAAATGCTAATTTCATTTGGAAACATCCTCACAGACATACCCAGAAATAATGTTTAGTCAAATATCTGTGCACTTCATGATCCTGTCAAGTTGACACATGAAATTAACTATCCTACTCAGAAGTAAAAGGCATGGGAATACTCTAGAGTCCTTGCCTGTCTCTCTCTTCCTGTTTCTTTTTTCTTTTTTCAATCCCTTTCTATGGTTCACTAACTGTTATTAGAATACCTAGTTTAGGGACCCCTGGGTGGCTCAGCTGGTTAAAGCATCTGCCTTCAGCCCAGGGCATGATCCTGGAGTCGCAGGATCTAGTCCCACGTCAGGCTCCCTGCATGGAGCCTGCTTCTCCCTCTGCCTGTGTCTCTGCCTCTCTCTCTCTCTCTGTCCCTCATGAATAAATAAATAAATAATCTTAAAAAAAAAAAACCCAAACACCTGGTTTATTCCCAGTGCCATGATAAGGGATTCGATAAATACAACATAGTCCTGGCCATTGAGGAGGGTGGTCTACTGGGGAAGATAGTAATGCAAGTGAATACGTTTTAGGAAATATACAGAGTGATATGATAGAGAGAGGAGACAAGACATCTGGGTGCTGTAATAGACTGTTACTTTGGTGTCCCCAGTTAACTGTCTCTTCCAGCACTCCTCATGTGGTCCCCGTCTCATGTGGACTCTGGGCTTGTTCACTTGATTGGCTTTGACTGATAGGACATTGACTAGTACAATGCCAGCAGCATCTCAATAAGCACTTGCATATTGGGGCTTGTCTCCGAGATGCTCTTTTTGCAAGCTGGTCACTGTTCTACGAGAAAGATCTAAGAGCCACATGGAGAGGCTCTCTTGGAGAAAGTTGAGGCCCCTACCTGTAGGTACAGTTGAACTCCCCACTAGTGGCTAGTATTAACTGCCAACATGCAGTTATACCATCCAGCTCACCCACTGCCCAGCCACTGTAGTATGAGCAGAAGAATCCACTTGACCAAAAAACAGAATCATGAGAAATAATAAATTGAAATAATAAACTATTTCCAGGCACTGTGTTTTGAAGTTTCCTCTAGTCACCAAAGCCTTTTAAATTGTTCTTCCTTCTTTACCTGCTATTGTGGGCTGACTTGGGTCTCCTCTCCTCTCGAATTCATAGGGTTGAAGTCCTGACCCCCAATGCCTCTGAATGCGACTGCATATGGAGATAGGACCTTTAAAGTGATGGCTAAGTTAAAATAAGGCTGTTCGGATGGGCCCTAGCCCAACGTGAATGGTGTCCATATAAGAGGAAATGCAGGGGCACCTGGGTGGCTCAGTGGCTGAGCATCTGCCTTTGGCTCAGATCATGATCCCAGGATCCTGGGATCGAGTCCTTCATTGGGCTCCCCATAGGGAGCCTACTTCTCCCTCTGCCTATGTCTCTGCCTCTCTCTGTGTGTCTCTTATGAATAAATGAAATCTTAAAAAAATGCAGACACAAAGAGACACACCAGAGATGCATGTGAACAATGAACAGACCATGTGAAGGTGGCCATCTGCAAGCCAAGGAGAGAGGCCTTGGAGGAAACTAAACCTGCCCACGCCTTGATCTTGAGCTTCTGGGCCCCAGAACTGTGAGAAAATAAATATGTTTTTAAAATCCCTAGTCTTTGGCACTCCTAGTAAATGAGTACACCTGCTACAGCTAACTATTCGCCAAGTTAATGCCAGTTCTGTTTTGTTAACCTCCCTCATATTCACCGCCTTCCTGAATTTTGTCACCTGTATTTCTAGTGTCATCATTTTCTTCTTGGGTTATTGCAATGGTCATATTCCTGCTTTCCCTCCCTCTTTTCTTTCCCTTCCATGAAGTCACTCTTCCTCCATCTTTTAGATCAAGGTTTTTCGGCCTTGTCACTTTGACATTTTGAACCACATAATTCTTTATTGTAGTTGGAGCTACGCTGTGCATTGTAGAATGTGTGGCAGCACGCCTAGCCTCTGCACGCTAGATGCTAGTAACACCACCACAGCTATCTCCAGAAATTGCCAAATATTGCTTGTGGTCAGAATCACCTCCAATTGGGAGTCAATGTCTAAAACTCTGTCTAGAACCCAATGCCTTTGGATTGAAAGGACCTTTAGTGATTTCCTGCTATTTTTGATATGTTTCTCAGATAATTCTCACTTCATGATAGGGAAATTAAAGGTAAGGGAGATAGAATGACATCATGGATGACCTCACCTTAGTTCTGATCGAAGTCAGGAGCTGCATTTGGTTAATCTCTTCCTTTCTGGGCAGAGGATATTAAGCGTGTAAAGAAGAGTGTGTCATGTAGAAATATAAGAGGGTTTTAAAAATTTATTTTTAAAAAATCTGAATCACATTCACTCTGACCTGTAGAAGACATAACCTATTTTTGCACTTTGTAAAATTACTAATAGATATTACTTATCAGGCCCTTGCTGTGTGCCAGACACCATTGTACTCCAAGTTTTAGAGAAATTAACACATTTAATCCTCACAAAAGCCCTAAGAACGTGACGCTATTTTAAATTCTGTTTTACCAGTGAGGAAATTTAAGTTACATTATTTCCCCTAAATGCAACCTAACCTAAGCTGGAGCACAGATTCAAACCCAGGCCAGCTTTCTCTGGAGCCGTATTTTCACCATGCTACATTCTGTTGTGGATATACAGTGAAGGCACTGTATGTGTTCTTGGGCTAGCTTTGCCACTTACTAGCTCTGTGTTCTTGGCTGAATTAATTTACTTCTCTGAATTTAGTTCATTCTACAGTAGAAGGGGGGAAATAATCCCTACTTTATCCTGTCCCTATGTAATTTTCATAGGATTAAATAGTCTAAGGTCTAGTACAAAGTAGATACACACTAAGAATTAATTTATTCTTTTATATATTTGTATGGGAACTCTATTACTTGATCTAACTATGTCATTCATGAATTAAGGGTAAAAGTGTGTATGTAGTAACAGGTATTAAAAATGTAAAACGATATATAAATATTTAATGTTTGAGAAATGTAGTTTTTTATGTGTGCATGCTTGTGAGAGAGCGATGGGCATGTGCTAGCCTTTTGGAACATCTAATTTGTTCTCAGTGCTTTTCTGTATTGTCTCATTTAATTATCTTCAGGGTATTTATCTTAATTTAGTTTCTAAGAGAACTGAGACCCAAAGAGAAGTTGTAGCTTACCCAGTGTCATAGCTAGCGAATGACAAGGCTGTCATTCAAACCTGGATCCATCTGGCTCTGAAATCTAGGCTCAGATACCTTACTTTGCTTTCATGTGACATTTTTAAGTTTCTTAGCTTATCAAAATAGCTAAGTGTGCAACCCTAATCATGTAAAAAAAAGTATAGGTGTTCATGTTCTTCTGAGATGAAGTCCCACAAGAATGATAAACATAATAGCTTAGTGCCCCATGGCAGGGCTGTCCCTGAGGGTTAACATATCAAAAAGAGAAGAGAAACAGGTCTGTGAGCCTACAGTTTAATTCTCTCTCTCCCTCTCTCTCATACACACAGACACGCACACATACACACAGGCTCACTTGCTTTTGTACCATCCAGAAAGTCATCAAGATAATGTAAAGGGCTGTGGAAAATTACTTTGTGTTAGGAGTACCTGGAGAAAAGAATTTGGACATTTATGGAAGCAACTCCACAAGAAAAAACCCCAGGGAAATTAGACTCCGTAATAAATAGAAATTACCTTGAAATAATTGCTAACTTTGTAATCATTTTAAAGTTCAATGAAAAATTTAGAAATAAAAGAGAACATGCCATCATGATTGAGATATTTAAAAAAATCATACATGAGCCGTGAAAGTAGTAAGCATGTCAGAAAACCCACAACTATTTATGTAGCTAGGCCTTAGGGACACTCTTTGGGTCCAAGTAAAGAAAAGGATCATGTAAATCATTTCAGTTAGTGTGGGGTTTTGTTATTTTTTTTTTTTTAAGAGAAACTGTGAAGATATCAGGAGATTACAAAGAAAAGAGAAGAAAATGTGATGCAGAATTTCACAAAATAAATGAACTGAGAACATGTACCCCCACGGAGGTCTGACAACTAATGGGAAATGAAATGGGATAGATTTTATAAGGAAAAACTATTTTGGTAATGCAATGGAATGATCAACAGTGGCTTAGGTGGACCAAAAAAATTTTGAGATGATTCTTCATCATTTCAGAGGCATTGGCTAGAGAAGCCCCTGCCTGCTTTTTGATCTCCTCTTATAATACTTCCATTGTTTTCCTTTGTACATTTTAGTCATAAGGACAATAGTTCAGGTTTTAAAAGTGAGCAATACATTTCATGGGGTTTTTTTTTTTTGGTGGAAAAATGTTTTTTTTTTTTTTGCATGTGATTAGTTTAATCTGCAATTAGGAACATGGAGGAAAATTCTAGGGCACATACTAATGGATGGGAAACTCAGAATGGTCTGTATGACTAGAGCATAGATAGGGATGTGGTACATGGGATAGCTCTTTTAAAATATAATAACCTAAAAAAATATAATAAGCTAAAGTGATCAAAATGACAATTAATGACTAAGAATCTTTGTTCCCAAGGATAGATATGTTGAAACGTTTCTAGGCAAGAAGGGAAAGCATATGAATTTCTGCTCAACATTTCTATGCAGGTAACACGTATATGCACAGAGATGCATGCTTATGATAGAGAATCAAGACACTGGGGATGTGGAGATAATAAACTTTATGACATAGGAAGTCTACAGTCTGGCATTCTAGAGCAGTGTTTCTCAAAGTGTGTTCACTAGACCAGCATCAGGATCACCTAGGTATTTGTTATAAACGAAATTCTCAGGCCTTATCTCAGTCCTATTAAATGAGAAATTCTGGAGAGCACCTGCTTTTTTGTTTTAACCATCTCCATAGAAGACTGTGATAAGATCAGAAACAAGACAGGGATGTCCACTCTCACCACTGCTATTCAACATAGTACTAGAAGTCCTCGCGTCAGCAATCAGGCAACAAAAAGAAATAAAAGGCACTCAAATTGGCAAAAAAGAAGTCAAACTCTCCCTCTTCGCTGATGACATGATACTCTACATAGAAAACCCAAAAGACTCTACCCCAAGCTTGTTAGAACTCATACAGCAATTCGGTAGTGTGGCAGGATACAAAATCAATGCCCAGAAGTCAGTGGAATTTCTATACACTAACAATGAGACTGAAGAACGAGAAATTGAGGAGTCAATCCCATTTACAATTGCACCCAAAAGCATAAGATACCTAGGAATAAACCTAACCAAAGAAGGAAAGGATCTATACCCTAAAAACTACAGAACCCTTCTGAAAGAAATTGAGGAAGACACAAAGAGATGGAAAAATAGTCCATGCTCATGGATTGGCAGAATTAATATTGTGAAATGTCAATGTTACCCAGGGCAATTTACACATTTAATGCAATCCCTATCAAAATACCATGGAGTTTCTTCAGAGAGTTGGAACAAATTATCTTAAGATTTGTGTGGAATCAGAAAAGACCCCGGATAGCCAGGGGAATATTAAAAAAAGAAAACCATAGCTGGGGGCATCACAATGCCACATTTCAGGTTGTACAACAAAGCTGTGGTCATCAAGACAGTGTGGTACTGGCACAAAAATAGACACATAGATCAGTGGAACAGGATAGAGAATCCAGAAGTGGACCCTCAACTTTATTCATTTTAGTTTGAGAGCCACTGATCTGCAGCATGTAGCAACACCTTTGTCCAGGTGGGGAATGTACAGGACATAATCCTTGCCCTCAAGCAAATCTCAATCCAGTTGAAATTTTAAGACCTCTACTTGATTAATGAAAATTTATGGGTTTTATAGGGTGTTACAGCAGAGGTGATCTTGAAAATAGAGATTAAGGAGAAACAGGCTCTGCTTCAGGGTATGGGCAAAGGCTGAAAAGTAGAGATGTACTTAAGAATTAATAGGAACTTTGCAACCAGACAAAGGCAGAAAATAAAATTGTAGGCAGGGGAAAAATGGCACGTCAAAGTGCAAAAGGTTGAAAGAAATTATTTCTATGGGATGTAACAGGTGGTTGATGTGGTTAAAGCACCAGTGAATGGAGGGACATTTTGGAAGCAGCACTGCCCTAGTCAGGTCTACTCTTATCTCACCTTTTGATTATTGCTGAGAGCTCCTTGTCCTTTGGCCTCCAGTATAGTTCCCCATTAAATTCATCTTTAGCAATTAGAAGGACCATTAAAAAGTACAAATCTGTCCATGGCACTTTCCTGCTTAAAACTCTTTCCTGGCTCTGGTTTGCCTGTAGAGTAAAGCCCAGACTCCTTAGCTCGACATACATATGTAAGGTCTTGCATGCTCTCAGTTGCTTTTATGTCTACCCTGAATTCTGGCCTTTTCCTAGATTTCCTCAGCATCTTTCATCTGCTGCTTCTCCAACTGCCTTTTTTTTTTTTTTTTTAAAGGAACTCCTATTTAACCTCTAAGAATCAGCTTAAATTTTGTTTCCTTTAAGGGTCCCCAAGGACCTCACCTCCAAAGCTGACTAGGGGGATCTTCCCTGTGCTTCTATGATGTCCTTGGATGCATCTATGTCCTACATGTAGCACACAGTACTAATAGTGCTCACCTGTTTTCTCCCATCTTATTCTGATCCTTTGCAGGACAAAAGCTCAGTCTTCTTAGTTTCTAACCTCAAGTCTGAGCATAAGGCCTTGCACATCATAGTGTGAGTGAATATTTATTGAGTGGATGAACTGTGAAGGGATTTGTGTTTCAGGCAAAAGAACCTCTGAAGAAAGCTTATGATAATAACTATTCTTCTTTAATTGACAAGACCACTCTGTTTGGGGAAACTGTGATGCTGGGAGCAGATTCATAATTATGAATACCCTTCAACTCTGGTCTTTCTAGCTACTTAACGTTGGTGCAACTCCTTACCACTAACACAATTATATCCATCTAACTTGAATGATTCTTCCTTTTCCCAGATTGAACATAGCATGGGCAACCTCTATGAGAGCTTGGATATTGATCTGCTTTACATCAGAGCTAATATAGAGTTGATTCTCATTGTTCATGGTAGTTGTATTCTATAAAGTCACTATGAATGTTGAATTAGCAAATACTGAACCATTGCTTCTAGGGAAATACTGGATTAGGTTCCTGTGAATCCTTGGTCATAATATTTTTGTCAACCAATTGATATATAATCTTATTTTATGTGCATTGCTATGTAAAACTATCTCATTTTTACATATATGTATATATGTGTATATATGTGTGTATATATATAAATGTAAACAAAATTTAAGCTGATATATAATCATATATATATATATATAATTTATTAATGTTGAACTCATGGCCAACAGCATTACATAACTTATGCCTGAAAAAAAAAAAAACCTTGTGGCACATGCGTTTTCTTCATAAGGCACTCTGTAGCTTTCTTGAACTTAGGGACACTAGGCTACACTTCAGTCCTATGCTTGGGGGCATTTTAAGCAGCAACATCACCAAGAAAAAGTCCTCAAATGTGAAAAATGTGGCACTAATTAACCAGGAAAAGAACATTTGTTTACACGATGAGAATTGAAACAAAGAGGCAGGGTGTCCCCTTGTTTGATCTCAGTTGGAAAAGTGTGATTAAACATTATGGAAAAAAGATCATGAACTTAATGTCATAAACAATTAAAAATGAAATAGACATAGATATAAAAAATGAACAGAACTGTGCAGCAACTTCAAGCAACTTAATATCTGTATAACTAGAATTCCCGAAGGACAGAAAAAAAAGTGAAGGAAAAATAATCAGGAAAAAAAAATCCATGCTTCACTTCTGCCCTCTCAAAAAAACAAAAAAGGGAGATTATGATCAAAACCAGTTAAAACCAGTACTAAAGAGAAAGTTTTAAAGATGGCAGGCTGGGATCAGAGTCTCATTACCCACAAAGGAATAAAAATAAGGATGACAGTAGATTTATCATCAGAAACAACACATGCTAGAAGAAATACTGAAAGAGAATTATCAGCATAGAATGCTATACCCAGTGAAAATATCTTTCAAAGAGGAAAATACTTTTTATAACCATACAAAAGCTAAAATAATTTGTCCCTGCAAAACTGCACTACAAGAAATGTTAAGGGAAGTACGTTAATTATAATAAAAGTGATACTAAATGAAAATCTTGATCTGTAGGAAAGAATAAGGAGCCCTAGAAATGCTAAGTAGGTAGATATGAAAACCTTTATCTTATAATTTAAATCTCTTAAACTGTTTAAAGCAAAAAAAATATTGTATGAAGTTTATAAGATATGTAGAAATAAAATGTGTGACAACATAAAAGAAATGGAAGTATAAAGTTGTAAGTTTTATAAATATAATGAAATCTCTTAATATGGAGGTCAGCTGTATTAAATTGAAAATGCATACTATATACTTTAAATTGAGCACTATGTAATACAACAAGAGTTTTATCCAGTAAGCCAACAATGGGGATAGTAGGGAATTATTAAAAACAAACAAACAAACAAACAAACAAACAAAAAAACCCAATCCAAAAGGAGCCAGAGAAAAAGAAAAAAAGGAGCAAATGAGATTAATTGAAAACAAATACCAAGGTGGAAGATTTATATCCAGCCATAGCAATAAACACATAAATGTAAATGTTCTAAGCATTCTAATAAAAGGAAGATATTGTCAGATTGGATTAAAAGAAAAAGACAACAAGGCTGAACTCCACATTGATTAGAAGACACATTATTATTTAAATTTTATTTATTTATTCATGAGAAACACACAGAGAGAGACAGAGACACAGAGGGAAAAGCAGTCTCCTCACAGGGAGCCTGATGTGGGACTTGATCCCAGGACCAGGATCATGCCCTGAGCCAAAGGCAGATGCTCAACCACTGAGCCACCCAGGTGTTCCTAGAAGACACATTAAATATAAGGACAAAGTCATTTCCAATTTTTATTGATGATATGAAGACATACAATTGATTTTTGTATACTGACCTTATATCCTGCAACCTTGCTAAACTCACTATTTCTGGTAACTTTTTTTGTCAAGCCCGTATTTTTGTCCTCTGTAATAAAGATTTCCTTATTCCTTTCCAGTTTAAATGACGAGGGTTTGTGGGTTTTTTTTTTTTTCTTGCCTTGCTTGCTAGAACCTCCAGTACAGTGTTGAATAAAACTGATGAAAATGGACATCCTTGCCTTGTTTCTTATATTAGGTGGAAAGCAATCAGTCTTTCACTGTTAGGTATGATGTTAGCTATAGGTTGTAGATGCCATTTATATTACGTCGTGGAAGTTCCTTTTAGTTCTTAGTTTTTTTTTTTTTTGAGAGGCTTCATCAGGAATAAATGTTGGATTTTTTTCAAATATTTTTTCTGATTCTGTTGAGATGATAATAGAGTTTTATATTCAAATCTGTTAATACAGTAAATTATACTGATTGATATTTGACTGTTAAATCAACCTTGCATTCCTAGGATAAATTCTACTTGTTCATGATGCATTTTTTAAAAAAATACATATAAATAAATATGTTGTCATATTTAGTTTTAAAAAATTGTGTTTAAAATGCTTCCATCTGTGTATATGAATACTATTGGCCTCTAAGTTTTGTTTTTTTTTTTTGTTTTTTTTGGTAATAACTGCCTATTTTTGCTCTCTGAATAATGCTAACCTCAGGGAAAGAGTTGTGGAATATTTTTTCCATTTCAGTTTTCTGGAACAGTTTGTGCAGAATTGATACTATTTCTTCCCTAAACATTTGGTGTCATTTTGGTAAATCTATTCAGAGCCTGGAGTTTTCTTTGTGGGAAGGTTTGTAGCTATAAATTTAAAAAAATAATAGAGATAAGACTGCTTGATTTATCTCCTTGTTCTTTAGTGACATTTAATGATTTCTGTATTTCAACTACTGACCACTTATCCAGGTGGGCAAATTTATTGGCATAAAGTTATTCATATTTCTTCATTATCATTTTCAGATCTGTAGAATCTGTAGTGATACCATCTCTTTTGTTCCTGATATTGATAATCTATATCTTTTTTTTTTTTTCCTAATCTGGCTAGAGGTTTATCAGTTTTTTTTTTTTTTTAACATTGAAGGACGTTTGGGCTGATTCTAGTTTTTGGCTATTACAAATAAAGTTGCTGTGAATATTTGTGAACAGGTTTTTACATGAACATGTTTCATTTCTTTGAGATAAATAGTCAAGGGTACAATTGCTGGCCTATGTGTTATTGCATGTTTAATTTTTTAAGAGATTGCCTAATTGTTTTCCAGAGTGATTGTGGCATTTTATATTCAGTCATGTAATAATCTACTTTGTCCATATTTTTAAAAAGATTTATTTATTTATTTTAGAGATAGAGAGCTTGAATTGGGGAGGGGCAGAGGGAGACAGAGAGAGAAACTCAAGCAGGTTCCATGCTCAGCATGGAGCCCAGTGCAGGCAGGGCTCGATCTCACAATCATGACCTGAGCCAAAACCAAGACTTGGATGCTTAACCAACTGCATAACTCAAGTGCCCCTACCTTATCCATATTTTAACCAACATTAGTGCTACCACTATTTTATTTTTTTTTAATTTTAACCATTCTGACAGGTGTGTGGTAATCTTTCATTATGGTGTTAATCTGCATTTTCCTAATGGCTAATGGTGTTGAATATATTTTCATGTGCTGTTTTACTATCTATGTACCCTTCGGTGAATGTCTGTTCCTATCTGTCGTCCATTTTCTAATTGAATTGCTCAATTATTTTGTTGAGTTTCCAGAGTTCTTTATGTATTTGGATTTTTCTTTTGTTGGATATCTGATTTCTGAATATTTTCTCTCATTCTATAGTTTGTCTTTTCAATGACTTCAAATGACTGTTCACATAGTAAAAGTTTAGAAGTTTGATGAAGTTCAGTTTATCAGTTTTTCTTTTTATGTATCATGCTTCCAATGTTAAGACTAAGAACTCCTTAGCTAGTCTTATAAGGATCCCAATAATTTTCTTTGATTTTTTTTTGGGGGGGGGTTATATAGCCTTTAATTTTACATTTAAGTTTACAATTTATGTTGAGTCACTTTTTGCATAGGATGAGAGAATCCTTCATTTAATTGATTTTACAGCTTTGTAAAAAATCGGCATATGTGGGTCAATTCATAAGATTTTTCTTTTGTAATTTATTGATTTAGTGGAATAAAGACCAACTGTTGTGGTGTATAACTCTTTTTATATATTGTTAGATTTGCTAATATTTTGCTAATATTTTGCTGAGTGTTTTTCATGAGAGGTAGTGGTCTGCTGTTTTGTTTGGCTGCTGTTTGTAGTGCTATCTTTGTATGGTTTTGGTATCAGGATGATTCTGACCTCATGAAATGAGTTGGGAAATGTTTCTGTTTTATTTTTCAGAGAAAAGATTGTGTGAAATTACTGGTTGTTGTTCTTCAGATGTTCAGTAGAATTCTAGTGAAGCTGTCTGGGTATGGAGCCTTGTTTATTGATATTTTAAATTACATATTTAATTTTTTTTATTGTTATGGTGCTGTACTCATTGTGTATTTTACCATAGTTGAGTTTTGGTAGTTTCTGCTTTTTGGAGGAATTGGTTCATTTCTTCTAAGTTAACAAATTTGTGAGTGTAAAGTTGTTCATTGTATTCCCTTTTTAATGGCTGCAGAAAGGGTAGTTGTCATCTCTATTTCAAAATTCCTAATATTGTTGCTTTGTGTTTTGTCTTTTTGATAATGTGAGCTACATATGTAACATATTATTTAACAGTTTTATTGAGATACAAGTGATAAACAAAAGACTGTGCGTATTCACTGTATACTATTTGATAAATTTGGACATATGCATATGCCCTTGCTAGATCCATACACATTTTATTACTTTTTTCAAAGTAATAAAAGATCAGACTTTTTTTTTTTTTCAAATTTGTATGTTTTTTTTCAATTTTATGGATATTTCCTTTTATGTTTATTGTTTTTCCTCCTTCAGTTTACTCTAATTTAATTTCCTGAGGAGGAAACTTGGTTATCAGCTTGAGATCTTTTCTCATTCCTAATGGAAACATTTAATGCTACAAATTTCCCTCTCATCATTGATTTAGCTGCTTCTCATATATTTGGTAAGTTGCATTTTTGTTTCATTAATTATATTCATTTTGAAAGTTTCCTTTGAGACTTTCTTTTTTGACTTTACTCAGAAGTATATTGTTTAATTCTCATGTGTTTAGAAATTTTCCTGTTATTGATTTCTATGTGGTCAGAAAACACATTTTGTATGATTCAAATTCCTGTTAATTTGTTGAAGTTTGTTTTGTAGCATAGGATATGATCTGTCTTGGTGAATATTCCACAGGTTCTTAGGGGAATAAAGTATAATCTGCTGTTATTGAGTAGAATATTCTATATATGTATGTTCATTAGATGTCCTTTTAGTTGATTGTGTTGTTCAGATCTTCTAAATCTTGCTGATTTTCTGTTCATAGTTTTCAAATTTGCTGAGAGGACAGCAGTCCTCAGTATAATTATGGTTTTGCTTATTTCTCCTTTCAGCTCTATCAGTTTTCCTTTCACTTATTTTGAGCCTCTGTTGTTTAGCAGATATATATTTAGGATCATTATGTTTTCCTGGTGTATTTATCCTTTTATCATTATGTAATGTCCCTCTTTTCTTTTAGTAATTTTCTTTGCTCTGCCATTTACTTTCTAAGATGGTGATATAGCTACTCCTGCTTTTTGTTAAAAATATAATCTTTGCACGGCATATTGTTATCTTATTACTTTCATTCTACCTGTGTTATTGAATTTGTAGTGAATTTCTTTTAAGCAATATATAGCTGGGTTGTATATTTTTTATCCACTCTGCCAATCTCTGTCTATTGATTGATGTACTCCGACATTTAAGAGAGTTTTCAATATGCGAGAGCACTTAAGTGTGCTATTTTATTATTTTCTTTTTATTTCATTCTTCTCATTATGATTCTTACCTTTCTTTTTTTCTTGCCTTCCCATGGGTACCTTGAAAACTTTTTAGGATTCCTTTCTGATTTATTTATCATATATTTTAGTATATCTTTCTGTATTGTTTTTGTAGTGGTTGTGCTGGTTATTGCAGTATATATATGTATGATCCTAACAGTCTATTGGAATCAGCATTTCACCACTTTGAGTGAAGTGTGGGGAAACTCACTCTCATTTAGGTCTCTTTGTCTTCTGTATTTTAAATAACATTGCCTTAGGTGTTGGATGGTATTACTGTTTTTGTATACATTGGATGAGATTTATACAGCTCCCAAGGGAAAGGATATGCTATTGCACGTGTACATATTTATGATCTTTCTGTTGTCCCTTCTACCTTCTTAATCTACTATAGTTCTTTCTTTTATCACTTCCTTTCTTTTTGAAAAAAAATTATTTTATCCAATCTCTAAGAGTGGGTACGTTGATGACAAATTTGTTTTTTCAGTTTTCCTGCATCTGAGAATGTTATTTCCCCTTCATTCTTAGGGGATAATTTTTCAAAATAGAATTCATGGTTGACAGTTCTTTTCTCTCAACATTTGAAAAATGTTATGTCACTTCCTCCTGGCCCTCCATGGTTCCAGATGAGAAGTCTGCTATCATTTGAATTGGTGTCCCTTTTCTGTAATGAGTCATTTATCTCCTTTCAAGAACTTTATTTTTGTTGTCAGTTTTCAAAAGTGTGATTACGATGTGTCTTGGCATGGATTTCCTTGACTTGATCCCTTTTGGTGTTCAATTTTTTTATTGTGTAGAAGTGTGCCTTTATCAACCATTGCATCTTCCATTACTATTCCTACTTTATGCTTTCTAATCCTTCTGGGACTCTGATGATACAAAACTTGGATCTATTTTTATATCCTACTTGTCCTCAAGACTGTTTCTTTTTTTCCCCCTGTTTAATTCCTCTCTGTTGTTCAGGTTGGGTGAATTCAGTTATTTAGTCCTCAGGTTTACCAAGGCCATCATGCTCTGTCTTGAACCCATTCAGTTCTTAAAGTTTGCATTTTTGTATTTCTAGTTTATAATTTTCATCTGATTGTTTTTATAAATTCTTTGTCTTTTCTGAGATTTCTCAATTTTTCATTTGTTTCAAGACAATTTGTGATAGGTTTTTGAGGCATTTTTATGATGACTGTTTGTCTTAGCTCAGGCTGCCAGAACAAAATAAAATTTTTACCAAATACTAGTGGCTTATATGAAAGAAATTAATTTCCTCACACTTTGAAGACTGGGAAGTCCAAGATCAAGGCACTGTCTAATTTGGTTTCTGGTGAGGGCCCTCCTCCTGGCTCACATATGCTGTGTTCTTGCTGTGTCCTTGCTGTGTCCTCACATGACCAAGACAGAATGGACTCTGATATCATTATAAGGACGCTAATCTTATTGGATCAGGTTCCTACCCTTATGACCTCATTTAACCTTAATTACTTCTGTAAAGGCTCTGATGTCAAATATAATAATATTGTGGGTTAGGGGGGATATAAATAATAGTGAAAGAATATAAGGGAAGGGAGAAGAAATGTGTGGGAAATATCAGAAAGGGAGACAGAACATAAAGACTCCTAACTCTGGGAAACGAACTAGGGGTGGTGGAAGGGAAGGAGGGCGGGGGGGGGAGGGTTGAATGGGTGATGGGCACTGAGAGGGGCACTGAGGGGGGCACTTGACCGGATGAGCACTGGGTGTTATTCTGTATGTTGGCAAATTGAACACCAATAAAAAATTAACTTATTATAAAAAAATAAAAATATTTTTAAAATATAAAAACAAACAAAAGAACCAAGGTTCATGAAATAAATGTATGATATTCTGTTCTTTGCATAAAAAAATATTGTGGGTTAGGGATTCAACATGTAAGTTTGAGCTAGACACAATTTAGTTCACAGTGCTGCTTTAAAACCTTTTTTTATGCATACTTTTTTTTATTGGAGTTTGATTTGCCAACATATAGTATAACACCCAGTGCTCATCCCACCAAGTACCCCCCTCAGCACCCATCACCCAGTCACCCCAACCCCCCGCCCACCTCCTCTTCCACCACCCCTTGTTCATTTCCCAGAGTCAGGAGTCTCTCATGTTCTGTCGCCCTCTAATTTTTCCCACTCATTTTCCCTCCTTTCCCCTTTAATCCCTTTCACTATTTTTTATATTCCCCAAATGAATGAGACCATATAATTTTGTCCTTCACTCAGCATAATACCCTCCAGTTCCATCCACATCGAAGCAAATGGTGGGTATTCGTCTTTTCTAATGGCTGAGGAATATTCCATTGTATATATAGACCACATCTTCTTTATCCATTCATCTTTTAATGGACACCGAGGCTCCTTCCACAGTTTAGCTATTGTGGACATTGCTGCTATAAACATCGGGTGCAGGTGTCTCGGTTTTTCACTGCATCTGTATCTTTGGGGTAAATTCCCAGTAGTCCAATTGCTGGGTCATAGGGTAGCTCTATTTTTAACTCTGAGGAACCTCCACACAGCTTTCCAGAGTGACTGCACCAGTTCACATTCCCACCAACAGTGGAGAGGATTCCCCTTTATCCACATCCTCTCAAACATTTGTTGTTTCCTGTCTTGTTAATTTTCACCATTCTCACTGGTGGGAGGTGGTATCTCATTGTGGTTTTGATTTGTATTTCTCTGATGGCAAGTGATGTGGAGCATTTTCTCATGTGCTTGTTGGCCAAGTCTATGTCTTCTTTGGTGAAGTGTCTGTTCATGTCTTCTGCCCATTTCATGATTGGATTGTTTGTTTCTTTGCTGTTGAGTTTAATAAGTTCTTTATAGATCTTGTATACTAGTCCTTTATCTGATACGTCATTTGCAAATATCTTCTCCCATTCTGTAGGTTGTCTTTTAGTTTTGTTGACTGTTTATTTTGCTGTGCAGAAGCCTTTTATCTTGATTACGTCCCAATAGTTCATTTTTGCTTTTGTTTCCTTTGCCTTCATAGGTGTATCTTGTAAGAAGTTACTGTGGCAAAGTTCAAAAAGGGTGTTGCCTGTGTTCTCCTCTAGGATTTTGATGGATTCTTGTCTCACATTTAGATCTTTCATTCATTTTGAGTTTATCTTTGTGTATGGTGTAAGAGAATGGTCCAGTTTCATTCTGCATGTGGCTGTCCAATTTTCCCAGCACCATTTATTGAAGAGACTGTCCTTTTTCCAGTGGATAGTCTTTCCTGTTTTGTTGAATATTATTTGGCTATAGAATTGAGGGCCCATTTCTGGGTTCTCTATTCTGTTCCATTGATCTGTGTGTCTGTTTTTATGCCAGTACCACACTGTCTTGATGATCACAGCTTTGTAGCACAACTTAAAATCTGGCATTGTGATGTCTCCAGCTCTGGTTTTCTTTTTCAGTGTTCCTCTGGCTCTTTGGGGTCTGATTCCACACTAATCTTAAGATGATTTGTTACAACTCTCTGAAGAAAGTCCATGGTATTTTGATAGGGATTGCATTGAACGTGTAAATTGCCCTCGGTAGTATAGACATTTTCACAATATTAATTCTTCCAATCCATGAGCATGGACTATTTTTCCATCTCTTTGTGTCTTCCTCAATTTCTTTCAGAAGGGTTCTGTAGTTTTTAGGTTATAGATCCTTTACCTCTTTGGTTAGGTTTATTCCTAGGTATCTTATGCTTTTGGGTGCAGTTGTAAATGGGATTGACTCCTTAATTTCTTGTTCTTCAGTCTCATTGTTAGTGTATAGAAATGCCACTGACTTCTGGGCATTGATTTTGTATCCTGCCACACTGCTGAATTGCTGTATGAGTTCTAGCAATCTTGGGGTGGAGTCTTTTGGGTTTTCTATGTACAATATCATGTCATCTGCAAAGAGAGAGAGTTTCACTTCTTTGCCAGTTTGAGTGCCTTTTATTTCTTTTTGTTGCCTGATTGCTGAGGCAAGGACTTCTAGTACTATGTTGAATAACAGTGGTGAGAGTCGACATCCCAGGATGCAAGATTGGTTCAACACTCGTAAAACACTCATGATAGATCACATCAATAAGAGAAAAAACCAAGAACCATATAATCCTCTAAATAGATGCAGAGAAAGCATTTGACAAAATACAGCATCCATTCCTGATCAAAACTCTTCAGATCGTAGGGACAGAGGGAACATTGCTCAGCATCTTGAAAGCCATCTTTGAAAATCTTTGAAGCCTTTATGAGATAATTCTCACATGTGATACAGCTTGGTGTTGGTGCTCTTGATTGCTTTTTCTCAAGTTGTGATTTTTTTTAAGTTCTTGGTATGATTTTATTGTATTCCGGACATTACGTTTGGAGATCCTCGGTCCTATTTAAATTTTGTATTTTCAGAACAGCCCAGGTGGCTCAGCGGTTTGGAGTGGCCTTCTGCCCAGGGCGAGATCCTGGACACCCAGGATTGAGTCCCCCGTCGGGCTCCCTGCATGGAGCCTGCTTCTCCCTCTGCCTGTGTCTCTGCCTCTCTCCCTCTGTGTATGTGTATCTCATGAATAAATAAATAAAATCTTTTAAAATTTTTTTTATTTTCATAGGTAGTCACCCTATGAAAATAACTTGTGGGTTGTGGTCTCCTTTTATTCTATGGTCATAATTTTCAGAATCTGTGCAGTGCTCTTTTTATCTGCTTATCAATAGTAATGCCCAGGATTCCATTGTTCTTGCTGGTTTTGCATAAGGGGGTAGAAGTGATATCCCCAAGCCAGGCAAACTGGTGTCTCGCCCCTGGTACAATCACTCTTCTGATGCTCTTCCCCCAGGCTTCCCCAGTGTCTCTGAGTAGGGGAGGAGGGTCTTGGGCCCCAGAGGACAAAGATATTTCCTGAACCAGGCTGCTCAATGGTACTGAGTCCTGTTTTCCAGTTCTTTCCATCTAGTTCGCCCATACTAATTTTATTTTCACTTCTCCACATCTTACCACTCAGTGCAATATTTTGCATATAAGAGGTGTTCAATTGTTACTTCACTTAGATGTCTCATCAGTTATTTATTCACTTGTCAGGGGTGTTAGTCAAGGTAGTTTTATTTTTATCTACTCTTGTGGGTTTGTCTAGACAACTGGTAAATCAAGGACAAGCCTCTCTAAGACTGTTAGATACAAAGCATGGATTCTTTCTGTGGAAGGTGTCTACCTTTATGAAACTAAGGGAGTAGCTTGGAGATGGCTTGTTATTATCTGAGATGCTTTTCTATCACAGAGTCCTTTTTAGAGGCAAGCAAGAAAAATCATCACCTCCTCCTCTTGGCTTTTGTAGAAAACATCTAAAGAATTTCAGAAAGAAGTTTTAAGCTTTACATTGCAAAACAGGCAATTTGGTTGGTCTGAGAAGAATCCCTAAATAGGTAACTGTTTTATTCCCTGTCACAGAGGCTGGCTCAAAAGCAAATGTTCCTTAATTTTGATTGATAGAATTATAGAATATCAGAACTGAATGAGATATTAGGGAACAGCTGGTCCAAAACCCATTATGTTACCAGTGTGGAAAATGGGTCTTATTTAAAGTAATGGTTTGTCTAAAACCACAAAGAAGTTGTCAGCAAGTGGGCAGTAGGATGTTGTGTTGAAGTGCTTGCGTTCTTCATTCACAGTCTCTGGGTTTGAATCCTGTCTCAGTCACTTCCTGGCTATATGACATTAGATAAGTCCTTTACTTTGTCTGATTTTACTTATCCATTTGTATTATGAGGATTTAGTAAGATAATCCATGTTCAGTGCCTAGACAATAGTAAGAGTTAATAATTATAACTACAAACATTCCAGGGGCCACCCAGCTGTAGTTTAGAGAGTTTTCTGCTACATCATGGCAAACCAGTTCTATTCCCCTATTGGGTACAGTTTCTAGCTTCACCCATTCATTCATAACCATTTGCTGAGCACCTGTTGGGTACACTGGTACTGGAGATACAAGGATAAATAAAATGCCCCCTTTGCCCTCCTAGAGTTTGCTTTCCAAAGGGAAGATGGCCCCATAAATAAAGGGATCAGAATGGAAGCATGCACAAGGCACAGAGTCTGGGGGAAGGAGGGCATCTCCTCTATCTTAGGAAATTACTTTTAGGATTTCTGTATTTTCATCTGTTCATTGGAAGATAGCTGAGCTTCCATGTATTGACTATACATAGAGAATGGCTATAAGGTATTCACCCAGTAATTTCCAGAAATTAAATTTCTTTTTTTTTTAAGATCTATTTATTCATGAGAGAAACAGAGAGAGAGAGAGAGAGAGAGGGAGAGACACAGGCAGAGGGAGAAGCAGGCTCAATGCAGGGAGCCCGATGTGGGACTCCATCCCAGGTCCCCAGGATCACACCCTGGGCTGAAGGCCGCACTAAACTGCTGAGCCACCCAGCCTGCCCAGAAATTAAATTTCTAATCTTAAAAACATTTATATGCATTGAATACCCTTAGGAGATCAGGGTTTGGGAAGCTACAGAGGAACTAGCTCTGAGTCATGAGTGATCTGACAAGTCTGAAGTCAGGTAGAGTCACCTTCTACATTCTGTTTTAGTCACAACCAGGTAAGTAGGGGTTTATTCAGAGTTAGTCTGCTGTTTGTCAGCCAGAATGTGGGAAACCCAGTTTCAAGAACAAGTTCTAATTAATGAATGATTATCTCAGGCAGCAGAAGCATGCGCTGAAGAGAATTACGGCGATCAATGGGAGAACAAGAGATGTAGAAGTTAGTTTTATTTATTATCCCAAGACCATAGAAGACTTTTGACCTAGAATTTGAAAGCCAAAATTGGGGTATGGACATTATAATGGACAGGGACACCCAAGCTAAGGTATAAGTGGAAGATGAGTGCTGAGGGCAGTACGTAGCCCGATGTGGCTCTCCCATGAACTTGAGGAGAGAGAGGAGGAGGGAGCAGACTGGCTTGGGGGTGAAATCCTAGCTGAGGACTGTGAATATCACACTAGCAAGGATGGACTCTGCACTTTGTGGCACAGGCAATAGAGAGGCAATGGGTGTTAAGAGTGAGAATTACAAGAGCAAGCTTACAGTTATTATATTGTTAATAAATACTCTGCTCTTTGCATCTTTGTGTTCTAAAAGGCAGGAATATTAAGCATATTTAAGCAATGGCAGACTTTTCTTGCCACAGTAGCCAGTAAACATATATAGTTTAAGAGAGCACTTTATAAAATGTCTTTGAAAAACTATCTTTTTAAAAGATTTTATTTATTTATTTATGATGACACAGAGAGAGAGAGAGGCAGAGACACAGGCAGAGGGAGAAGCAGGCTCCATGCAGGGAGCCTGACATGGGCCTTGATCCTAGGTCTCTAGGATCATGCCCCAGGCCAAAAATGGCACTAAACTGCTGAGCCACCCGGGCTGCCCTGTCTCTGGAAAGCTCTTAAGGACATACAGTAGGGACACCACTCTGATTATAGCTCTTAGGAATGTCATCTAAAGCATTTTGCTACACCCCTGTGTTGATTGATAACCATGTTGACCTGGCTGTTGTGGCCTTGCCTTCAGATTGAATAATGACCTCTTCTGCCATTTTCAGGAAAAGAAATGATCAGGACCTGCCACATTGTTTTAGATTTTTTTTTGGGGGGTGCAGAATCTCTTAAGTACCCCATGTGGGAAATGAGGACTCTCTATCTTGTTTATGCTGAAGTCCAGACATGAAACAGCCATCGCAAGATGAAAATAGAGTAGTCGCTTTTCAGGATTAACTGGTTCTGGGCTGTATTTGTGTAAGCAAATTAATGAGCTGGAAAGTCTCATTTTTACAAGTGCTAAATTGTGAAGACACTACAGGGACAGTCGCTTCAGTGTTATTGATGTCTGTTCAAATAAGGGAAGGGAATCTCATGGAATACCAAGGAAGCCTCTTCATTTAAAATATGCCTCCTAACTGTTAGCAGCATCATTTCAATCTCAGCAGAGGAAGACGTGGCAGAGAATATTTTTCTTTTTGTCTGTTGCAGATTTTTCAAAATGTGTATATAAGTTACCAACTATGAAAAGACTCTTATGAAAATTTTCTTTCCAAGATGGCTAAATTAACACTTTAAAGTAGAATCTTACTTCTCTCTTTCTTTCCTTCTTCCTGTCCCCCTTCCTTCTCCTCATCCTTTCCTTTGGTCCTTTCTTCTCCATTCCTACCTTCTCTCCTTTTCTTCTTCAAACATTTATTGAACACCTATAATTGTCAATCACAGTTAGGGACAAAACTTTCAAAGATGGAAAATACAAGTCCTATTCTTAAGAAACTCAGAGTCTATTGGCAGAAATGGATGCGTAAAACACATAAGCAGACAGTCACAATGACGGCATGAGAAGGGATTTGATTCCAGTTATTATCAACTCAGAGTTTTCCACAGTTATCTGGTGTGGGGAGCACCTTAGTTTGTCCTTTATCTTTTGAAGATGTCCACAATCCTTCAAAAGAGAAGTTCAGGGGACCCTGTCTTTGGCCCAGGGCGCGATTCTGGAGTCCCGGGATTGAGTCCCATGTCGGGCTCCCGCCTGGAGCCTGTTTCTCCCTCCTCCTATGTCTCTGCCTCTCTATCTCTCTCTATGTCTATCATAAATAATAAAAAATAATAAATCTTAAAAAACATATTAAAAAAAAAAAGAGCAGTTCCTCCTCTGGTAAGTAATGAAAGCAAGCTTTCTGAAGGAAGTCCATAACAGCCATTCTTCCAAAAAGCATGGCCAATTTGATAATTCAGGAAAGCAAGTGATTAACAAATCTTCATATCTAACCTAACGAATCTTTTGTGCTTCTGTATGTATGTGGCAGTACCATCCTAGAAATTTTAGCTTTTCAAATCAAATGAAGACCCAGTTTAGAAAACTCTGGGCAAGATCTCCTCTCACAGAATTTCCTTTCATGCAGGAATGCAGAGTATCAGCTTCCAGACCAGATCCAAATCCAGGCTAAGTCCTGTTATGTGGCTAGCAGTTACATAATGAAGAGTTTTGGTTTAAAAGACATCTTGTGTGTTTGTTTAAAGTGTAGGCCTCATCAGCCTTATTCATGAGAGACACAGAAGGAGAGAGGCAGAGACATAGGCAGAAGGAGAAGCAGGCTCCCTGCAGGGAGCCCAATGTGGGACTCGATCCCAGGAGCTCAGGATCACAACCTGAACCAAAGGCAGATGCTCAACCACTGAGCCACCCAAGGGCCCTGGCTACGCTGATTTTAAATGTCATTTCTCTCATCACCTCTAAGCACCAAACCAGTCAGTTCTCAAGCTTTTGAAAAAGCTAGTGTTATCCTCATTTTACTGATACAGTCCCAGATTTGGGGAGGTTTAAATGCTCAGTTAACACCCTCCAGTAGGTGACTAAGTCTCAGTATGAAGAACCTGCTAGCACCCCTTCTTCTGGTTCTCCTTCACCTCATGTGACATGTGGAGAAGGTTAAAGAGGAGCTGGAAGTGGGGTACATTGAGTGGTCACAGTGGATAGCCCCTGGCAAGTCACTAAGTGGTAGCTCAAGGCATAGCAAGGAAGAAATGGGTCCTTCTGGCCACGCAGGAGTTCTGTGAATCAGATATTACAACAAGGCAAAAAATTTCATAATGCTGTTGAATCCATCCATTCTGTCACTCAACGAATATTATTTGAGTTCCTTCTATATGTAAGAAACTCTTCTAAGCCCTCTGGATAGAGCCATGAACAAAAAAGACAAAAATGTGCTTTCATCGAGGGAATATTCTAGAATTACATGTCTGACAATAAATAAGTATGTTATGTAAGATGGAATTAAGTTCTCTGGAGGAAAACAAAGCTGTTGAAGGTGGCAGGAGTGTCGTTATTATAAAAAGCACAGCCAAGGAATGGCTGATGAGGTGACAGGGGAAGTAGTGAGTTGTGTGGTCATCAGGGAAAACTGCTCTGGGCAGAGCGAATGGTTGGAGCAATGCTCTGTGATGGGGGCAACTTGGTGGGTTTGAGTCACAGTAAAGGGGCCAGTTCTTGGGGTCAAGTGAGCGCAGTGGGGAGCTAAGGAGATGAGGTGAGAGGGGTCACGGGGCAGATCGATCACATGCTGACCTTGGACTTTCAGCTTTACTTAGAGGGAAAGTGGTGGCAGTTTGGAAGACTCATGTGAGCTGATATATCTCAACAGGCTGTTTGCCACATTGAGAGTGGGCTGAGGGTCCATGGGCTGAAGCAGGGAGACAGGTCCGGGGGAGGCAGATATGATGCAAAGGACCAGAAGGTTAATTCTCAGGACAAGATGTGTGATCCTGTATGGACATCAGCCTTTCTGGGCAGAAGACACCCAGTTCCTCTTGTTTCACGTTTAGTCCTTGGGGGTTGGCATCCCATTGTTAGCTTATACTTAATGCTTCACTGTGCTGATTATGTGAACTCTCATTACTTGAACTCTTTCAGAGAATTCAGGTAAAAAAATCAAATAGCCTTGTCAAGTCACTTAAATTCTTTGGGCTCCTGAGTGGTCATTTTATTTAATTTAAAGATTTATTTATTTATTTTAGAGTATGGGAGAAGGGGGAGATGGAGAGGGAGAGAGAGTTCCAAGCAGACTCCACCCTGAGTGCGGAACCTGATGTTTGGCTGGATCTCATGAACCTGAGATCACGACCAGAGATAAAACCAAAAGTCAGATGCTCAACTGACTGCACCACACACGTGCGCCCTGAATGCTCATTTGAGAAGGATAAGAGTGACATCAAGAGATGTATGTAGGGGCAGCCTGGGTGGCTCAGCGGTTTAGGGCTGCCATCAGCCCAGGGCGTGATCCAGGAGACCTGGGATTGAGTCCCATGTCGGGCTCCCTGCAGGGAGCCTGCTTCTCCCTCTGCCTGTGTCTCTGCCTCTCTCTTTGTGTCTCAAATGAATAAATAAATAAAAATTTAAAAACAGAGATGTATGTAAAAGAAATGTGTTACTAGAAAACCACTGTACAAAGTGGAGGGTCTCATCTGCTTCATAACTTTGCTGTCATTTACTGATGTTTTTCCAGTAACCCTTATTCCATGAGCACCAAAGTGAAATGTCTGCCTTTCCTTTGTCCTCCAGTCCCCGATGTGTCCAATTTTGTCCCAGTTATCTTTCACAATGTCTTTCCCGTTCGTCCTTGTTCTTTAGCTCCTGGATCCCAGGTCCTTGTGGGGTGATATTGAGACCACCAAAATGACTTCTTAGGGGATCCTCCCTGCCTATTCTCTTGCCCAAGTATCTCAAGCTTCCCATTCTTCCCCCCATATTGCAACTCCTTCCCATTCCAACCACACCCTCTTCTTACATCACATTTCTTCTGGTATGGCTCCAGAATTTCCTTAAAATCCTCCACCCGATTTCATTGTTCCTATTTCTGTGGTTTGGATTTGCCACTTCTATCTGAAATATTCTCCCCTTCTTTCTTTCTGTCCCCAAACCTCCAGGCTTTCCTGAAATCTTTCCTGCTACTCCTACCTACCCTAATTCTTCACTCACTGAGCAACTAAATATTTACACCATATACGATATTACTTACTTCTGTGTATATTCATATCTTACTTCCTACTATGATCTTTGGAGGTAATCCTTGGTCTGGAGCACAGTGCAAGACTCATGGTTCCTATAAGTAGCTGTAAAGTCAACATAATTCTTAAAAGACAAAAGGAAACCTGGAGTTAAACAGAGCAGGTTTTAAGTCCTAGATCCTCTGACCATTGGCTGTGTGATCTGGGATAAATTATTTAACATTCCTGAGCCTTGTTTTCTCAGCTTTAAAATAGTCATATAATAGTCCCCCGCGTCGGAGGTTTCATTTACCTGGGTCCAGCTGCAGTCCAGAAGCTGATGATCCTCCTTTTTACATATTATCACAATATGGACAGTAGCCTAACACCACATCACAGCACACCTACATTATTCACCTCACTTCCTCTCATCACATAGGCATTTTATCATCTCACATCATCACAAGAAGAAGGGTGAATACTGGACAATGTGATATTTTGAGAGAGAGAGAGCACATTCACATAACTTTTACTACAGTATATTGTTATAATTGTTCTATTTTAGTAGTAGTTATTATTGATCTCTTACTGTGCCTAGCTGATAAATTAAACTTTATCATAGGTGTCCACACATAGGACAGAACAGAGTATGCATTGAGTTTGGCACCTTGTGTGGTTTCAGGGATCCCCTGGGGGTCTTGGCATGTATTCCCCTATGGATGAGGGGAGGGCGACTGTAAGCAGCCACCACATGGAATTGCTCTGAGGGCTAGAAATACTTATGTGTTGTATCTACCTAGACAGGCCATAGAAGTGCTGCTCAATAAATTATAGCTATTGCTTTAATGTTTACTGGTATTATCACAAGTATATATAATCTTTACTGGTATTATCATAAAATAACTGTCACTTGCCATCACTGTGAACTTCAAGACTCACTTTTCGCTGGGTGAAGCTTCCCCGCTATTAGGTTGAGGGAGTTGAACTAGATCAGCGTTTTTCAAATGCTTTAAAACTATGTCACTTCTACTTCTTTTAAAAATCTCCCATTATTCTCTAGTGTCATTGAAAATAAGAAGTAATTCAGTAGTGTGTTTTAAAAAGGATGTAACCATTGGGATAAAGCGGTTCTGTTTTCAAACCACATCCCAAAGATGGAACTCAGAGGACTAAATATTCTCTCATGCCCCTTCCAGATCTATTATTTGGCCTAATTTTGTGACTTTTGAGGGGGATAAAAGCTCACTTATGTCTTTTTTCTGTCAGGAAAGGATATTAGACTTTGGTTAACTGGCATCTTTTGCCTCTCCAAAATCTCATTTTACATGAAAATCATATTTGCATCACTTAAACATTTATGAGGGCCCACAAAGTTTCTTCTTTTCTCTCCATTATTTGCTTGGATTGGTACAACCCTTGCTCTAAAGAGAATCAGCCTGTGTTCCTACGGCCAAGCTCCCTCCCATAGTGTGTGCTATAGATGGTACTGCTCTTCAAGTTCAAAGCAATGGGAACTGTTGACTCTAGAGGATAGGAAAATTTACACACAGTAAATACTATTGATTCCCCTTGTCCAGAGATTAATTTAGAAAAAAGAGTCTGTTATAACTATGAAGGTGATGTGCGATGATGGAGAAAGGAAGGGGGGGGGATCAATACCCAGGAGCCATCATTAATGTACTACCGTCACTATCATTTTGACAGGTTTACAATCAAATGCCATTGATTTTTCATCAACTTTTCTAGCGGGCTTCAGAAGGTGAGGTTGTTGGGTTTTGAAAAATATAGGGTTTTGTAACAGACAGACATTTTTGTTCTAGCTTTTGTATTCAGGAAGGAGTGCTTGTGACAGGCTGAGGCAGCCTTCCTCTTCTGTGTACTCTTATGCATCACACCTTTGGCCTGACAGCTAGAAAGGGAATTCGTATGAAAGGAGGCTCTGTGCGACATCCACAGAGGAAGGAATGGTGTTACTTAGAGAGTGGGACTCCCCCAAAGTAACAGCATCAGAACAGGAGAGGGGATTAGGCGCTCAGGAGGGATGTAGGACTTTGGACTGGAAGCGGGGACTCAGAGACCAAGAATCACTGAGCACCTGCCATGTGCTGAAGCCTTATGTATGATATCCCATTTAATGCTCAGAACCTCCAAATTACAAAGAATTGAAATTCACAGAGTTCAAGTAACTTCCAGGTTTACACACCTGGAAAATGCAGATGGAATCTGTTCAAAGGATTGTTTGGAATCATTTCTATTTCCCTCTAGATGTTTTCGTTTATGTGCTCCCAGTGTTAGGTGGTAAATTGCCAGGTGCCACAGTTTAAGGGACTTAGATGAATGGGAAATGCCTTGAATCTTGGCCTTTAAACTGAAATGGCCCGATATTCCATTCCCCGATTCCTGACCGTAGCCGTGTATCCTTGTAGCTCCTGCAACAAGTAGTGGGTGTCTTGCTGGGCTGAGCACACTAGCCGATCAGTGGGTGATAATGGTTCTTGATCTTGATCTGCATGTTCTTGGAATAGCAGTGACAACAAAGTCCGTGGACTTATCCTGTGTACATTACTTCCAGGCATTAATGATAATTTTCTGCCACTTGAATACTTTTTTCCCTTGTGAACCTCAGAGTGTAACTTGAAAGAGATTGTTCTATTCAAGCACCTCTCCCTCTTGGTAGCTTTCTCAGAATTCAAATTTGGATAGATGTTTAGTCTCAAAAATAACTAAGGAAATCCAGTTCTAGGTTGTTAGCATGGATGAACTATTTCTGTGTTGTAGGCCTTGGATTCAAGAGGATGAATCCACTGTGTTCTCATCTCATCTCTGACACTAAACTACTATGGTAAGTCCCTTCTTCCCTTATAAGCATTGCTCACCTTATCTCATAAATGAAATGATGGACATGGAGCACAGCAATATTCTCCAATATGTTTAGAGAACAGTGAGAAGTTTTGGTGCTCTTTTCCCAAATGCAATGAAATTATAATTCCAATGTACTAACAGGAAAGATTTTTCTAGCAGAAAATATTCATATTTATTCATCTTTCTGAATCCAAAATGGGAATACCACATAAAATATGTTTAAGAAATTACATATGAGCAAGATGAAAATAATTTAGGCCTACCTACCATGTGTAAAGTAAAATGTGAGCCTGTCAGGCTGAGTAAAGACACTTGATATCAGGTGTGATATTGATCAACTATTTTTTTATTGCCTGACAGCAGACAAGTAATAGAAAGAACTAAAGATTCATGAAAATTTATACAAAGAATTGTTATAGTTGAGAAATTCTGTTCAGTAGCTTTTGTTTTTTCCATGATGAGTGGGGAAAGACTTCATGGGTTTGTTTGTATTATACGATGTGATAATATACGTGGAGTATCTCATTCACTGCCTGATTCAGACTGGAAACTCCCTCAGGGTTAGGCCATTTGACTTTAGTGGAAGATCATCTCTGTTTAGTTCGGAATTCCTCTGAAACGAAGTTTAAGAAGCAAAAGTTAGAGGTATCTCTATATCCCTGCCAGAACTGACATTCTCTAATTCAAAGATTATTTCCCTCTAGGGCAATAAAGCGAGATTCCTGGGAGCTAGGAGTAGAGCTGAGAGTGAGGGGTTGGATTTGAAGATGGGGTGGGGATGGGGATTTGTCAGTTAAGCAACTGTCACAATATTACCCATGAAGGCATTGACTCAGTCCATTGACTGTGTGAAGGCTATTCTCTCTGGCATTCCAAACTCTGTGACGTCTGGCAATAATAGGCAATGCCATCTGTCAGCTCTGTAACCGGGCCCCGAATCTATGTGAGATTACTTAAAGTAAGAAGAGCAGTTACAGAACTTCACAGTGACATTAACCTCGACGTACACTGTTGGACGGGTATCTCACTGGGCATTGGGATGATAACAAGTTGAATTTTAGCAGATTTCTTATCCTCAAGGAGATGTACTGTAGTGTGGACACTCCTGTGAATGCACACATGTACACCAGGGGCTGCACGGGGTAAATACTCCAAGGCAGGTGCAGCATGCACAGGACAGGGTAGGTTCATTTTGATCCCGGAGGAGCAGATTGTCCTTGTTGAAGCTTGTAATTACTTTTTTGGACTCCATCTTCTTTATTCATATGTGGAGAATTCCTCAACCTTCTGTAACCTAGATCTTGCTGTCTTCATTCCTTTGAAATGTCTCGCAGAAAGGATACTAGCGATCTATTTTCCAGATCCTGGAGAGTTTTTCAGAAATCATCCTACTTGAGTACTCTATGGTGTTTGATTCTGTGAACTGTGAAATATCTTCTTCACTCGGGGTCTATGCCACCATACTTGCCATACTTAATAACATTTTGAATTAAAAGTATTTTGTATTAAAGAGTAGGGAATACATTCTGGGGTGTTTTTCTTTTAATATGAAAATATTTATAAATTGTTACACAGCCTCTAACATTTTCTGAAATCAATAGCTCGTTGTTACTTAGCTATATTGGCTGAGTCAAATTGTTAGGACCCAACTCTCTTTTTGTAATGGGAAGTAAGTACTTTTACAAGTTTTAAAAGTAAGTAATTTTTAAAAGTACTTTTAAAAATTCTTAAGCTGGGAATCCCTGAGTGGCTCAGCGGTTTAGCACCTGCCTTTGGTCCAGGGCGTGATCCTGGAGACTTGGAATCGAGTCCTACGTCGGGCTCCCTGCATGGAGCCTGCTTCTCCCTCTGCCTGTGTCTCTGCCTCTCTCTCTCTCTCTGTGTCTTTCAGGAATAAATAAATAAAATCTTAAAAAAAAATTCTTAAGCTAAGTCACATTGATAACTAGTGCAAAAAGCCTTTTTTTTTATTCCTTAAAATATTAAATTCAGATAAGTTTTATTTGCTAATTATATAATAATGAATACAGACTTTTTAAAGGTAATGAAACCATTTATTTTATCGCTTTCATATTTATAACATCATTGATCATATTCATAACCTCTGTGGAATCACCAATATTTTCATTGTATGAAAGAAGGATGAGTCAGAGAAATAAAGAATGATTTTGTCATTATGAAAACTCTCCAAATAGAGGGTTGCCGAGCCAGAAACAATTAGCCTGCTCCTATAAAAATGTCTTAGGTAAAATGTTGCTATTCTCTCAAATAGAACAAATACCAAAAAAAGGGGGGATGCAGAAATGTACTTCATTTTTGCATGTTGCAGAGAAAGTCCCAGTTTTGTCATTTGTTTTTTCCCTTTAAGAAACACCATCCTTTCTATTTCTGGTTGATTGTGCTGGTTCACCATTTACCAGGTTCTCCCAGTGTTACAAGTTTGTATAGACACTGGGTCTGGGCCTACCCCAGGGGAAATCAGGAAAGGAAAACCCAAAGGAAAACAGAATATTTCAGACTAATATCTAATTTGGTCTTCTAGATGTTCAATAAATGCTCGTAGCAGAACATGGAATCTATTGTGTACACATGTATATTTTAGTTTCTTTTTAATGCTTTTTAAAAAATTATGTTTTTATGCAGTCTTAAATACTTTTTACTCCATTTGGTTGGGTCTACTCATTGGAGTTTTCTTTTTTTCTTTTTAAATAAATCTTTTTATTTTTATTTATTTATGATAGTCACAGAGAGATAGAGAGAGGCAGAGACACAGGCAGAGGGAGAAGCAGGCTCCATGCACCGAGAGCCCGATGTGGGATTCAATCCCGGGTCTCCAGGATCGCGCCCTGGGCCAAAGGCAGGTGCCAAACTGCTGCGCCACCCAGGGATCCCCTCATTGGAATTTTCAAGGAACACTCCCACTTTGACAAGGCACATCAGAGTTTGAGCCTGAGGAGTTCCCCTGTTGCTCTCTGAATATTTAGACACTGAGTCTTTGGATTTGACTTGTTCAGCGTTTTTATCCTCTGTCTCCTTTCCCTCATGTATGCTGAGGGTTTATCTTTTGTTCATCTCCGATTTATATTTTCCTTTCTTTCTTCTGTAGAGAGAATTGCCTGTGTCTTTATCTTTCGTCTTCCTTGCCCTTTTATGTCCTTTTGGTTCTCATCGTGCCTTAACAGCTCTCTGAGCAATGCACCCCTGCATGTGCCCCCACAGCTGGCCAAGTACTTAGCAATGCAGTTAAAGCACAGGCAAGAGGAAGTAATGGAACTCTCATCGGGACTGGACCCAACCTTGCAATCTTTTAACACCCAGCTCTGAAAAATGGTTCCTGACTATTCAGAGTCAAGGGTTCTGACACACAACCTCCCCTGAAGGCCCTGGGCTATCCATCAAGGGGAGCAAGTAGGGCTATTGCTTTGCCAGGATTCCTGCAGCCAGAGCAGAGGACTGGGGGGAGCCAGCACTGAGGAGGCCAGGAGGTTCTGCTTCTGCTGGTGTCGCCTGGGCTGATTTCTGGGGTCTGATCATCACTGTAGCTGATGTCCGAACTTCCAAGTATGTGGAATCTGTGTGTCCAAGTATGTGGAACATGTGTCTTTGTATATTCCGTGTGTGTATATGTACACTGGGTGACTGTGTGTGCATGTGTGTATGTACAAACATGCCTCTGCAGGGGTTGATATGGGAATATGCGTGTGTGCATTGCACATTTGTGAGGATATACATATATGTTTGGGGGAAAGTGTTGTGTATGCTGAGAGCACTCAGTAAATATTTGTAGAGTGAATAAATTATCCCATTTATTCAATTCCATAAATATTTATGGAATAGTTTGATGATAATTAGAATCATAATAAGTAGCAATAATGTAAACAAGGGAAAACTTCCACTAGAATATTTGTGAAAAGAGGGGCTTGTCCTATTATGTGTTCAGGAATTACCTACAAGACAGCTGCTACTTTGTAGAAATCTAAGGCCTTCCTTGCTCTTGTCCGTTGGGACCTAGGCTCACCTTCTGCTGCTCACTACCTAGAACTGTGGGCCACTGTTTTCTTTCCATTGGATGTTGCTGCTACCGCACTGGCCTCATTAGAGGCATTTGGTGTAGAAGATCACCGTTTCTTAATTCCTGGACCCTTAGTTTTATATAATTCTACTAATATAATTCTGTTGTATTGCCTAAGACTTTTTTTTTCCTAAGGATTGGGGATAATTGTACAGCATTGGCAGTAAGACTCTTAATGTTAGATGTTAAATAGTTGCTTCCAGCAACCAATATGAAAATAGGTGTATCACTTACAAGACTCCTATCAGAGGTGGGTTATCTCAGAGAGTGATCCACTCCCTTAATCCCCCAGAGAGTGGGTTTCATTCTCTCCCTAGGAAAACCCTACTTCTGTCTGCAAAGATGGGTCTCACATCCTCTTCCCGCCACCTCAGCAAATAGCAGCCAGGATCATGCACGGGAGTTCACAGCTCCCAAGCCTGAGCTGCTTTTTTTCTCAAGGCCAATGTGGGACTTCTGTAGAGCAATTCAGGGCAGGTGATTGCTTCCCACGGCTGGCCACTTCTCACATCTCCTTCAGGCTGAAACAAAAGTACACACACCCTCATTCTTCTTGGGGTCTTCTGGTCCTAGTGGATAAACCTTGGGCTGAACACCCAGCTCTACCCACACAGCACACATTGATCCCAGGATGGACAATAATTCTCATAGGCCATACAGCCTAAAGAGACACAAGAGAAACATTTCCCTAAAGAATACACTAGGCACAGGGATTTTTCCTGGCCCCCAGGGGAATGGTATTCTCCATTACAGAGCAGTGTTGCTTACTCTTCTTACCTTTGCCCCTTTCCTGTCATACACTGTCCATGGCAAGGGACCCACTTAAACATATGAGATGGGGCTCATAAGAGTCTGATTCCAAAGATCTGTCTTTTATCTCCAAGCACTCCCAATTAGCTATGCAAAGACCAGGGGTATGTTTTCAAGGTGGATAGTTTTAGGTTTTTTCTTGGGCCAGATAAAATTCTCCTTGTGGGCTTCCTCCCTTCCTCACCTGTCTTTGTGAGGGGTAGAGAGAGGCATAAAGATGTATTTCTTATCTCAATAGCAAGCCCTTGGGGAACAGCAGGGAGCAGAGACACTTCCCACTGTAATCATAATTTCGCCTTAATTCATAGAATAATTTATAATTTATAAAGAACGTTTACCATCCTCTGAGCCTGAGGTTAAAATTAAAACAAAACAAAACAAACCTCTTAAAATAACGAAGTGGTTTCACATACAATTGTCTGCTGTAACACATTATCTGGGACTTACATAGCACTGGCATCTCTCCCTCCAAAAGAGCATAAGAAGATTCATTTAAGTCTTTTGGGGTGTGTCTTGCCAGGGAGATATTGGAGGGCTCACCCTGTTTCCCATCCACTTCTGAGGACAGTCACATAAGTTCTCATCAAGCTGTCTGTCCCTTTATTGGCAGTTTTGACTTGACCTTACAGCTGTGCATCTCAATTATCTCTAATCCATATGCTGTTAAGATGCTAATGGGGTGGGGAAAATGTCATTACCTGAAGAAAACTTCTGAGATGCCCACTTCTCATTCTGTGCCCTGATCTTGCTTGCTTTCCTTCTGAGCCATCTGGAAAGGTAAAGGGAGCTTAGTTCTTAGAAGGTCACCGGTTAGATACAGAAAAGGATGCATTTTCCCCTTTAAAAAGAGGCTTTAAAGATATTTAAATCACACAGGTAGCCTTCTCGAAGCCTCCATTATGTGAAACAGCATTAATGATTACGTAGTATGAACAGGACTGTAGCAAGGCAGACACACAGGGAGCAGAAATGGGAAAGGTTTTTATGAGGTTTATAAATTTTGCACCTTTATATATTTAATAAAAAGCTTGTGTCTAAATTATGGGAATGTTCTTGAGAATGAGGAATGGGTTTTGGAACCTTTACTATCTGAGGATATTTTAACTGCAAAATAATAACTTGACTGGAACTTCTTTGAGTGGGTAAGTAGTAAAAATGACAAGGGGCATTCAGAGATGTTTTCATTGTATCCATTCATCATTTGAAACTTTAATGCAGTCAGGATTTACTGAAAGAATAACATACTCCTATATATTAAATGTTGGGAGTGTTATAACTTTGAATGTTCTTGGAAACTATATATCCAATTACATATGTTCCTTCAGAAATTCAGCTGAGATTACTGGCACTGCACTTGATAGAAGTGATTTCAGACTATTCTTTTTTCTTTCTTTCTTTTTTTTTTTTTTTTTTGCAGATAATGACTTCTGTGTTTCCTTTCACTTTCGTTCCAGCACAGCTTATGGGTTAGTTATAAGTCTGAATCATGGTTATGTGGGATTTTCTGAGGCTGATGGAAAACTCCAGGTGAGTTGCCTGAGAGAGGAAAGGAATCAGAAGCCATTCTTTGGGTGGCACATATATTTGAATAACATTGCCATGTCAAAATCGGCTAATTAAATGAATCACCGTGTAATGAAAAGATAACAACTTCAAATTGAAAGCAACAACGACGATGAAAAACATAACAAAAAAAAAAAACCATAACAACATGTGCACGTGAGTCTTGGCTGTGCTGTTCTCTAGCCTTAGCAAGCGCTCTTCCTTCCCCGAGACTCTTCAGTGGGAAATATGGCAAATTATGTACCAGCATCATTTCGAAGATAAGTAAGGCAGTGAATATACAAGTCATCTATGTATTATGAATTACTATACAATTGCTAATTATATCCATACTTTATTAACTCAAATAGTATTAATTGAGGTCTTTCTGGGTATTGTGTTAAGCACTCCATCAAGATCAAAAGATGAGGAAAGATACCATTTCTCCCTTCAAGGGTTTTCTGGTCTATAATATTAATGGTTAGAGTTTACAGAGCACTGTGTGCCCAAGAATGGATAAAGCATAATTTTAAAAAATAGTAATAGAAAGACACCAAATACAACAGAGCCTTTGCGTAGGCTGATTATAGGAGCTGAGTTTGTCTAGATGTGCCAGGGTCCTCAGTGGGGGTCGTATTCTTCTACTCGCTAAGAAGGAGATCCTAGGAAGGATCCATGGGGTGCAGCACTAAAAATATATACTGTTGGCTGCTTGAATATTTTTCAGAGCCCCCCAGGGGCTGCAGTTAGGTCTGCCTGGACATAGCCAAACTTCATTGCAACAGGCACTTCCTCACAAGCTCCAGGGGAGCATCTGGTCAGCTAAGCATTCTGCAGCCTGCAAAAAGCCAGAGGCAAAGATGGCCATGATAGGGACTGGTAAATCTTGTGCCAGCAGGAGAGGGATTATGATTTTTTTTTTTAAAGATTTTGTTTATTTACTCATGAGAGACACAGAGAGAGGGGCACAGACACAGGCAGCGGGGTAAGCAGGCTCCATGCAGGGAGCCTGATGTGGGACTCGATCCCGGATCTCCAGGATCACACCCTGGGGGCGCTAAACCACTGAGCTACCTGGGCTGCCCAGTTTTTGAAATAATTTCTCATCTAAGTCTTTAGAAACTAGCTACATTAATCTAGAAGCCAGATATGGTAGGATCTGGGTCAAATGCCATTAAATTGCCGACTATTTCAGTCTACTCTTCTGGGAAAGCATGTGTTCAGGAATAGGTATTATTTAAATTTTACAGCAAACTATGTGTTGGGTACTATTATCATCATTTTAAAGATCACACCCTAGAAGCTTAGTGAGGTTAGTGCATATGTTCTTATGGTTGTACAGCTGGGTTTTAATACATACACTGTTTTTTTTTTTTAAAGATTTTATTTGTTTATTCATGAGAGACATATAGAGAGAGGCAGAAACATAGGCAGAGGGAGAAGCAGGCTCCCTGCAGGGAACCTGATTTTAGACTCAATCCCAGGACCCTGGGATCACGACTTGAGCTAAAGGCAGATGCTCAACCCCTCATCCACCCAGGCACTCCTACAGACACTGTTCTTTACCACAACATAATCCTTAAATAGGAGAATAAAGTCAAGAGCACCAGACTCTACCTTGGGAAGTTCCATTGGGGAGGTGAGTCGCTTAAACAAACTCTGAAGAATGAGGAAGGATTCTCTAGGAATGGGAATGGTCTTATGAGGGACAAGGGTCTCCTAGGGCAAAGGCACAGAGGGGGCCACAGGCAGGTGGGGAACACAGTCAAGTCCACATGCTGTCCAGAGGCAAGCATCACAGGGCATCCGGTCCAGCCTAGGCAGGCTTGGTTTGCCATGTTAAGGAGTCTGCCCTTTATCCTGTAGGTAGTGTAGGTAGTGGAGATTCGTCAGAGGATTAGCAGGATGAACCTTGAGGACTGTAAAGGAGTAAGACTTAAAGTATAGCGTCCCATGGGGTGGGGCGGGGGGGTGGTGGTGGTTCAAGCACTGCTAGATAAATGAAGAGATGACACATGACCATAATTCCTCCTTACTAACATTTATGCAACGGCGTAGCCATAAGAAAGTGGGTATACAAAGTTTAAATAGCACGAATGGGTATGGCAGGAGGTGTGAGGGACTCAGTTTTTGACCATGGGGAGTGGTGTCCAATTTGGACATGCATTCTCCCGCGCATGCATGTGCACACATATCCTGCCCACCCAGAGGTGGAACATGGTGTCAGCCTACGCAGAGCAGAAACCTCCATGGTCTCCCTGACATGAGGAAGTGTGCCTGGCATTTCAAAGATCATGTTTAAGTAAATATATGAGGACAACTCTACATTAAAGTGAGAACTTGAAATAGTTTCAGATAGAAATAAAATTCTGTTGTTATTCAGTGCCTCTTGAAGAGAAATCACAACTCCCATGTGGGTAATGTAGGACAAGAGTGGCTTGTAACAAACACACAGATCACCCGCAGGAGCTGAACAACAGAAAGGGAGAACTTTTTTTTTTTCCCCTTCTAGTTAAAGGTTTTCAATGTGGCTTAGAATTATTAAGTTTATTTAGAACACAGTAAGTATCAGATAGCTGGAAGCTTAAATACCAGGTATGTCAAACAGTGGAATTGTTTTCACTCGCAAACAGCCCTTTAAAAAATAATGTTTTTGTTATCATTGAAAATGTCTATAATGCTTGAAAATAACCTGTTAATGGTAATCCCAAGATATGGGGGGACCTAGGTGAAGTCACTGGCAATCAACCACACGCTACTTTACCAAGTAGTTTACTAGTGTACCTTGGAATGACCAGTCGGCTCAGCTCCAGTTCTGTAGCATTGGATGGCAAATGACCAACAGAACGATTTGCTAAAGGACCCACCCACCTAATGCTTAGTTAAACAAAAAAGAAGAAAAAAAAAAACCCTACTTTTTTATTAACCACTTACAAAATGTATAGCAGTTATTTGTGTTTTATGGAGACTGACCTAATGTTTTCTGCGATTTTTGCATGATATTTTGTGAATTTTGAATTTCACCGCAGTGCCTAGCATGAATGTCAAACATTTTAATGAATGCGTGGGCCCCCTGAAATCTCATCTTCTACCTCCCTGCCTCCCTTAGTCCATGGATTTACTTTCTTGAGTAGGAGAAAAATGAGGGAATTGTGCAGAGCACACCAGGATTTAGAGATTGGGAAGGGTTTTGCATAAGTGCCTTCACGCACTCACTGTACCTTGCACTTGTCACTCAGACACATATACACGGTGCCCATGTAGACACGGAGGCTCTTCTTTATTCTTGTATAGTCTTTGTAAATCATTCATTATATAGAGTAAAACAACACTGTGTTTCTCATCTCAAATGAGCCCTACTTACTGAGATAGGATATCAAAGTGTGTCTCCATCACTGTCTCCATCGGTACTGTATAATTTCTATATCATTAAAAGATGAGGACTCATTAAATTACCTTACCCTGATGTAAGCTTTCAGACAGAATCTATGTATTTCAGAAAACAGACCAAATAGAGATGTTTTTCTGATTTCAGAAACCTAGTCTCTTCCAAAGTGCTTAATGCTTTATAGGCAAATGTGTGGGCTATTCCGAATATACAGTCTACAATGTCATATATTTGTCAGCCTGACCAAACAAGGTAGGTCCGTGTGGATGGGGGCTTGAGTGTGCATGTTTGTGTAAGATGTGTGGATGTGTAATGATTTGATGGATGTGTGATACATACAGATAAATGAGGAGAATATTGACAATCCTGGTGCGTATTCGAGTGGTACCGCCCCTTTCTCACACTCATGTAAGTAATTCAGTAAATCAACCACGTAGCAAAGACAGTCAGCTGGGTTGTAAATACACTGAATGAGGGAAACCTTTCTTAGGGTTCATAAAATATTAGACATTTATGGCCTCCTTGAGAGGTGAAATTCACAATATCAAAATTCACAAACCCAAAGTTTGCTTAACCATCCTCTGAGAAACCAGAACCCAATTTAATAATTGGGTTAAGGGAAACTTTTTTTAAATAAGTAAAATCAGCAATTCAACAAATTGGTCATTGGATGAATCACTGAGCCTAGCGATTCTTGGTGAATGGAGTTTTTGCGAGATGATCACCACGGCAATGTCACAGTGATCTTGCCACACTTATATTTGTGTTTCCTAGTGTTTATACACATGAGTAGGTAACTACTTGAAAGCGTCTGTGAATACTATGGAATGGAAATTTATAAATATGTCTCATGCCGGAAGAAGAGCTAAAAACAAAAGGGAAAAAGGACATTTGAAAAAAAAAAAATTTTCCTAGAAATTGTCAGCCTGCTTCCGCTTCTGTCTCATTGGTCAGAATTGTGACACATGGTCAATGTCAGCTGGAAGAGAGCATGAGAAATGCATTTTTCTATATTGTCCCATTCCTTCCTCAAACATAACTGGAGTTATGATCGGAGGGAAGAAAGGGAATCGTATGTTGGAAAAGCAACTGGTAGTGTGTGTCTGCCACAACTGAATTTTCTCTTCCTCACTCTTCTTATTTTTATTTTTTTAGTTTATTACTCTGCTGGCTTTATTTATTTATTTATTTATTTATTTATTTATTTATTTATTTATTTATTAGTTATTGCCCCCTTTTCTCTCCCACTGGGCTATATTTTCCTTAGACTGTAGCATTCCAGAGTAGAAAGACTTGGGATCATCTGATTCTATTCCCTTTATTTCACTGATGAGAAAACTGGAGGCTCAAGACTGATTACTTGCCCCAGATCCCACAGTGATTTAAAGAAGCATAAGTAGAGCCCAGGCTGGTGCTCCTCCCTCAGAACAGTGCTGCCTCTAGGCATGTGACAAAAAAAGTCAGTTGGACAAATGTTCACTTTTATTTTTCCTAAGTGAAAACCCCAGTCGCCACCTTCTTTAAATTTGAAGTTATTTGCATTTGGGGAATTCAGTTTCTAGCCAGCCAAGCACAGTTGTAACCTATTGCCAGTCTTTTTTTTTTTTTCTTCAAACTTCCTGCACACTTTGTTATAGGATCCTGTGGCTTCCTGAATGGGAAGGAGAGTTCAGAGAGGTTTCTATTCACTTGCTAATCAAAAAGATTAAAGTTCACTACATAAGAATAACCTCACAGAATACCACCCAAAACCTTTGCCAGAAAAATACCTCAAATAAGACCAGTAGCTTCCTGCCATTTTTTTTTTTTTTTTTTTTTTTTTTGCACAACTTTAAAGATTGTTGCATAAAGGCTGTGTGACAGAGTAGGGAGGCTCTTGCAGTCCCTTCCATGAAATGGTGATCTTAGGTCATTTTCTTGCTCTTTCTTCTGAAGTTGAGAGAGGTTGCACTGGAATTAGGACCTCAGCTTTGGTTGTACACTGGAATCACAGGTGGGCATTGAAAATGACTAATGTCTCTATCTCTCCCCATCCCCACTCTTTTGATTTTATTGGTTTTCAGTGTAGGGGATGGATATCAGCAGTCTTTGGAAAGCTCTTTAGGTGATGCTGGCATTGGCCACTGGGCTATAATAGGCACTAATCTTGCTGCTCAGAGTGTGGCCTCCTGACCAACAGCATCCTATAACCTGGGATCTCGTGAGAAATGAAGAATTTCAGGTCACACTCTGGACCTGCTGACTCGGAATCTGCAAGAATCTCAGATGATTTCAATATACTGTGAAGTATGAGAAGCACTGCTGAGATTCTTTCCAGCTCTTTCGTTTTATGATTCTATAATATTGGGTCACTTCCTTGCTCAGAAACTTTAGTTGCTCCCATGCAGTCTGAATTCTTCAACCTGCTGTTTTTCATCTAACCCAGCCATTGTCTCTCCAGCCATTTCTCCCTTTATGTGTTCCAATCTCTAGACGCCTCTCTTTTCTCCTTGCCCAGGCAAGCAGCCCTTGGTTGTTTCTCCCTGGCCAACATAGCTCCCAGGTTCTTCCCCAGCCATACACGTCAGAGCCTGGCCAGCGTTGGCTTACCCTGGTCCACCACGTGCCACTAGCATTTATTCTTTCTGCTGTGATTGGTAAGTTGCTGGAAGTTTTTGGAATGGCCATTGGATTTCTTTTTCCTTTTCTCTCTGCTTAGACTGAAATGTTCTTTAAGACAGGGATTATATCCTGCTCCTCCTTAAATCCCAAGTGAATGCTTAAAAAATATGGTGGACATCCAAAATGTTTGCTGGAAGAGAAGATCAGTGATATGGGAATCAGATGAGGTGGATTTTATAACAGCTGATGGTGTGACCTTCTCTGGGTCTCAGGAATTTTTTTGTTTATCTTTAAGATTTATTTGTTTATTTGAGAGAGAGAAGGGGAGGCAGGAGAACCCTAAGCAGACTCTAACTGAGCTTAGAGCCCAATGCAGGGCTGGATCCCATGACTGATGAGATCATGACCTGAGCCAAAACCAAGACTCAGATGCTTAACCGACTGTACCACCCAGGCACTCCTTCAGTTTTCTTTTTTTAAAGATTTTATTTATTCATTTTACAGAGAAAGAGAGAGTGTGTACACAAGCAGAGGAAGGAGCAGAGGGAAAGGGCGTAGGAGACTCTCCACTGAGCAGGGAGCCCGAGTCGGGGCTCCATCCCAGGACCCTGAGATCATGACCCAAGCTGAAGGCAGATGCTTAACCAACTGAGCACCCCCGCCCCCCACTCAGTTTTCTCATATAAGGGAATTTAGATGGTATCATCTCTGTTAGTCTGAGTCTAGGACTGGGACCTGGTGTTATCCAGATCATGTTCTCTGAGGACTGAGTCCTTAGTTCTTAGGTCTTTACCAGCCACCGTGCACACATGTAAAGTTTTTAATTTATTTAATCCTTCTGTGGGCTTTACATGCACTGTCTTGTCCTTGCAAATACGCAGTGCCCCCTAGGTCTGCAGCTGAATGAAATCGGGATGAATTGAGTAAGAATCAGGCAGCTGAATGAGGGAGACACCGAAAAAACTTGGCTTGCTCTTTCCATTATCTTGTTTGGTTTTCAGGGGAATTGTGATCTTTTGTCTCTTCAGGAAATGATTTGGGATCAGTTGGAAATGTGTGGTTCTTGCCCTGCAGACCTTTCGACCCTGATTGAACACAGCTGTCTGGTTAACCATAATAAGCAACCCTGTGAGGGAGACATACTGGGATTAGGGTTGCTCCAATTTGGAGCTGATGAAGCAGGCTCAGAGAGGTGATTTGCAGTAATTTGCAGTATTTTTCAGAGGTCTGCTTTTGGTTCCATCTGGTTCAGAAGCACCTAGGGTGCTGATCAGCCTTGTGGAGTCCTTGGCCCCACTGCGGCCAGAACCTCTATGGGTGAGGCCCTGGATCCTGTCAGTGTAATGATCCCCGAAGCAGTTCTTAAGCATATTGAAGCATGAGAATCACCTTGCTATGAAATGTTCTCTGTTCCTATAGAGAATGAATCTAGGACTCAGGATGATCACACTGCCTCCCTTCCCCTGGAAGAGGTTGGAGATTGGGTGTGTTATTACAGTCACATGAGGAGCCCTTAAGAAAGGTCACCTCCCATAAAATAAAATAAAAAATAAAATAAAATAAAATAAAATAAAAAAGAAAGGTCACTTCCCTAAGTGTCACACTAGTCCAAGTGACATAAGTCCTCCATGAGCAGAGCAGGAATCTTTATTTTTATTTTTTTATTTTATTTTTTTTATTTTATTTTTTTCTTTTTTTTTAAATTTATTTATGATAGGCACACAGTGAGAGAGAGAGAGGCAGAGACACAGGCAGAGGGAGAAGCAGGCTCCATGCACCGGGAGCCCGATGTGGGATTCGATCCCGGGTCTCCAGGATCGCGCCCTGGGCCAAAGGCAGGCGCCAAACCGCTGCGCCACCCAGGGATCCCTGAATCTTTATTTTTAAATAGTTGTGTAGGTGACTTTGATAATCGGCAAGGCTTGGGAATGGCTAAGTGGAAATCAGCCTGGAATATTTTTAAAAGGCTGCATTATATGGTCTCATTCATTTGGGGAATATAAAAAATAGTGAAAGGGAATAAAGGGGAAAGGAGAAAAAATGAGCGGGAAATATCAGAAAGGGAGACAGAACATGAGAGACTCCTAACTCTGGGAAACGAACTAGGGGTGGTGGAAGGGGAGGAGGGCGGGGGGTGGGGGTGACTGGGTGACGGGCACTGAGGTGGGCACTTGACGGGATGAGCACTGGGTGTTATTCTATATGTTGGCAAATTGAACACCAATAAAAAATAAATTTATAATAAATAAATAAATAAATAAATTAATTAATTAATTTAAAAAAGGCTGCAGTCATGGGATGTGTTTAAAATGGAGTCTCCTCTAGGCTGTCTGCCTACTTTCCATTTTATCTCCTCTGGAAAAGCCTTTTCCTTGGTCAACTGAAGTACACTGAAGCACATCCAAACTCCCTAAAGTCTTTACAGGAGAGAGCACAGCCAAAGAGTTTTCCAGAATTTGGGTTTTCTGTCTGAGGCCCTGTCACTCATGTCATATTCCCACTTTAGGGGCCTGGGCTACACCCAGGCTGTGGCCTCAGTCAGTGGCTTCTGGGGTAGCACTGCTGGTGTCCTCGAGGAACAGCGTTCCCTCCCCCATATAGCATTGGATAAAAATAGAAATAATGAGCCTTCACATAGCACTTTTCCATTTACAAGGCACAGTCACATTTTTTTTTTTTTTTATCTCATTAATCCCCACCACAGACCCGTGATGAGGTGGATGTTGTCGTGCACATGTTACAGATGATGAGATTGAAGCCAGGGAAAGTGCCCTGCTCAGTCCTGGTTTCTGAATCACAGAGCCGAGCAGATGACCCAGGGGTTCTGGTTTCAGGCCCACCGCTCTCCCCACCATGCGCATCAGTCGTCATATTCCCTCAATTGCCCTGGTGAAGCAGGTGTTTTATTCTCACTGGCAGATGGCAGAGCTGAGATTAGAAGTGATAAGCCCAGAGTCACACAGCTACCAAGTGGGAGGGCCGGGATTGCAACCCAGTTCTCTCCAGCTCTAAAGCTAACTGTTCTTGTTCATGACTCTGCCGTTGTCTTTGAAGGCTTGCATCATCTGTTGTGTTCATTGAACTTTATTTTTAAAGATTTTCTTTATTCATAAGAGACACACAGAGAGGCAGAGACACAGGCAGAGGGAGAAGCAGGCTCCCTGTGGGACCCTGGGGTCATGACCTGAGCCAAAGACAGACACGCAACTGCTGGGCCACCCAGGTGCCCCTCATCGAACCTTTTGACATCAACAGGAGGTAAGAAATCCTCGTGGTTCATGTACCCCCACATACACACGCTTGTGTCCCCATAGATACATGGAATCCAAAGTTTGTTTTCACTAATACTCTACTGCCATACACTCTGGTTTCTGTTTTATTCTAAAATGCTGGTCATGACCCATTACACACATTTCATAACCCACAGAACGGCCACGACTTACACTTTGAGAAACATTCTTCAGAGTGTTCAAACATTTGTTTGTGATGCTTATTTACATCTTTTTCTGTTTGCTCAAAAGCCTATGTGGAGAGACTGAGAAAAGTTCTCTGGTGGTCAGCCTTGGACCCGATCAACTTGGCACCCCTGCCCAGTTCCTTCCCGGTTTGCCCTGGCCCCTTGGGTAGGTCTTGGGCTCGTGGCCACCTCCCAGGCCGCAGAGGTGGGGTTCCGAGGGCCAGCAGCACAGGGGTGCCTGGATAATGAGCACGTTCCTCACAGCTTCCCCTTTCTTGACGATTGTGAGCAGTAATAAACATGTGAGCAAACAGGGAGAGTTTAGTGTGTTTATTGCTGCTCTTGAGAAAATAATGTGATAATAAACAGGGCCAGTAATGGAAATTGCTTCTAAGAACAAAATTATGTTGTTATGAGTTACATGCAGCCCTGAGAAAGCATGTCGTGCCTCTGAGTGGGACCGGCCTGGCTGGTTGGCGTCGTTCCGCTGGGCCTCCCGCCTGGGATTCCCCCCACTTCTCACTCTGCTCGCCAATTTGAACTTTTAGCCTCATTGACTTCTTGGCATTGCTGATCTTTGGAAACTGGGCGGCCTGGGCAGCGTTGCATTTTAATTAGTGCATTTAATCCTCTGGCCTGCGTGGCGATGCCTGTTACCTTTCTTTGCAGAGTCTCATTAGGTCTGGATGAGGAAACTCTTCTGTAGTGTATGATGAAGGAATTAACCCCGAGCACAGTTTAAATGGTCTATGTGGAGAATTGCCTTTTTTTTTTTTTATCAGCTAATAGCCTATCCTGTCATTAATGCAGGCGTACGAGGAAAATGAAGATTTGAGAGCTTAGCTCCTGTACTAATTAGAAAGAAAATGACAGAAAAAAATGTCAAGCTTTGAAGAGCTGAGTTGGCTTTGATGGCACCCAGACTTTAAGAGGCTAAGAACAAAATGCCTTTAAACCTTTCCCTTCAGACTTTATGCCTAATGTTGCTGTACACCCTGTCTTTTCACACCCAGCCTTTGCTCACCTTCCTCTTCCAGCTGCGGAGCTTTCAACTTCCTTCCTCCACCTGTCAGATTCTTAACTCTTCTCAAGGTTTCCCCCGGTGGTGCTATCCTACAAGAAGTCTTGCCAAACTCCATGGAGCTCTTTATTCCCTTCACAATTCCCAGATCCTGTTGACCGTGTTGTTGAAGAACTTATCAAGCTGATTGCATCATATCCCTTAGTAGGTCATCAGCTTGTCAGTTCAGACTCGTTCATCTCTGTTCCCCTTACAGAGTCTGGACCAAGGTACAGCAAAAGCCAGCTGGGTATGCAATGTGGAAGGAGATCCAAACGAAGCGGACTCGACTATAGGATCGCCATCCTGTGTGCTGGAGCCAGTGCTGGGGTGAGGCAAGAGAGGCTTCCTGTGTGCACCTGCAGTGAGTCTCTCCTGAAAGTTTGTGCCTTAGGCCCCTCGCCTGCCTTACCGAAGTCCTGGCCATGGTGAGGGGACTGGGAAAAGGTTGAGGGTTTCTCCTTAAGAGGCATTTTCTGGATTCTTTTTATGGGGACAGTTTAGTCTTCTACAATCAGGATTTTTATAATCAATACAAAGAGCCTCTTCAGCTCTGCTATTGTCCCCTTAAGAGCCCTATTTCTGTGGCTTCCCTCAGAAACCCAGCAGAGCTCCTGGCTGTATTGCGGTTTCCTTGGCATGTCTCCATGCTTGCTTATCCTTGGTGCTCCGTCCTGGCCCCTCATCAGTCTCTTAGCTGGGATACTGCAGAGTGTCCCTGTCTTCAGACACCCCCTACCCTTGGCCCCATCCATTCTCCATGTCCTGGTGTGTCAGGAAGCTGCTCTAGGTCTCATCCTTGTTCTCTGTCCTGGTTCCCGTCTTTTTCCTCACCCTATGGCAGGGAGAGACCAAGTCTCCAGAGACTGTAAAAGAGGACATTACTAGGACATTTACAGATTTTACAAAGACTTCCTATTTAAGCAGTGATGACAAATCAGAGCATTAAGCCAGAATGATAAATTAGATTCTTTAAAGATTGGGATGCTTCTATCATGATTACACGAATCAAACAGGATACAACCCTTGGACAAGATCCTGGTGAGTTGTATAAGTGTGAAGAAAACGAACAGGGTATGATAGTAAAGAGCTACCTGAGCCCCTCAGGGGTGGTGACATTTGTGCCAAGACCTGAGGATTGGATGAAGCTGCTAAGGGAATTGGCACAGCAGACGAGCATGGCAGCTGCAGGTTGGGACTGCCTCGATGGGTCTGAGGAGCAGGAGGATGTTGTACGACAGCTAGAGATCAGTGAGTATAAGGGCAAGAGTGGCACCAGTGGGGGTTGGTGAGGCAGGCAGAAGCCACGTTCAGCAAGGACTTTGGACTTTAGTCCTACTGTCATTGGAAACACTTGAAGGGCATTGCCTGGGAGGGTGGCATGATTTTATTTACATTTAGTGATTATTCTGGCTTATGTGCAGACTGGATTATTAAGGGCCCAGAGTCCCACACAGCCACTCATGCAGGTAACTACCCTTTGGGACAAAAGACAAGGTTCTGTAACACAGAGAATGTCTGGAAGACTCTCTAATTTGTAGATATTCTTTTATGTTTCTTCTTGGCTAGAAGCTTACCTTTAAATAAATCTTAAAAAGCCCTGTTTTTCGTTTGGAGTAAATATTTATGGTACTCTTAGAAATAGTTGTAAATATTGTGTTTTCTTTTTCCCCTTCTTTGTCATCAAGTTCATGACACGCCGGTGCTGTTCTACATGAACATGATATATACTTGAGTTTTGCCCATGTTCTTTTCCAAGAAAATTAAATGTAAGTCAAGTGGCTGAAGGAGAGATACCATTTCTCTGAATTTGTCACAGAGAAAACCATGTTATTTACTGATGTCCAATTTTATTTGGTGTTTGGAATAGCAAACATCTTTCGAGATATGAACAAACTTTCACTGATCTTGAATATCATCTAATATGAGACACTGTCTTAGTAAAATTAATCTCTGGTTCCTAATGTAGTCATGAGAGAAGAAAGAGGTGGTAAAGATAGCTCCTTGATGCCCAGTTGAGTGTGTTTTATGATAACCTTCCATAGACCCGCCCTCCTGCCCCCCTAATCTCTTTTTTCTCCTTTGGTCTGAGATAAGTGGGTTCGGGAAAAGAAAGGAGGTATTTGAGGAGAAATGGGTAAAAGAAGGGGAGTGTGTGTTTCATTTTCTTCCTGTGAACGGTATGGGTTTGCTGAAGGGTGATGCCTCCGCTATAAGTTAGTGGTTTCCTAACCAGGCTGATAAACTAACCTGGGCAATTGGGTCGAAGGACGCTCCCCCATCCTGTCCTGGGTTGGATTGTGTACCCCCTTCCACAAATTCCTATGTTAAAGTCCTCATCCCTAGTATCTCAGATGTGACATTTTTAGAAATAAGGTTATTGCAGGAGTAGTTGGTTAAGTTAGGATGGGGTCATGCTGGATTAGGGTGGGCCTCTATTCCAATAAGACGGGTATCCTTATTCAAAAAAAGAAATTTGGACACAAAGGTACACACACGGGAAGACTGTCATATGAAGGTGAAGGCAGAGATTAGGGTGATACATCTGCAAGCCAGGGAATGCCAAAGATTGCCAGAAACCACTGGAAACCAGGAAGGAGTCCTAGACCATACTCTTCCTCTCAGGTCTTAGAAGGAACCATCCCTGCCAACACTTTGATCTTGGACTTAGAGTCTCCACAACTGCGAGATGATAAATTTCTGTTATTTAAGCCATCTGGTTTGTGGTACTCTGTTAGAGCTGTCCTAGGAAACTGCTACACAGTCCCATCCAGCTCCCACTGAACACCATCTGTGGGAAGATCTGTGGAGGTGGACTTTTCACAGCCCTTAGTGGCTTCTGAGGAGCCCTAGAGTGGCTTCTGAGGAGGGGGTGGGGCTGGGAAGCACAGTTGTATCTCCTTGGCTGTCCCTGGACAGCCACAAATATGCTCACATCTGAGCTCCTGCTGCCCCCGCTGACTCACTCAGTGGTCTTCAGGACTCTTGTGGGATGTATGGACATATTGCAACCATGAATGAATCAGTCAGGATGGGACTTTTCACTTGTTAATACAGATGTTTGTTGACATTCCTCTTGTTAAAAAAAAAAAAATGCTGGTGGTTATCACATAGAGAAAAGCCAAACTTACAAGTGCATTCTCAGCACCCGGCCTCACACCGACCACATCCTAGTGTAAAAGGTTGCTAAAGATGACAGCGTTTCTAATTTCAAAAAATTTGAATAATGGGCTTAGAAAACTATGATTCCTAGGCTGTTAGCTAACTAGAAAAAAGATTGCTCTTCATCCTAAGTCTCAGTGACACTCAGTATTCTCTCTGACAAACAACAGAAGAAACTTCTTCCCAGACAAGCCCAGGTAGCGGTGTATATATAGAAACCAAAGGCTGGAGGAGCTTTTTATTTTCCTTTCAGCCAATCTGACCTCCAAGACCAGCCTGCTTGCACACCAGCACCACCTTTCCTAGAGTTATCATCACAGTTGTTTTTATTAGAATCTGGGTCTCAGGAACCTGTGGTATTCTTCAGTTTACCCTTTGGGCTGGAATTTATCAAGCTTGTTCTTGAGCCCAAAGGTGATTTCTTTTTTCCTCCTGAAAGTTTGGTAAATTCTTGCTCAGCCATTTTTATACTGTTGAAGCATGAAGCATAGTTATCGCCCTCTGAAAATTGTTTAGATGCTTTCCACCCACCTCCAGCCAAATAACAGGAGCTGGTTTTTTTAAAAATAAAAATTTTCCATGGCCTCCTTTGAGTGCAAGAACTGATTCTTTGTCACAGTGGGGGATTTTCTCCCTAGCCTGTGGTCATACGCAAGAAGGCACGTGGGCTGGAAAAGACAGACGCAAGTTTGAATCATACTTTTCCAACCGCTGTGGTGTGATCCTGGGCAAGATTCTTAACTTTCTTCCCAAACCTCATCTTCTTCACCTATAAAATGGACACCACCTCTTAAGTTCATGGTGAGGATTGGTAGTTTATGGATAAAACAATGGGATACGGTATAGACTGACTGTCCTCAAACCTGGATGCTCATTAGAATCACCCAGGAGCTTTTATTTTATTATTATCTTTTTTCATACCCCGGGAGCTTTTAAAGCAAAACTGCCTCTCACCCCAGACAAAATGAGTATGATTCTCTGGAGGGTGAGGCTACACATCTGAATTATTTTATTTTGTTTTTCAAAGATTTATTTATTTGAGAAAGAGAATGTGTGTAGGCGAAGGAGGGAGAGAGTCTCTAGCAGACTCTCCACTGAGCGAGGAGTCGGTTGTGGGGCTTGATCCCAGGATCCTGAGATCATGACCTGAGCCGAAATCAAGAGTCTGATGCTTAACCAACTGAACCACCCAGGTGCCCCTACACATATGAATAATTTTCAATGTTCCAGGATGTTTGGAAGTCCAGGGAAGGTTAAGAACAAGTAGGTATAGCAAAGATGAGCTTCAGAAGCATCTGCTAAATGAAAGAAATCCCAGAAAAGGCCACATACAGTGGGATTGCAAAATATGATATTCTGGGAGTGGCAAAACTCTAGTGTCAGAAATCAGATCAGTGACTGTCAGAGAGTTGGCAAAGGGGGATGATTACCGCAGAGGGGCGTAGAGGAACGTTTTGGGGTGAAAACATTCGCTGTATCGATTGGTTCATACTCAGTCACCTATATGCTTCAGAAAGTCAATTTTATTGCATGTGACTTGTACCTCAGTTAAAAAGAACTAATAGGGTAGGTCCTCAATAGCTATTATTTTGACAATGAAATTATGATGATAACGATAATGCAGCAGGAGGAAACTAGCTGGTGTTTGAAAACAGTTTCCAAAGTTGTTTTTTTTTTTTTTTTGGATGAGGACCAGCTTGAAACTCTTGAGGCATTACAGGATAGGTAACCATAAATCCATAATTTGAAGTGTGCACATTAAAATGAATGCATTTGACATGCTTTTAGTTCCAGGTGTTCAGGTAAGCATGCCGAATGAGGCTAGCTGACTCTTTCATTACTAATGAAGAATAAATACCAGATGATTGGAGAGAGTGTTAACATGGGATGAACACTGGGAGCATGTTTGAGCTGAGTTATCTGAACTCTGAGACTTTCAAGAAAAAAAAAATCACAGAGAAGCAGAGACTGATGGGAATTTCTTCCTGGGTCCCTCTTCTGTTAGGGTTGGCAGAGGGGCGTGTTCTTTTGCTCAGACTTGGTGAAAGAAGCTTCAAGAACATGAAATACCTGAAGAGCAAATATGTGGGAAGTAGATATCGGCACAAAACTCTGATGGAGGTTTCAGTAGGAGATGGGTCAGGGCTCTTACTCGTGTGTTGTCACACAAACATCCTGTCCTGTCCTGTGGGTCATCACAACACAGGCACACATCCTGGCTGGGTTCTTTGGGATTGCCGGTTCTCTAGCAAAGGACAGGTCAAAGCGTCCCTCCCCTTGTCTTCCAGTTGTTTAGCCTTTGACAAGTGATTTAAGCTTTCAGAGTATTAACTTTCTTACCTAAAATATGAAGGTGATGCTACTTACTCTGTAGGGCTGTCGGGTGAAGTAGAGCTGATGTGTGCAAAGTGCTCGCTTGGTGTCTGCTGTGCCATGAGTCCAGCTATGTCCTGGGCATTGTCTCTTAGGTTGATCTGTTTTAATTAATTTACTTTTTATCACAACTCTATGAAGTAGGTATTGTCATTGGCCCACTTTATGAACAAGGAAGGTGCATGAAAGGAGGTTAGGAATTCGGTGAAGAGTAGATAGAAACAACCTGGCTTCAAATCCTTTGCCTTAACCACTTACTTGACTCTACCAGGCCTGGTATGGGTAGTAGGCTTGCCGTAAATTGTGGGAATCTGCAGACAGTTCGGGATCCTTGGGTCGGATTGATTCCCCAGGAATTGCTAGGTCCTGGGCCAATGTGTGTGTGTGCACACCCACTTGTACTTTGTGGGGGGCAGTTTGCCCAAATGCAAGGAAGTGAGTGTTACAGTAAGGGCTACAGACCTAGTTAGAATACCCGTCTTTCCTTTCTAGGTGTGCCATTCATCAGCTCACTGGCTCGCTTTCGGCCTTTGTTTCACATCTACAAAACCAGAATATTTCCATCTATCTTACTAAAGGGTTTTGAAGGTTAAATACGATAATGGATGTAAACGTAACTAGTAGATTGCTCAGTGTGTATCAGATCTTGATAAATTTTTTTTATGATTAAAAAAAATGAAGAAACTCTGCAGAGAAGTTTGTAGCCTAATGGGGCTCAAGGAACGTGTATTTCTGACCTGGCCTCACAGTTTCCATTTTATTGATGATGGCTCCCAAGCACAGCCCTGGTCCATGTCCTGCCTCCTGTCCTGCCCAGTAAGGGAGGAGAACAGTGCCCACTTCTGGAGGGAGAACCTTGGGCTTGCAAACACAGAGTGACCTGATGTTTGACAACCAAGGTTCTTGAATCTACTGCTCTGTGTCCAGGATGGTACCTGGCCCTGAGGACATCCAGGGAGGGAGGAGCCACGGTATCCCTGTTGTCAAGGAACTCATCACCCAGCTGTGGGTGGCAAGCCTACCACTGCATTTGAAGATGGTTAGGTGGGGCCTGTGGTTGTTCACCTTTGTAGCTCCAGCACCTGGTCAGGCACCCAACACATAGAAAGGGTCTCAGGAATGCTGAGCAATGACTGGTTGTGGTTGCTGTAAGGGAGGGTCAGAAGTGCCACAGACCAAAGAGCTTTTATGAGGCTGGGGCTTCCACCTTTATAGAAATCAACCAAGTCTCTCCTCTCCCTGCCAGATGCTCTGGGATGCTGCTTTTTGCCCTGGGAAGTGTTGGAAGTCTTCTCTAATTGATGCTTCACTAACGATGGGGAGACAGTTTCCTTTGCATGCTGGAAGAGTACCTGTCGGGGAACAGAGAACCACCACCCAAGCTGGTGATGTCTGATTTCATAGCAGCCCTGGAAGGCTGTGCCTCTGGTGTCCAGAAAGGGCCTGTGGGCCAGCAAACCACCTGCACCCAGAAAACCCGCATCCATCATTGCTCAGCTTTGACATTTCTTATTTTGCCTGGTACTCTGACCATCTACTACATCCTGAGTGGGCCTACCATGTCCCCAATCCCATCCTGGGGAATAAAATGTGCCACATAGGACAGCTCCAAGATGAGCCAAGGAAATAGCTGTGGGTATTGGCAATAGGCCCAGGTCGTCCCTCTGGCTCCAGTGCACTAGCTGAGAGAACTTGGGGGTCTTTTTTTTCTCTGGGCCTCTGGATTTCTCATTTATAAAGTGATGGTTGTGATCCTTGCCTGGTCCATAGGATTGGATAGTCAGACTGAGATAGAGCGTCTTCCAAAGGTTTTCTTTTTTTTTTTTTTAAGATTATTTATTTGAGGAAAGGAAGGGAGACATCATGAGCGAAAGAGGCAGAGGAAGAGAGAATCTCAAGTGGACTCTGCGGTGAGCATGGAGCCTGACTCAGGGCTTGATCTTAGGACCCTGAGTCCATGGCCTGAGCTGAAACCAAGAGTTGGATGCCCAACTGAATGCATCACCCAGGTGCCCCAAGGCCTTGGGTTTTAAACTGTGAACAGAGAGACTTCAGTGACCTGAAAAAGGGTCTTTGGGCCTCATTTTCTGTGCATTCAGAACTCACGCCCATAGAACCTGTGTTCTCTTCCCCAGGGAGAAATCAGGCTCTGAATGCCCACCCCGAGCCCCTCCACTGGACTTAGAGATTGGGATCCCTGGAAGAGGTGATTCTTGAACTGGATACCAGTCCCTGGCATGGCCTGGAGCAGGGGATAGATGTCATTTCCTACATAATGGATTTGACATTTCTTTCCGAAGTCATTCTTCTGTGACCCAGTGATATGTATGGCTCTGGCTCTTGCAATTAGGATTTGAACTCCTAGGCTATTTGAATGGGTGTCATCCATTCCCATCTCCTCCACCCCGGGTCAGTTCCCAGCACAACTAGGGCCTTTACAGGAAAGGGCACTAACTGCACAAAGTGCAGGTGGATCACAGAAACACCAAGACAGCAGCCAGACTGAACTTTTACTAAAGCCCTGCCAGGCCCGGGTAGAGGCCATTCTTGAAAGCTGGTACGTGTCGGGGGAGGTGATGACTGGCTTATTCTCTCTGACAAATAGATGGAGACTGTTTTCCTGTACCCTTGGGGTTTAATCTTTTCTTCTGAATCTTGAGAGCCCATGGCGTTGAGTGCTGAAACCCATTACAGAGCAATTGTCCTTGGAGCTGCAGTTCCCTTACAATTCTTTCCCTGGGAGGCTCCTATGACGGGCTCTGACATTGCTCCATGAATCATAGACACTTCTGCCTCGGGCTCTTGCAAGTGTTTTTCACCGATCTGGGTCTACCAAGAAACAGGACTTTATTCCCCTTTCCGCACGGTGAATGCACTCGTCATCAAGGAAGGCCTTCTCTCCGCCTCCACCTCAGAGGATGTGTAATCAAATACAGGAGAGGCCACAGGCAGGGGAGAGAAACACCACGGGGTCGGATCTCACGGAAGCGGGGCAAGAATTTGATTCTGAGAATCCCACCTTCAAAGAACATGAGGTCAGGAGGCACCTGGGGATGGGATGGGAGACCTGAGGAGATGAAAGCCTCGCTCCTAAGAGCAGGTCTGCACCAGCTGTGCCTGAGATGCGCCCACAATCCTGTGATGTTAACAATTTAGGAGCCTGGCTTCCCTCCTGATGGATGGCACTGCCCACTGTCCCCCGCTGGCCCCTGCTACAGTGTTTCCGGGTGCATGGAGCTCCTGAATGGGGGAGCTCCCCAGCCTCACGTCCCTTCTCTTGCTGTTCAGAAACACCATCCTGGTTGCCCTGTGCATGGCTATCCTTTTCGCCATAATTATCTACACTTTGGAGCAGACATCGATTTGACTGGAAATTCTCTGGGACCTCAGGCCTGTGTGGATGTTCCACTCTTGTGCCTCCCTCTATCAAAACACACTGAACTTGCTAATTAGTTATTTGTGTCTTATAGGGAGTCCTGAAAGGGCTTTCAGTAGGGGAATGACATGGCCAGGATGGATTTTCAGAAAGGTCACCCTTCTAGCTGCTGTAGGAGTGGAGAGCCTGGGAGGGAGCGAAAGAGGGAAAGTATGGGAGGGCCCGCAGGGCGTGAAAGGAAGCTTTGCAGTGGGGGTGGAAGATGAATACAGCTAATTGTTCAGAGGCTGTGCAGGGTGAAGGAAGTACCCAAAGCACTGCTTACACCGAGGTTGACCAGATACTTGCAGGAAGCCTCTAATGAGTGGAATCAAATGCAACAGGGGCCCTTCAGGGATTTGCTACTGACAGGCAGCCCGGCTGCAGAAGTTCTCCACAAGCGAGCCTAAGACACTTGCTCTGGTTTTTGCTGAGGAGTTTCCTGAGCCTCAGGAGTAAAATGCAGGCATGGTGATTGCTTGATCCCTCTGAGGGCAGCGTGTCTCCTGACTTCCCAGCGTTCTCCTGGATGTCCAAGCCAGACAGGCCGCAGTCGCCCAGGAGCAGACAGGCACGCTGCTCAGCACATGCTATGGGGTGGGGGGGCCTCTGCTCCCACTCTTCCCACGGCCTCTAGGGCTTCAGTCAGGTTCCCACCCGCCTTGAAGGCGTAGCCCAAATGCCTCCTTTTCAGAAAAGTGAGATGTACTGTAGCTCCCTCTTTGCTATCCTCAAAGCTAATTTTAAGGCAAGTATCAAGTTTGTTTTCTTCACATGTTGGAGTTGAGTGGGCATAGAGTTTGCTTATTTCCTGCTCCTTGATCAACAGCTTTGTACTCCTCTCCCAGGAACCCCAGCCTGACTGCACTTGTACGTAGCAGATGCTCAGAATTGTTCTTGAAATGAAAGAGGGAGAAATATCAATCCTGGCCTTTCTGAGGGTCAATGACCATTGTCCACCTTTCTTCAGTGAGACAGGGAGGATCATTCTTTTAGCCCCTTTTGCTATGAAGAGCTCAGGAGGTTGATGGTGATTGGGATCCCAGACAGACTCATGGACAAGGACCCAATATAGAGAATGAAAGTGTGTATGTGTGTGTGCGCACACGTGTGTGCATGTGCACGCATGTAGGAGGAGGGAGTGAGAGAGAGGAGGAGGGACAGGAGGGACCACGGGAAAGCACGGTAAGCAGTGCAGTGCCGGGCACAAAATAAGCCCTCAGGTACCTGTACATTCTCCTCCTAACCCCTGTGTTCTGGGTGGACTCTTTCAGGACTGTGAATACAAAATACCCTGAAGAAACCTGCATTGCAAGAGCCGAGACAGGAGAGACGCAGACAGTAACACCTGGCAAGGCCACTTGGCAAAATGCCTCCCATTCCCTCTACCCACATTGGTTCTGGAATTGGCCTTGTGTCTGAGCCTGATTTCTGACTCTCTCTGAAATGACCTTCAACCGCCTGTTGTTTCAGCATCGTTCTTGGTGCCAACCCCAAGTTTCAAAGGCCTGGCCTACCACTGCATTCTGGCTCCACCAGATCACATTCCTGTTCTTTTTCTTTTTCTTTTTCTTTTTATTTATTTTTTTTTATCTCTGACTCCCCCAAACTTATTTCCCTAAAGAAGTCATCTTGGAGGAGCTGCTTAACTTTGCTTGGCTTTGGGTTTTTTGTTTTTTGTTGTTTTTTTTTTTTTCTCAAAAGCCTTGCTGTTCTGATTGTCTGGGGCTATATTTTAATCACCACAGCTTGAAGGCTTCTCCCCACATAGGACTTCTTTAAGGAACAAAGCAGATGCTGTGACTTTGGGAAATGAGCAGAGGTACATGCCATTCCCTGGGAAGCCTCTCTGCTTCACACTGTAGAGTTCCTTCTACTTGCCCTCCATTTGGTAATGGACCTCTGGTCCATCGACGAAGCTGAACTGCACACCCAATGTCTTGCGCTCTGTTTTATTGTCCACAGATTCTTTTCAAGAAATCCCATAATCTTGGATTTACCCACCCATAATGAGAAAATGTTGCTTTCCAGGGAGGAGGCTTTCCTTTAACATTTACACGAAATAAGTCAAGGTATGTGGGACAATTCTGAGATTATCTCCTTGCCCTATGAAAAATAGTAGACATAGACACTGAGCTTTTTTTTTTTTAAAGATTTATTTATTTATTTATGACATAGACATAGACATAGACATTTTTTTTTATTTATGACATAGACATAGACACATAGACACTGAGCTTTTTTTTTTAAAAGATTTATTTATTTATTTCTGATAGACATAGAGAGAGAGAGAGAGGCAGAGACACAGGAGGAGGGAGAAACAGGCTCCATGCCAGGAGCCTGACGCGGGACTCAATCCCGGGACTCCAGGATCGCGCCCTGGGCCAAAGGCAGGCACTAGCTAAACCACTGCACCACCCAGGGATCCCCCGACACTGAGCTTTTCAACTGAAGCAGTGTGGAAAATAATTTTTTCCATCATCAGAGGCCAGATTACCAGCAGACACATAGAACAGCTTGCGAATAATTCAGTTATGTTCCCGATTTGCCTATTAGGAGGGCTTGAAATGAATATCCCAGACATCTTTGAGAATGGCAGAGTGCAAGGGAAGGAAATATCCTGTGGGCAGGTCTAGCATCCTGAGGCCCTCTGACAAGTGTCTGGACCTGGATCCCGGATCCCATGGAGAGTTTGCATCCAGAAGTGATAGGTATTTCCCCCACATGTCGAGGTCAAAGCAATGGTGAATATTCCCATCCTCGTGATGTGCTCCTACCATTAGCCAGTGATCAGCTGACGTCCCTTCTGCACCTCTCCATTTATAGGCAGCCATGACATTTTCTGGATTGCCTTCATCCTCAGTTCCAGGAATGGGCTCTGATTTGCCTAATTAGGAAAATCTTATTGCCTTGCCACAATTATTGGTGTGGGCTACTCAGGCCTAAAATGATGAATACTTGTCTGTCTTCTAGCCATGAAGATTGGTTGCATCATGGCATCATGGTCCATTTCAGGACACTGATATGTAAGGGAAAATGTGTTGGAAAATTTGGAGAGTATCTCCCCACTCTCTTTGATCCTTTGAAAACTACTGTAGCCATTTTGCTTCCTTAAGCCTGAAAATGAACTCAGTACATGGAGAAGAAGAGAGCTGAATGACTAACAAAGAAAACAGCCCGAGGCACTGGATTCAGGCAAGCAGGAGGTCTCCTTTATCTCTGGACTTTTAATTATATGAACCAAATCATTTATTCACTATTTAAATTAGCTATATTGGTTTCCCTATTATTTGCAACATAAAATAAACTAGCCGATATAGGGAGGGGGTTATAAACTTGGGGGTGAGGGGAGTAAAGTCAAAGACTTACTCATGATAGGGTTGCCCAAGGACTTGAAGGAGTTTCCTAGCAGAGAGTAGAGCATATGAAAGGCCAGGAGACAGTGGTGCACTTTGGGAATTGTCAATGGTTCTAGGTGTGGACAGCTTGTTCCTCCAGGAGGAATGATCATTTGGACATTGATCTCCTTGAGGACTCCATGTCGTCTTCATCTGTGAGTCTCTAATGCTCAGTGCAGTGCTTGGCACATACTTTGTGGGTGAATAAATCAATGAAGATCCAATGAAATCAATGGATCTCTTCTCAATCTAGGCCATTAAGGTATAGGAAGGGTTTTGAAAAGGCAGCAGTGAATAACACTGGAATAATTTGCCAAGTTCAAGATAGTAGTGGCCAGAGTAACATGACTCAGTGAGCTGGAGAGACCCCAAAGAAACTGGGACACCAGGGGACCTACAGTCAGAAAAGCGATCTTGGAATCAATATTTGTAGAGATAGTGCCTGTTAACTCCTTCTTAGAGGTGTTCCATTAAGATACTTGGAGGCTTGCAGGGATTGGTGAGCATGTTTCCTGGAAGTGGTGAGATGGCTCAAGCCCTGTGGGGAGTGACACTCCTGTAAGATTACTCAGAAATTGGTTCCAGGGGCTCTGGCCCAAGGACTCTCAGAGTAATTATAATATCAACTGCATGACCAGTGCCAGCTGGGCCTCCTCATGCCTGAAATCAATCTCTATCATTTTGCTTTTATTTCTTCACCAACTGCAGTACGGAAATCCCCAACTGGGCATAGCCTATACTCTCACATGGGCTTGTCTCTTTAGTTGGCATCTCTGAAATCAGAGACCTCGATTAAGTGATCCAGTTGCCAATGTAGAATCCACTGATTCCTGGAGACAGGATCTGAGATCCTACCCTTGCCTTCCTATCTCTGGCATCTCGCTTCATCAATCACCCATTTCCTCACCTGTTTCTGAGCCTCATGCTTTGTCTTAATGCCTTGCTTTGCAAATACCTCTCTTAGCAAACACACAGACCTCACTTTTCCTTCAACCACATTCTTCTCCAGCTTATGTATTGCTTTGCTCCTTTATGTCCTTACCCAAATCCTCAGAGACGGTGTAGACCTGGACTCTAGGTTCACCATCTGCAGTTCTGCAACTTCATTCTGAGACTGTCTGCACTTGGTTTCTGTCCTGACCACTCTCCAAAACAGCTCTCACCAAGGACGACCATGACTTCCTGGTCGCCAGGTTCATTGGACGTTAAAATGCTAAAGATATTCGGGTGACAGTACAATTATTATCAAACTAATAGGCATTTCAGAACCTTAGAGAAAATGCGGTGGGCACTCGGAAAGCACAAAAAATGTGACTTTCCTGAAGAGCCAAGGTGGGGTGCTCTAACAAGGAAACAGCTTAACACGTGTTTATTCACTTATAGACAATGAACATGGGGCCTACAGAGGCAAAACAATCTGCTGAGGTTAGGGTCAGTGTATTAGGATTTGAACCCAGACCTTTTGATTGTAAATATTCACTGAGGACACGTTGTGCTCCAGGTACTGCTCTAAGTATTTTACGATTGTAACTCTTATGATAACTCAGTAAGTAGATGCTATTACTCTCATCTATTTTACAATTAATACTGAGATACAAAGTGGTAAGTAACTTGCCCAAGGCCACAGAACTAGAAATGGCACAGACGAGACGGGACTCTAGAATTCTTTGCTTACCTACTCTACCATGCTACCTTTCCATTGTCTTACCTTTTACTGTTTATCCCAGTCCTTCCCAGCCAAAGTGTGACATGCCTCAGGTGGTTAAAAGTAGTCCTAGAGATTAACGTCCTCAGCTCAGAGACAGCTGGGTGGGACTTGGGGCAGTCATAGTTTCTTACTGGTCCTTTCGCTGGTAGCACCCTTGACTCTTTATTCCAGTGGGTCACACAAATGTAAATTTTCCTGTTTGACAGGACATGTGACAGATGAATATTGTCCCATGTGATGACATTATTAAGCACTCTGCAAGTATCTGCTGACTTATTCAAATAACATGTTATTATACCATCATGTATAGACCTCTCCAAAACCTTATAATAGTCACTATAAAGTTTGTAAATGTAGTGGGATGGGGTGAGGTTGGGATGAGGGGTGAGGCATGGGAGGGAAGGGAGAGAATCTGAAAGTATTTAGAAAGATTTAGTGTTTGGTTTGTTTCTATGTAAATAACTTACCCGAATTTCCCATCAGACTAACCCTGCTCTTAATAATCTAAAATGTTCCCTTGAAGTCAAAGTTGCTATTAATTATGAATCCCAGTATAAAATGAAATAGACTTCTAAAGCATAGCTCCTGCAGATAGAAAAAGGGTCATGGCATGTAGGTATTATACAGCCTTGCATTAGCTGTTTGCCCCCAAGACTGAGCTTTTAATAATTAAGGGTATTCCTAAAAGATAAATTTTTGCTAATTAATACAAAATCCCCTTAATACCCCCATATTCTCTGCTACTCATAATAAAAATATCCCTTGATAGTACTTCAGCCTTCAACAATACCAACGATACCTGCTTTTACACGTAATTTGTAAAATATTCTCCTAGACAATATCTGAAATGAGGGTTTGACACTAATGGGGATATCCTCACACGTCTGCCAAAATCCTCCGGAAGAGGAACCTCTCTATGAGCCTTTCCATGAACTGGAATCCTCACATGTGGAGCTTAAACTCACTGAAATGTTCCTACTGCTCCCGTTCCCAAAGTTTTTAGCTCATCTGCCCTGAGGGAACCACTCAAACCAATTTGAGAAGCCTCCAAAGGCAGAGGACAGCCCCTGGGGAGTCTGCTGGGAGAAAGGGGCCCTAAAGTCCAGGGTGAGAGGAACCGGGTCGTGTGCTCATTCTCCTGCGTTCAAGGTCTGCCCCTCAGAACTTCACTCCTGTAGGTCTGCTATTTCCTTAGGTAAGAGGATCATTCTCCAATGAACTATTTTTGAGTTTACCCAAAACAGCCGAGGGAACCCAGCCCTGGGGTTGGGGTTGGCTGGTGTATAGTTCAGTCTGATTACTGATGGCTGTAGTATTCGGTTGTATGTACGACTGCTGTAGCAAGTTCACCACACACACAGTGGCTTAAAGCATCGTGGATTTATTATCTCAGAGTTCTGGAAGTCAGAAGTCCAAAGTGGATCTCACCAGGCTCAAAACAGAGTGTTGATAGGACTGAGTTCCTTTGTAGAGACTATGGGGGATGGATAAACCATGCCTTGCCTTTTCCAGCTTCCAGAGGCTGCTCATATTCCTTGACTCGCGGCCCCTTCCATCTTCAAAGCCAGCATTGGCTGACCAAGTCTTTCTTACGTTGCAGCACTCGGTTATTGGCTTTTATGTCTCTCTCTTCTGTATTTAAGGACCTTTGTGATTAGCTTGCGCCCTCCTGGATAGTCTGGGATATGCTCCCTATTTTGAGATTAGATAATTATCAGCCATAATGCCACGGGCTGTCTTAATTCCCCTTTGTCATATAATGACATATGCACAAGTTCCTAGAATGAGGACATAGATATACTGAGGAGCCCATTCTTCTGCCTACCACAGTGGATGCTGGGTCTGTCAGCTGCATCATGACTCTTAGACCCAGATGCTATTCAGTCTTCCACTCGGGGCACCTGGCACAGTTGGAAGAGTGACTGGCTTTCTTTTTGATCAGTTGGCTGATATACTTGATTTGTCCAGAGAATTCAACAGAAATACTTTAATGCTGAATGCAGTTTGCTAACTCTATTGCATTCTTTTCTACTAGTCATGTCTCACTGGTGTCTTGAGGTTAACTTAGAGCCTAGTTCTATTATTACCACCACTACCACTTTCTTCTTCTCCTCCATTACTTTCTCTCTCTTTTTAAAAAAGATTTTATTTATTTATTCATGAGAGACCGAGAGAGAGAGAGAGAGAGAGAGAGAAGCAGAGACACAGGCAGAGGGAGAAGCAGGCTCCATGCAGGGAGCCCAATGTGGGACTCAATCCCCTTACTCCAGGATTATGCCCCGAGCCAAAGGCAGACGCTCAACTACTGAGGCAGCCAGGCATCCCTCTTTCTCTTTTTTCTAACACCTGCCTTCTATCAAATGCATCAAATATGCATCAGGAACCATGTTAACTTCTTTAATAGAATTAGCTATTTTAAGGCTCATGGCGATCCTAGGAACTAGGTATGGTTTTCCCTTTTTATGTATGAGGAGACTGATAGAATGCATGTACTAAATATATGACTGATGTTATCATGTAGGTCTACATCTCCTTCCTAAGAAATTAGGGACTGGGAAAAATGAACACACGAGCTTAAGAGAAAGGAACACAACCTAACTTAAATGATTTCCCTTACCCCTCCAGGTGCTGTCGAAGGGACTACTCACAATATCCCTAGGGCTTTCCAGCTATAGAGCATGTGTTCAGTGTACATCTTCAGACAGTCAGGAAGGTCCAATGGGGATAAAAATGTCTCTCTTAAGTAGGACTTTGCTTTTCATAGATCCATTAAGGAAGAAATCCCAAATACTCAGAAAGATGGTAATATAATTCTCACTAAGTCTCTAAGATCTACTTGGCTTAAGCTAATTGTTATAGGTAATGGAGGTAAATATAGGCAAACTGCCCCACAAAATAGTTTGAAGGGGCCTCTCTAAATAGAGATGATTCAGTGTTTAAACTGACTAGTTGGGCAAAGCCACATGCCAAAATAATTTTTTTTTTTTTTTTTTTGCAATAGCAACATTACAGATGCTCTGAGCTCCTAAGTCCAACGCATCTGGCTGTGGGGTTATATAAATTTAGGTTTCTAAATTTGTATCAAACAGACAGTTCAGGTGGTAATGGAATGCTTTGGATAAGTACAATTTTCTTTTCAAAAGGAAAGTGACAAAGAATTGCCAAGGTTTTGGGGAATAATAACATACTTTATATTTAGCCAGTGACAATCCTCCATGAAGCTCCAATTTCTTGGACAAACATTACGGAGATACAAATCTTCATGACATCCTTGAAAGGTAAGTGGTAGGTAATGCTGTCCTGGTTCTCCCCTGGTGAAGTGAAGCATGAGGAGGCTGCTCTTTCTGAGGCAAACCTGTGACTCAGAACAGTGTAGATCTCCCAACCTCAGAGCACCAGGTGAGGTTATAGCAGAACTGCTAGTAAGAGAATTATATTTATCAGACCACACAGATCTCCAGACATTCATGGGCTTGGGAAAAAATGAATCCTGTGTAATCTCAGACACTTCTAGCTTATCCATTTATGCATTTCTCTGGTTATTCTTTGAGAGTTCTTAAGGAGTATGGCTTGCTGGGGTTGCTGAAACAAGATACCACAAACCTGCTTAACACAACTGGAACTTATTCTCTCAGGAGAGTTTTCTCTTAGTTTGAGAGTCTAGAAGTCTGAAATCAAGGTGTCTGCAAGGCCATGCTTCCGCTGAAGGCTCTATGACAGGAAGGATCCTTGCCTCTTTCTAGTTCCTGGGTCTTTGGCACCATTTTCACATGGTGTTCTCCTTGTGTTGTCTCTGTGTTGAAGTTTCCCTCTTCTTATAAGGACACCGGTCATTGTGTTAGAGCCTACCGTAATCCAGTAGAAACTCATCTTGATCTGATTATATCTGCCACGATCTATTTTCCTAAAAAGGTCACCTTTATAGGTACCCAAGGTTGGTACTTCAACATAGCATTTTAAGGGATACAGTTCCCCTCTGCAGGGACTATCTGACCAACTGAGACTTCCCTATGTGACACTTTGAGAGATGGGCACAGTGATTGTAACGAATGTGATAAACTTGATTTCTTTTGCCCAGTAACCCAAGATAACACTTGGTCTCCATACACACGGTCAGGCCAGGCCTTGGAGGATGTTGGCTTTGGAGCAAGGCTCCAGCATCAGGGCAGTGATTTCCTTTCTCTGGTGGTGTGTTCAAGAGCGATTTTGTATTTAGACAAAATAAAAGGTTTAGACAGAATGATGGTGGAAGAGTTTAGAGGCTCAGAGGGAAAGAGAAAAAAAAAAAAAGTCCATGCAGTAGGTCCTGCCCATAAGAAGCCCAGTTCTTAGAGTCCAGATCCCCACCCGAGCCTATGTCTGGAACTGCTGTAAACCAGCCTCTGTCACCAGCCCTGCTGAGGAAGCATGCGATATTTGAAATGGGCAGTGTAGCCTCATCCTCTCTACTTCAGAATAAGCAAACGAATCTTGTATCAAGTCAGATCTCCCAAAGCTAGAGGTCTCACCACCATTATTCTCTCTACCCATAAAAATGTCTCTGGAGAGTGGCTATTTAAGAGGCTGTCCTTTCTTTTTATCGAGGGGCCATATAAGAAATGACTAGATAAAGCATGTTTCTCTATCTTCTCTAAAAAATGCTACTGAAGAGTCCCCCCGCCCTACTGTCCTGTGTCCCTTTCATAAGGCTCTCTGTAATGATTGCCTCTTAAAAGTTACTGCTAGAAAAAGGTTTGTCTTTTCTGTCACCCTGTTTTTCTTGTTAGCAGGGAGAAGTAATAGCACTGGTGATTTGGGGGAGTTTACAGTGGTTTGATTTTTGCCTTTGTTTTCAGAAAACAATGAGGGTCTGAGCTTACACTTTCTACCAGGTATTATATCAGTTGCTTCTGTACCTGTCAGAATAAAAGCAATATGTTATAAGAGGGCTGGTGGAGGCAGACATATGGTATTGTCCCCTGCATACTGGCCCCTGGGACATTAGAACTTCACTCTAACCACCAACTAGAGGCTACCGAGTTTGGATACTTCAATATAACAGCACCCAGAGTGGCTCTTCAGGATTCTGAATGTCACTGTAGAATTGGTTGAAAATGGCCAAACCCACATTGTGGAATGATAAGTATATGCTGTTTGGCACATACCTAATTACATGCATCATAGAGGATTTTCAAAAAGATGTATAAATAATAAATACATGTCTGAATAGGCCAGAAGGATTTTGGCTAGACGCCCTTATGATACCAGATGCCAAATGACCAGCCTTTTGTTCTCTCTTTCCATATGTAATGATTCCACATAGTCCCTCCACCCCCTGCCATATAATGCTTCCAGTTGTTCTCTTAGGCAACATCGTCTCCACAAAAGCTGAGGTCTCTGAAATTCTGGACAGCCCCTTATGATTATATACTCTGAGTAGAAGAGTCTGCAGAGAGATGCTTAGAAGCTGCAGAAAGACAGCCGGGTGCCTGAGGCAGGACATAAATCTGGTTACACTCACCTTCCCCTTTATAAATGATAGAGGGTGTGTGTGTGTGTGTGTGTGTGTGTGTGTGTGTGTGTGTGCCGGCATGTATGCATGCTCAGGTGTGAGTGCATTCCCTGTAAGGAAGAAGGAAGTGTCTTCAGTCCTTACTGCATACAAATTCATTACCTCCACATTGGCTTGCACATTCCTTGGGATGTAAACAAAATTTCACTCTGTCTGGAAAATGAATGAACATGTGCCTAGGTCCTCTGGGTTTGAAAGCATTTTGAAAAGCAGTCTTTGGAAAATATCAGTGGAGCACTCAGTGACAGAATGCTGAAAGAAGAAAAACAAATATCCAATGCCTTTAGAATCGAAGCAGTAAAGATGAGGTAGAGTGCATTCATTCATTCATTCATTCAACCATAATTCTTTTGAATTGTGACGTGTTAACCATTGTAGAAATAGGGAGTATAGTCAATGAGGATAGCAAGACTTACTAAATGAGATGAGTAATCACACAAATATAAAACTGAAACTGTGACTAGTGCCATGAAGGAGAAAATAGTGCTATGAGGAGCCACTAAGGGGAGAATGACCTGCAAAGTGACTTAAAGGCTAGTGGGAATGCTGTGCATTCACAAGAGAGTGTCACTCATTCACAAGCGAGTGTCTTTGGGAAGCCTTTCACAGTGAGCCAGTCCATAAGCAGGTGGAGTGGGCCACAGTCTCAGAGAATGCCAGTGACAGAAGAACCTGGTGCGGGCCCTTTATCTTCCTGATGGGGCACCAAGGCCAGAAGGGCACCGCTGTGGAAGGCGCCACCCAACAACACTTCCTATGTGTCCCCTCCTGATGGTGTTCTCATGGTATTGCCACTCCCTAAATCCTCTAATATGCGTGTGTGTATGTGAATACACAACTATTTAATTATCTGATTACTTTGTTTACTTCCCTTGACTCGCATGTGAACTCTATGAGGACAGAGATTTGTGCTAGTTTCACGTGTTGTCTGGAACGCCCTTGGACTATTCTCGGTACTATTGTAAAACCTGATCCTGCTTGTAGTAGGTGATTGTTAATTGTTATTTCCTTGCCCTTTGTCACTCTTTGCTGAGATGTTAAGATAATACTTGTGTTCTATTCTTGGTTATCCCAGTACAGGGAGGGTTGAGGTTTACTATGATGAGTCACCTGGGTAATGCTGCTCCCTCCACCTTTTGGTTTGGAAGCCAGTTTAACCAGTGAGTTTTGAAGCTGGGAGAAGGAGGCTAACCCTTATTGAGTAAGTAAATACAAAACACAGCATCAGAGTAAAGAGTGTCTTTATAGGAACAAGAAAATGTAAGGAAAACAGAGTGGTCAGAACCCCGAGTGAGATCTCCCAGTTAGCCCTGGTTCTGGAAGTGGAGATGTGGGCTGACCATAGCTGGGCTGGCCATAGCAGGGCATTCAAAATAATGAATCAGTATTTAGGTTTCCATTTGGGCATACATTTGGCTGCAAGGTACAAAACAAACAAAACTCCACAGTGGCATAAAAAAGTTCATTTTGTTCACACAGTGCAAAGTCTAGGTCTGGAACCCTGCCCAGTGAAGTCCCTCAAAATGCAGGCTACTTCCATCTTTCTTCTCTGCCATCCAAATAATGTTGGCTTTCTCCTCATGCAAGCTGGCCACTGTACCTCATGGCATCATGTTTACATTTTCAGCAGGAAGAAGAGAGGAGCAAATATGTGAAGGGCCATATTAGACAAAGCTGTCCCCTTTTAGAAGGAAAGCAGAACCTTTTCAGAAGGTCTATCCAGTCAATTTCTTGTTACATCTCCATGACCAGACTATGTCATGGCCACACCCACACCAGTCACTAGCCAAGGGGAATGGAAAATCTACCACTGGCAAACCACTCGAACTAATCAGGATTTATTGCTCAATGGGAATGGAGTACATCCACCCTTCTGAGGATCAGTGGATCTCTCCCCTTATCTGAACAAATCGAGGCTCCATTAGAAGGGAAGAAGGGAACAGGGAATATATTTTTGTACAGACACCGACAAGGCACCAACCTTAGCTACCCCATAGCCCTGCTTATTTCAGGCACTGCCACTCAACTGGATCCTTGTAAAACTGGGAACCTCTAAACAAACTTCTGTTGTTTATTTCATAAAGAATACCCAGTTAGACGCCCAATTTGGGTTTTCTCATCCTTTTCCATAGCTTCTCCTGATATTGACCCAGGAAACTGTTAGAGGTTCTCATCCTGAATATCTGTATTATGTGTAATGTTATCTATTGCTGTAGTCAAGTTCCAGTTTGTAGAAATAAGTCTACAGAGACAGTGTGGGCTATGGGGTGCCTCTTAGACTGGGGCAAGAAGCAAACAGACAAACCCTAGGGTGAATTCTGCACTGGCCTCTTTTTAGCTTTGTGGTACAATCAACATTCTCTCTGATTCTCAGTTTCCCCTTTATCAAATGGAGATGGTTTGAAGGATCAATTAAGGGGATCCCTGGGTGGCTCAGTGGTTTAGTGCCTGCCTTTGGCCCAGGGCACGATCCTGGAGGCCCAGGATTGAGTCCCGCATTGGTCTCCCTGCATGGAGCCTGCTTCTCCCTCTGCCTGTGTCTCTCTCTGCCTCTCTCTCTCTCTCTCTCTCTCTCTCTGTCTATCATGAATTAAAAAAAAATCTTTAATTGAAGGATCAAATGGGTAACAATTTTGAAAGTGCTTTGCCAGTTGAAAACACCATCATATAGCTAAGCTCATATTCTACCTAACCGAAGACCTCTATGTTTGTGCTGTGCTTATGTTTTGAATGTGGGGTGTAGTGTTGTAAGGGGAACTTGCAATTATAGCTTGAAGAGTATGGAAACAGAATGAAGTGATAAAGCAGAAAGAACACTGGACTTGAAGTCATTCAGGGTTGCTGACTTGCTAGAGACCCAGCCTTGCTATTTGCTGGTGGTGTGACCTTGAACATATCTGTTATCTTCTCTGAGTCTGTTTTCTCACTTGCAGGATATCTAGGTCATGGATTTATGATGAGGATGAAGCAAAGTTGACTGTATGAAAGTACTTGAATAGAGCCTAGCACACGGTAGGTGCTCAGTAAGTGTTCAAGCTGCTGCTTGATAGATACAGGGGGCCAGTGCATGGTTGGAGATGGCTCTGGAAGTTGGATAAAATCATCTCAGGATGAGTTAGGAGAGCAGCCCAGGGAAGAACATCTCACAGAGACCAATCCAAGGCCGTGGGAGGAGAGACTGCCCTGAAAGCCCACTCAGAAGTCTGTGCTGCCGAGGTGGTCTGATTGTATGTCCCACTGGGGCTCTCTCTGTTCCCTAGGAAAATTCTCATTGTTCTGTGGGATTTTCTGAAGTGCTTTTTCCCTCTGCTCAGCTCACGTTAACTCAACAAGCATTGTAATAGTCTATTTTCTGCCTAGTGAATTTGAGAACAGCAATATTTGGTGCCTGCCCTCGAAAGAGTTGCAGGTGGTGAGGGGTAGGGAGAAGAAGGGAAAGATTGTATGTCGAGATTCCATCTTCTGCACTAAGATGTCACTGCTGTAGTCTCAGTACCTAGAACTATGCTTGGGACATAGGAGTCACTTAATAAATGTTTACTGATCGGATCATTATAGCTTTGAATTGGGTAGTCACCTTCAACCTCTCCAGACTCTCCCTTCCCCCGCTGGAGATGATCAAAAGGATGTTTTGGGTTTTATCCCCTCATTGGCAGTTATGACCAGGCCTATTCAAGCAAGCATTGGCTTATTGACATTTTACATCTGAACTAAATAATGATTATTTTAGAAGACCTGCTATATTCTAGGCATTGGCTAGATGCTTTATAGATCTTAACACTTCCTCACCTCATAGTAATCCATGTGATGAAATTAAAGGCTCAGAAGTTGAAGTTCAAAGCCATTCATGTGGAAAATCCTACTCTCAACATTGTATTTTGCTTATTTTTAGGCAGGGGTGGTCTCACTCAGGTAGAATTAGGGTCCTGATAGGAGGCCCAATTTGTGTTTTTTAAATTTTATTTATTTATTCATGATAGACACACACACACACACACACACACACACACACACAGAGACAGGCAGAGGGAGAAACAGGCTCCATGCAGGGAGCCCAACATGGGACTCGATCCCAGGTCTCCAGGATCATGCCCTGGGCCGAAGGCAGCGCTAAACCACTGAGCCACTCGGGTTGCCCCCCAGTCTGTGATTTTTTTCCACTGGAATGAGAGGATGAGTATGGTTTTTGGAGTACCTCCTAAATTGAATTAAACCAACCAAGAGTCTACCTTACCCCCTACTTTTTGAAAAGCCGGTGGGGGTCAGACAATAGATAAAATTATCATAACAATCACACACCCACAAAATTTAGAGAATATTAGAGAAAAACAGCTTCCCAGCTCTTACAAAAGGCAATCTCGGGATCCCTGGGTGGCGCAGCGGTTTGGCGCCTGCCTTTGGCCCGGGGCGCGATCCTGGAGATCCGGGATCGAATCCCACGTCGGGCTCCCGGTGCATGGAGCCTGCTTCTCCCTCTGCCTGTGTCTCTGCCTCTCTCTCTCTCACTGTGTGCCTATCATAAATAAATAAAAAAAAAAAAATTTAAAAAAAAAAAAAAAAAAAAAAAAAAGGCAATCTCAAGCAAGATTATGTTTCTAAAATTAAATGTACAATATAAACGAGACCTACATAGCTTTTGCCAGCCAAAGACCATAGCAAAGATTGAGCAGTATCTAGAGGAAGAAAATGATTCAGAGACCACAAAATGAGAACAACTCAACAACTGCGTGTTTCCATCTTGCCAGGATGCCATTCTAACTATGCCAGCAGTTCAGAAATCATCCTACATGTAGTTTAAATTCAATAGGAAGTAGCGTTTCATCAAGAGATTTCAGCAATGTTTATATTTGGGGTAAAATCTACCCATTGCATTCAGCCCGCTGTTTCAGAGATTAACACTGGAAATGGAAACATTCCTAACTTCCTAAACAATTGCAAGTTTTATCTGGTGGCACCCCCAGTCATCAGGATTTACCTGGTGTCCTTCCTCCCTGCTCCCACCACCCCTTTAACACTCATCCAATACCTTTAAACATCTAAATACCCAGATCCCCACCTTCTCTTTGATCCCTGGGCTTCTCAGTCCCCACCTTTAAATTGGGCATGGGTGTGGCCAGAGATAGGCTCTGCCGTCTTTTGAGCAGACATGCGCAGGGGTAAGGGCAGGGTTCTTATATCCCCCATTCCCCATCTTTGTCTTTTCCTCTCATGGCCCCAGTCCATTTGTAACTCTGTGTCCTAGTGGTTGCTGCTACTGCTTCCCTCTCTAAAGACTTCAGCTCCATCTGGTAGGTTCTATCTTGTTCTCACATTTGTCTCAGCTAAAGAGTCACATGCAGCACATCCTGGACTCATGCTTAGCTGCCATCAGGGTCCAGTGAGGCCCTCTGCCAAATGCTCCTTGTATTTCTTCAGCTTTTGAATTGCCCACTCCTAGACACATTGCTAGAACAGCACTTACAGCCCCTTGTCATCCCTTATGCCTTTCTGAGTGGGAGAGAGTTACTTAGCTCTTGGGTGGAATGTTGGGAGTCGAACATCATTGGTCCATCTTTCTCATTTAGGCAAGATTAAAATGACAGCACTGGTCCCAATGCCCACAGCTGATTCTTGAGAAGCTGCCTTGAATATAATGAATTTCTGTTCTTCACGTAAGAAACCTCTAGTTCTTCTGTTTTTTTTTCTGTTCTTCCATATAAGCTTTCAAGAGGCTGATTCTGTCCCTTCAAGGGAAGGAAGGGGCAGGAAAAAGGACCCCTGAATCTATCTAGCTGTTCTACTTGTGCCTGAGTAGGTAAGTTCAGTAACTTAGGGGTGGAGAGGTAAGGCAAGGGGAAGAGATAGAACAGGGACTATATGTGACCAAGAGTAAAGCTATGTTCTCCAAACCAGATCCTCTAGCAATAATGCTAATGTGTTTTTGTCCTGAACAGATATATGTTTAGTGTCTCAGTGGGATTTGGAACTCAAGAAAGAAGAGGGGTATAATTTATTTGCCCTTCAACTCCAACAGCCTTTGCTATACTAGGTCTCTCTGGATTTGAGTCTCCCATGCTCATGGAGTAGTGGTTGAAATGCCTCCTTTTCTGTCTTTAAAAGAAGTGCCATCCAGACGTTTCTCTTTGCCCTTTTCATGTCTGTTCAGCCTGGCCTCAAAGTTCACAGCCTTTCTCCAAGGGAAATCCCTCTCTTCCTCCAGCTCAATCAGGATGTCATTCTTCATCTTTCAAGGACTCACGCACAGCAATTCTTGTGAAGGAAAGATCTGGGCCCATAACTTTTTTCCTTTATGAGCAAAGATCATTCTTCCATGAACCCCTTATTAGATTTGATTTCTAGAGATTGAAACTTCCAAATATTTACTTCCATTGAGATTTTCTAGATCTTAGCCCGATGAGGGGTTTTATTCAATTATATGACAAAGTCGCTTATAATATTTAGACTGCTCTTGAATAAAAGGAATGCAAAATCCAAATAATTTGGATTAAGTAAATTTATTGGTTCACATATCTGAAAGTCCAGAGGAAGGATAGATTTCAGAATTAGCAAGGGGTTCAGCTTCATTCTGCCTTTCTTGGCAATGCACTTCACTTTGGGTTGGTTTCCTTCTTATCCTGCTTTCTGCAGTTTGGCCTTCATATCCATATGCACCAATGTCTGGAAAAAGAATAGATGACCATTTCTAGATACTTCACAGAACAAGGAGGAACTGGCATAGAGAGCCCCCTATAAACTTCTCCTCGGATAAAATTGTCTTGTATTGAATCTCCTGTCCATTCCTGAAGCAGTCAGGGCAAGGACCACTCCTGGGACTCCCAGGAGTGCTCCCATTCTGAGGCACATGAGGTCGGCAGGGAGGAATAAATAACTCTCACTAGAGGAGGATTCTGCTTGGAAGACAGGAAGGAGGAGCTGGGTGTGGATAAACAATCAGAAACGCCTGCCTCAGCTAATTACTCTAAAATAATTCATTGATAAAATCTATACCTCAGGGGTTGAATCCATGGTCTGGATCACTGAAATCCATGACCATGGCCAAGGACAACTTGATGCCATGTAGTGGCCACGTGCTTCTAAAAGGTTATGGACAAATAAAATGCATACTAGAAATCCCAAAATACCTCTTTTAGTCTTGGAAGTAGTTTAACATAAGATAAAAAGAATCTATTTGAAGTTGCTGATCTAGAGTCACTTGTGGCACTAGTGTTCTAGAGGTAAAGTCTTCGTGTTAATGATCAGCTAGTAATTAATATAGATATCCATGGTTTATGGCCCTGGCTGAGAAATGCATTTTATTCTCAGTGAATAAAACATAAAAGCTCTGCTTGAAAAAAGGTTTAATTACCCACGAAAGTACAGCCATTTGAAACTTGTGTGAACGTGCGCACGCGCGTGCGCGCACACACACACACATACACACACACACACACAACTGGAAGACCTGCTTCTAGACTGAGGAGTGGAGACAGAGAAGACTGACCTCATGAAGCAGGCAGATTGCCAGACCATGCTCGGGTAGTAAACTGTATTCCAGTCCTGCCAGTCAGAGAAAAGGAAATCTTTCAGGCTAGTCTGGGTTCTCCAAGGAATAGACTCTGAGGCAGGACTGAATACATGAAGATTTTATTAGGGCAAATGCATGTGTAAAAATGGGTAGAGCCAGGACAGGCCAAGAGAGCCCTAAGAGTGAAGCACAGGGTAGGAGCAGGGGGAGGAATGGTGAGCTATCCAAGGAAGGTTCCAAAAAGCTGATACCACGTCCTGAAGCTAAAGTCAGCTGACGGGTCCTGTGTCTCCCAGGGATCTTCTTTGGTTACATCCCTGCTGCCATCTGTCCTTGGAGCCAGAGCCTTGTGGAGTCACTTGTGAGCTTGAGGCAAAAGGAAAATCAGTAATCCTGATTTTACTTACAATTTCGGCATTTCGCTCATCATAGATTTTTTTGCATTAGTTTTTTTAAAAGATTTTATTTATTTATTCATAAGAGACACAAAGAGAGAGGCAGAGACACAGGCAGAGGGAGAAGCAGGCGCCCTGCGGGGGATCAGGACCTGGGATCCAGGACCCCAGGATCATGACCTGAGCTGAAGACAGACATTCACCCACCGAGCCATCCAGGTGCCCCTGCATTAATTTTTATTTAAAATACCGTATCAAGTGTTATTTATACTTATCACCAAGTTCTTTGGTGCATCTATAGTTTGGCACCCATGGCAACTTGCCTTCCACAGAGTCAGCAAACCCTGATTGGCGCAGAGTGGCTGATGTGGACCGAGTACCAGCACTGATGGGTTTCAAGGCACAGCAGCTGGGTGCGGGCTGGTGATGCTGCTGGTAGCAGGAGGCCTGGGCAATGCAGTCTTGTGGCTGCACCACACTCTCTGTTGAGGGGAAGAGTGGGGACAGGAGAAAACATTTACCCTTTAGAATTCTGGTGGCAGTAAAGAACATCAAGAACAAAAGCAACGATTTTCATTCTATTTGAGCCACTAAATGTGACAGGAAGCCTGGAGCCGGTGTATCTCTTTGGTCTGGGTCTGTGAGGATGGTCAACCACTCCCCATGCTGGAGGTGGCAGGTATTGAAATAAGGTCCCCAAACTGCTTCTTGCCTCTGCTCTGGAGCCCTGTTGAGCTCTCAATTCAGATACTTCCCTCCTGTCCCATCTCTCTGCTTTCCAGACCGCTGACACCTGGCACCCCCAGACCGGCCGACTCTGCAGAGGATGTGGATTAAGCCCTTTTCTTGGGCTTCTCTCCACAGCACTTCCTTGCAGATCACTCCCTTGGCTTCACACACCACAGTCTGTGGGTAGGCGATTCATGACCTCTGACCTCTGATGTTTTTAGACATCTGCGACACAACAACCTAGTTTGGTCCTCAGGGTCTCCAGACTTTTCTCATCTTGGACAAAAACTTTTAAAAAGTAAAATGGAGGAGCTTGGTCACACAAACCCAAATTCCCAGATTAAGAAAAAATTTAAACCTTTTCTTTGAACACCATGCTAAAGTGCACCAGGTGGTATAAACAGTCTTCCTGATGACCCCATTGGTTCTTAGAGCAGTCATTTGTCTCCTCTGGATACTCTATGTCCAGCAATGGGCAATAGGACATGTCTTTTTTTTTAAATTTTTATTTATTTATGATAGTCACACACAGAGAGAGAGAGAGAGAGGCAGAGACACAGGCAGAGGGAGAAGCAGGCTCCATGCACCGGGAACCGACGTGGGATTCGATCCCGGGTCTCCAGGATCGTGCCCTGGGCCAAAGGCAGGCGCCAAACCGCTGCGCCACCCAGGGATCCCCAATAGGACATGTCTTAATTCTTATCCTCCCAACTGCAGAGTATAGTTGTTACTGCCTCTAGTTCACAACCATAAAAGCTAAAGTTTGGGAAGACTGTGACTTGGATGAAGCCACTCAGCTGGAAGATGGTGGTTCTAGAATTCTAAGTCTATGTGTTTGACTTCTTTGCTGTATTTCTGCTCATTGACTGGCAATGAGGGGCTTATTCTAGGGAAATAATTGCTACATATCGATTTAGGTACAACTGTCTTATAATCTGATTAGTCACTAGACATCCACAGCAGTGACAGTCCCTGCCAAAAGTGCTCACCCGAGCAGCATTGGGGGTGGTTTCCACTAGGACAGACCAGTATTTTCTCCAACTTTATTGACCAGACCACTCAATCAGGTTTTATAATTAGTTCTAATTAGCACTCCTGTAGCTGCAAATTCTTCTGTTTTTTTTTTTTTTTCTTTTAAAACCCATGGCTGAACTGGTACCTCAAAAGATTCAAAGTTTTCCTTGACTTTGAAAGAATCAAAGAAAGAAATTTCCGATGTGATTATTGCTATAAAAACCCCACTAAAAAGGCAAAGCAGGAAACTAACCACGCAGACAACATGGAAAAATTATGCTTACGTAATATAAACTGAGTCCGCATAGCTTCTTGTGGCAAGGGATGATAGATTCACCTTAAAATAAAATGATTTAGCTCTGCGATTTTTCCAGATGGACTTTATTTTTTCCTTTCGGAATGTCACTCCTATAATCATTCCAGGTACAGGAAATGATGTCTTTCCTTGGGCTTCATGTAACCAGTGGGTAGTGTCATTTATACGAGCTGATCACTGTGTAATATCTTGTGCTATTAAAACCTAGGTGCTCTTAAATATTTATAATGAGAAAGTCATATTCAGCATCTTACATGCATTATTAACAGTCTCTAAATACATCTTCTAAATCAGTTACAGTGTGTATTGTACCCCTGCCATGAAATTTACCTTCCCATTTCAGCTTTTATGTTTGTGGCCAAGGACTGATGGGTCTCTGAGGAATATTGTGACCCAGATTCAGCTTCCATATGTTCAGTGCTTCCCAGGGTTTTCATATCGTTCACTTGCTGACTACTCATATGTATATTCATATAAAATTAAAATGCCTCATTAGAGAAATCTCAGAAACATGTTAAAAGAAAGAGAGTACTTGACTGGGCTTTGGACAACCGGAGTTCTAGTCCTGGCCTTGATGTGGACCTACTTGGGTGTCCGGGGCAAGTCTACTCTGGCCTAAGTTTTCTCATCAGTGAAATGAGGACTGTGAATAGATGGCTTGATTCTTGGGGAGCAGGGAAGGGTCAGGCTACACACCTTTCAGTCTGGAGGAAAGACAGCTTTAGGAAGTGGACAGAGTTCAGCCAATGAGGCATGCTTCTGGGACTGAACAAACTTCAGAAAATATGCCACAGACAAGTCGGTATATGGGAGTGGGACGTGGTCAGATCGTACCTTTGTGGTGAGGACTTACTGTGAAAGAAATGGATCATCTCACTGTTGGTCATCCTTGAGCAGGGAATGCTATGGTTCTTAGAATTAGGGAGAAGAAGATTTTCTTACTGGTATAGATTGAATGTCCATGTCCCCCCAAAGTTCGCATGTTGAAATCCCCAATATGATGGTACTAGGAGGTGGGTGGGGCCTTTGGGAGGTAATTAGGTCATGAGGGTAGAGCCCTCATGAATGGGATCATGCCCTTATAGAAGGAATACCAGAGGGGTCCTTCCCCTTTTTTGCGATCTGAGGACACAGTGAGAAGACAGCCCAGGAAGTAGGCCCTCACCAGACACAGAATCTACTATACTTTCATCTTGGACTTCCTGGTCTTCAGGACTGTGAGAAATAGATTTCTATTGTTTATAAGCCATTGGTTTTCTGTTCCAGCAACCCGAATGGATTAAGACATTTATTTACTGGAGTTTGTCTAAAAGCACAGTCTGGAAAGTATGGTGGACAAGGCTCTGACAAGAAGTTAAGTGGGATAGGAGTGGGGCTTCTGGGGTTGTGTTAGGGCCTTAGAGTTGCAGCTGCTAAATTATTCTATCTCTTTACTTAGATCCTTGGGTTTTCACTGCATCTTCCTTACCTAACTCAGTTCTGAGTTCTGTGGGAAGTTTAGGAGAATAGTGTCCCTCCCTGTGGCACAAGCAGGGCTGTCAGGGAGACCAGTACAGCTAGGACAGGAGTCAGCAGGTGTAGAGGAAGAAGTATGGAGCCTAGCCCTGGTGGCCAGGTGGAAGTTCTGGAGGAACTTACTCCCATGACCATGAGGGCAATCCTCTGGGAAGCTCTTAGACATAATGGGTGAGGGAAGGATGTATATTTGGGGAAGACTAGGGAGGTGAGATCATCTTGCATGATGTGCTGAAGATCTTAGCTTTCATCTAGGAAATGGGAGACAATTCAGATCTTTTGAGCCAGGCAGCAATGTATCATTTTTACATTTCATAAAAGAAATCCTGGAGGCAGTGTGGGAATGTAATGGGAAAGAGAGATGGAAGGCAATCCAGTGTCGCTCTTTACATGCTACGTCAAGCTTAAGAAATGCCAACAACTCCATTAAGGGCTTCAGATGTCTAAAGTAATTAGTCTGTGTATCTCAAGTTCTCATTTTGGACTCTGGGTTCTCCAAAGCCCCTTTTCATCTCTTCAGTAGAGCAAAGGACAATTAACTCATTACTTTAGGTTTTCGTTTAATATATTCGTAGCCTTTATTATTTGAAGCATTCTAAAAGAAAAGGAGGGAAAACAAAATTGAGAGTGTGGGTGCACATGTGTCGCCTCATGTATATGAATCCCCAAGCATGTGTACACTGATTGGATTTTATAACATGAAACCCCAAGTGCATGATGAAGAAAGCAACAGCCTAGAAGTCAGAATACCTGTGTTCTTATCCTTGCCTTGTGCCAGATGGCTGTTTAACTCTGGTTAGATCACAACTGACCTAGGGCTCTATCTCTCTCTCTCTCTGTCAAATAGAGGTGGGAAGTGAACTAGACTTCTGCAAAGCTTACCAGCAATACTGTTTTTTTTTTTTTTTTAATAAATAATCCCATCCCTCATATTGTAGAACTGGTACACACTTTACAGATACTGTGAATCGTTTAAATTACATGGCATGCTGTATATTTTATATAAAAAGAAACAAGAAAAAAGGAGCGAAGAATATATTAGATTTGACCTTGGCAGTTTCATTTTTAAAAATGTTTTCAAAATGGCATGAACAAGCAAAAAATAATCTAAGCCAACAACAGATAAACCTTTTACCATGGAAACCATGAGACAGTAGATGTGCTGTGGAAATGAGTGAAGCCAACAGTATGAACATGGAACACACACTGTGGGAAAATTTGTACCTCACAGAGGACCTGGAAAAATAAGACCTTCTGGTATCTGCCCATCACTAAGCAATGAAGGTCTGAATCCAGAAATATTATGATATTATGGTCACTTATATTAAAATGAGACAAATTTTGATAAATTCCAGAGTGAGATTTTTCAGCAGCAGCACTACTGAGATTTTGGGCCAGATAATTCTTTGTCCTATGGGGCTGACCCATGCCATGTAGCATATTTAGCAGCATCCTAGGGCTACAAACTTAATGATGATAACCTCACCTCCCCTCATCCTCAAGCTGCAGAAATTAAAAGTATCTCCAGCCAATGTTGAATGTTCCCCGGAGGACAAAATTATTCCCACTTGAGAACAACCATCCTAGCATCAAGATTTTTAGAAAAAGGACATAAGTGTAAGCTTTAGAGAAAAATAGACCCGATTTCCTTCTCAGCTCTGGTGTTTAAGTTGTTTGACCTTAGGCAAGCTACCTGTCCTTTGTAAGCCTTGGTTTCTTCGTCTGTTTAAAAGAGATAATATTGACAATCTCATTGGTTAGGGGAAGGATCCAATTATATAAGATAACTAGGGAAGGCAGTGCTGGTGATGAACAGGGAAAAGAGGAGAAAGCAAGCCGTACTGTAGGTCAGGAAAAGGCACACCCTATCAATGGTTGTTTGCATTTACATGTGGGTGAGAGAACCAATATCATAACCCCAAAATGTCCCTCGTACCTTTAATTATAAAGAGGTGATATTTACTGAGTACCTACTGAGTAGGCATCAGACACTATGCTAACCCCTTCGTGTTTATCACCTCCTTTACTTTCTCAATACCCAATCGTGGTACTCATTTATGAAGACTTTTTAAATGAAGTCGCTGAGGCTCACAGAGATAAAGGACCCCATCGAGTGCCATGCAATAATGTCAGGTTTGTTCAGTTTCAGAGCCCATGGTTTCAATTTCCCCAAAGATGAGATTGGTGGTCAGGTATCCTGGAATTGAAATCATTATGTTCAAATAAGAAGAGGATTATCATGAATTTGAGAGGGAATGACTTTGCTAGCAATATATCTTGCTTAAACATAAATAATTATAGCTAAGTGAGTGTGTTTCAAAGCACTGAGTTATAGGGACCATTACACATATTCAGAGAAGTATGTGACTCAGTTTGGAGAATACAAAGCATATCTTCTAGCAGGCACTCATTGCCCGAGAAAAGCTAATGCCATGCATTTGATTTATTCTAATATTCAATTAAAAATCGAGTCACCTAGATTCTCCTTTGTCAGCGTTCTTCTGCAAAAGCTGTGCCTAAGAGAAATCTTCCTTCCAGTCCTCCCTGGCCCCAATCTTTCATGCTAGTAGAAGGGGAAACCCTGATTCATGGGTCAGAGAATTGGGTTGTATTGCTTTTGAAATATTGGTGCATGGTAGAAATGGTTTCCAATTACAGTGGAGTGAGTGCACAGTCCCCATACTGTTCCATTTAAATAACCGCTGAATCGCCAGGGCTGCTTTCCTGTTTCTAGCTCCCTGAACAAGTAAATAATGGAGAGAGAGAAAAAAAAAATCAGCATTTGTAATAAATAACCATACACTTTGGTGTTGGAACCTTAGTTCTTGGTCATATTTCCTCAGCTTGTACCACCTTTTCCCCAATGGCAACTCTGAAATAAAAGTAACCTTTTATATAGGAAGCTTAGAACCCAAACTTACCTTTTGTTTGCAGGTTTAGGAGTGTTTGTGGCAACATGTTGCAGTAGAAAATAACACTGCCTTTGGAGTCAGACAGACTTAGGGCTGAATCCCAGCTCTGTCATCAGCCAGTGCAGTCAATGGAAATATCTCTTCCTTTTTGGAGGTTCAACTGCATGGGATTTGAAGTGAGATCAACCTGGTCAGGGAACTTAATCTCTGTGAGCATCTGTAAAGTGGATAGGTCCTCATATGACTTGCAGGGTGAAAATCTATGGGTTGTCTATGTGAAGTCTCTAGCCTAGTTCCTGAAAAACTGGTGGGGATTCAGTAAAGGGGCAGCTATTATTGTGTCAGTCATATCAGTTTCCTTGTGAGACATAGCAACAGAAGAGATTATCATTCAATTTATGTTATAAAATACACTGAACTGGTAAAATGCAAGTTATACTGACAGCAAGTATACAGGTTAGTTTAAAAAGCATGAGGGGGACAGCCCTGGTGGGGAGCAGTTTAGCGCTGCCTTCAGCCCCAGGGCGAGATCCTGGAGACCCGGGATAGAGTCCCACGTAGGGCTCCCTGCATGGAGCTTGCTTCTCTCTGCCTGTGTCTCTGCCTCTCCTTCTCTCTCTCTGTGTCTCTCATGAATAAATAAATAAAATCTTAAAAAAACAAAATAAAAAGCATGAGGGTTCTATGTGAGCAAGAGGATGGTATTCTTTTAGGGATAGCCTATGGAGTTCGTGAGCTGTGTTTTCTATGACATTTGGGTGCTAGGACTTGTTGGTACCTGTCATCCAACACTTAATTAGTTGGGGGACAGACAGGAGGGGTATGTGTATGTGTGTGTGAGAGAGAGAGACAGAGAGACAGAAGTGGGGTAAAAGGAAGACAAAGTATGCACATGCATGGGAGCATGTACTTGCTGCTTACCCGTGTCATTGAGATAAAGGGAATGCTTTCTGTTGACAGCTCTCTGACTGGCAGGCCTAGGGAGACAAGGCAGGCATGCTCATCAGGCAATAGGGTTTAACAGAAGGACCCCAGAAGTCTACTGGACAATTGGATTTAAAAAGAGTCATTTGGTCCAGGCCCAGCTGATTCTTGAATACCTGATTCAGCTTGCCAGCAAGACATCTCCCACTCTCTGCCTGGGCACCTCAGCGGGGGTGAGCTCACCACTTCTGAAAGTGATCAGCTGTAAATATCAGAGAAGAGAGTTCTTCCGTAGGTGGAGCCTGGAGTTGTCTACCCATTACTCATTCCTGGGTTCTTATTCTGACTTCTGTGGTGACACAGAGTAAGTCCATGTTCCCCTGTAAGGCCTTCTAGATCTCAAGAGCATCTGTCACTTCCTTTGGATCTCAGCATCCTCATTCTCCTTGATGGCTTGTCAAGGACTATGCTGGAAAGGACTCTGATACTTGTACATTGAATAGTCAATGATACTATAGCATGGGGGGAATCAGACATCATTGGAAACTGGGTTTCCTTATATGCACCCATGCACACAGAGGTGTGTCCTGATTAGCAGAAAGAACCTGGGATATGGCCCTGCATAAACTTGTACCATCTACCCGACTTGTCTAGGTGTCACTTCCTGTGAAATGGGGATAATATTATTCCCTAAATTTGTGAGGCCCAGATGAAAACGTGCGTATGAAAATACTTTGTAAGTTGTGAACCATCATACACATGATAGAATGCCTAATAACAATGGCTGAAAACATATTGATCTCTTTATTAATCAGTCCTGGAGAAATTTCACAGAAGTGTTACTAGCTTGAAGTGTCCTCAAAGTTTGCTATCACATGTTTATAAAAGGCGTAATTCTGAGTACTTGTTGTTGACACCAGACACAGGCCTTGCATAGGCATACGGGTTCATTGTTGCCCATGCCAAATATGGCATAAAATCATCCAAGCTGGAAGCTGGGATTTAGGTCAATCTCCTTCCTTAATGTTGCGGGGGGGGGGGGGAAGAACTCAATGATTTGCCATTTGAAACAAAAAAGGGTATGTTTTCTTCCTGTCATAGATGTTGTCTCATTTTGCTAATTATTGTTGCTAATTCAAGCATGATAACTTTGATGTTGACCTGGATGTTGGGTGAAGCCCAGCACCAGAGATTTCTTGACTGCTTAGGAAAGAGGGTCCTGCATTGTCTCACACTCACACTCAGGCCTTATTCTGGGGAGTGGGGAGAACACTCCAGGAGTTCCCATATCTGTAAGGGAGAGATTCAGGCACTCAGAACAATCACAGCAACCAGGTAAGTGTTAAAAGCAGCTTATAAGATGTTATGGAAAGGAGTGACACCTTCCATGGCCAACCTGGGCAGTTTTCTCTCCTCTCGACCCCACCAAGATAATCTGATACATGCTTCTATCTTCTGTCATGGTCTTGGCTTTGTGGCATTTCTGGGCAAACCACTTATTCCTGTTTTCCATAAGATTGAGCACTCTCAAAAGCCAGGGCTCCCGTGAGCCTTCCTATTAATGAGCATACTTTCTGAGACGGTAGATAATAAATTGGCAGTGTAACTGAAGGGTGAATGAAGTGACAATTGAGACTAAGGAAATATTTCTTGAAGCTATTTCTTGAAGAAACAATTTCCGTGAGCTAAGGACAGTGATGACATTCCAAGTGTGAGCACTTTGAGCAAAGGCTGGGAAGTGGGAGAGCCTAGCCTGTTTGGGGAAGGAATGGCTCTGAGAGGCTGGAATTCAGGTTCATTATCATTTGTTGAATGCCTGTCTTGGGGCTTTAGGGCATCACTTGAAACCCAGTGATCATCATAAAAATCTTGGAAAGTAAGCTTTTTATTATGCTCATTTTGAAGATGAGCTTACTGAGACTCATAGAGTAAATACATTGCTGAAGTTCACATAGCAAAAAGGGGCTCAGCTGAGATTCAAACCCAGATCTACATGGCTCTGAAGGCCACTGACAGGGCATCTGAGCTGTATCCACTGGAGATTCACTGTCAACCCAAACTTCATATGCTTCTGAACCCCGCCTCCCCTGAATACACACATCCGCACCCCTGCACTCCATTGCTGGGGTCATTCCAAGGGAGTCTTCCTCAGAATGAGGGAGTGTTCTGTTCTTCAGTCTCATCTTTATGCACATTTTGGTCTGTGATGGACTAGAAAGAGAGTGTTAGAAATCATTGATTCACTCTCTTTGCTCACAGCCGAGGAAAGGAGGCCTGGAATGGAGAGTGCCCTGCTGACCCCACCCAGAGAGCCAGGCCAGAGTGAGAGAAAGCAAGTCTCCTTACTGACTTAATTCCAATTGTCTGTACATAGCAAAGGATCCTGGAAAATTTGTAGTTTAACTTTAGAGCTGCTGCAAAAGAGTTTAACATATGGCAGGTATTTTTAATTGTAGAAATTAAGGGCACTATCCTTAGATGGGGAAACTCACTTTGGAAAAGTGATTTCTATGTTGACAAAATATCTAACTCCACCCATCTGTTACTATAGTTATTTACAAAACACCCATGCCTGGTTTCTGCTAGATTTTCTCCTTCAGAGGCGTGCAGGGTATCAGATCAGTCCTGTTCCAATAGGTTCCAGGCCACACATGTAGAATAAACCGCCACTTGAATGAATAGTTTTTGAGCACCTTTTTGGGGTGTGGGAGGGTATGCTCAAGGGTCATGGAGTGTGTGTAATTCACCCAGGACCTTCTCTTCCCTCTAGGACCACATTGTCTGCATGGAGCACCTACTGCAGGCCAGATACTGTGATGGACATTCTCATATTTATTATCTAATTTAACCAACTGTGCGACCCTGTGAGCTAGAGATTGGTTCCTCAATTTACAGATGAGCGCAGCGGCATTAGGGGAAACTAAGAGATGTGCCCAAAGTGAAAAATCTAGCATCTGGCACCTTTTAGCCATTTGAAACAGAATGAACAGAAGGTAAAAAGTATTAAGATAGAATAGAAAGTATAAAAAAGAGTAGGCAGGGGGTAAATTCAACTGCATTTGGAAATAGAGTAGCAGGCCCCTTTCAATGCTGCACTTCCTACAGAGTCACCGAGAGTGCTGTTTCTATTACACAATTGCCCACGAAGTTTGCAAGAAAAGAGGTGGTCCTGGGTGTGGCAGAGGGGTTAGTGGGAAGAGAAGGCAGGCAGCCTTGCTGGGAGTTATGTGGGTTTACTATCCCCAGGGGTTCTTACAACTAGGCTTTGAGGGTCAGAACTTGGACTTCCTTGGTACCTGGGCAGATAGCTAATGCTTGGGGCCAAGTACTGAATGACATACCTAGGAGTGTACAAAACATGTCAGTTTTTTTTTTTTTAATTTTTATTTATTTATGATAGGCACACAGTGAGAGAGAGAGAGAGAGAGGCAGAGACACAGGCAGAGGGAGAAGCAGGCTCCATGCACCGGGAGCCCGATGTGGGATTCGATCCTGGGTCTCCAGGATCGCGCCCCGGGCCAAAGGCAGGTGCTAAACCGCTGCGCCACCCAGGGATCCCAACATGTCAGTTTTTAAACCAACAATCAGAGATGTCCTTTTCCTTTTTTTTTTTTAAATTTTTATTTATTTATGATAGTCACACACACACAGAGAGAGAGAGAGAGAGAGAGAGAGAGAGAAGCAGAGACATAGGCAGAGGGAGAAGCAGGCTCCATGCACCGGGAGCCCGACGTGGGATTCGATCCTGGGTCTCCAGGATCGCCCCCTGGGCCAAAGGCAGGCGTTAAACCGCTGCACCACCCAGGGATCCCAGAGATGTCCTTTTCCAAGTAAGAATCTGCCTCTCTCCTAACCCAGGGTACCCCTCCACCTAATATCAACATAATCTGGGAGATGTAACTGGCAACAAAAGCGTGCTTGATGAGCTTAGAATTTTAAGCAAAAGAAGATGATCTGTATAGTTCAGGGGTAGAGAGTTATGGCTTTCAGGCTAAAACTGACCTGCCACCTGTTTTTGTAAATAAAGTTTTATTGGAACACAGCCATGCCCATTTATTTACATATGTCCCTGGCTGCTTTCATGTTGCAGCAGCAGAGCTGAGAAATTGCAAGAAAGACCATATGGCCAGGAAAGCCTAAAATATTTACTATCTCATTTTACAGAAAAAGTTTGCCAACTCCTGATCTAGTCCATATCAAGACTTAATGCACCTTAGGTTTTGTTGCCGTGTCCCGTAATTCCTTTCTCCAGAGCTCCCAATTCTGTCCCTTGTCCTCGCATTCCTACTGTTCTACTTAAGAAACTTGGAGAGTCGTAAACAACTAACCCCAAATCCAAAGATCCTGAGCAGAAAAGGAGGGGGTAACTGGCACTTTCGAGGCTGAGTTGGCCTTATAAATACCTAGGATTATAGACCTTGAAGCCACAAAGTTTGTTTTCATTCTCTGACCCTCTAGTTTTTCCTGTGTGACTTTTATTCCCACTTAGTGAAGAGAGACTACTTACCATTGGGAGAAATGGCTGCTAGCTGCTTTGGGTCTTGGTGGGTGAAGGGGTTTCTTCTGCTCCAGGTTGAAAGGTCTTAGAAAAGCCTGCTAACTGGTCCAGGTTTAGTCACATACTCATTCCTGGGACTAGTCACGGTGGCCAAGGGTGATGAGGCAGCAGGTGGGGCCAGTTTGACCACTGTGGGTATGGTCTGATTGTAGAAGAAGGAGAACAGGCTGGGCGGCCAACTACATGAGTGTCACTGACTACCTGTCCCTCCATCTCCAGCCCAGCCTCCTCACTCTGAGTCCTCTGTGCATGTCTGCAGACTAGCTGCAGATCGTCTAATCTCACCCTCTTCCAGTCATCTTAGGTACTGAGGCCGGGGGGTCTTCCCAAGTGCCATCTGATTGTGTCCCTAAATGTAAGCTTAAAATGCTAAGATCATTTCCAACCTACCCCTCCCCACATGGCTTAATGACCACTAGGAAAACATCCTAACCAGTTCTTGATTATCTCTTCTGGTCCTTCCTCTGTCACTTCCTCTCATGCACCCTTCACTCCTGCCAGCTAGATCAGGCCCACGTGTACTTCCTTATCCACTGCTGTGAATCACATGCAGCTCTGTGACCAGAATATTTCACCATCCGTGTTCATCTAGTGAACTTCTGACTCCTACCTTCCCCCACTACCCTGCTGGAACGCCCCAGCATTGATGGGGCATTGAGGTCCCCTTGCTGGCCTCTCATGGCCCTTTGTGCTTCCTTCTGTTGCAGACTTACCACGTAGCACCATATAGTCTGTTTGTTGTCTTCACCTACTGTGAGCTTCAGGATAACGAGCGCCTGCCTTGTTCACCTGTGTATGCGGACGTTGTACCAGGCCAGCCACACTTACTTGCTGGATGAAGCATTTTTGCTTCCACTTCCCTCTAAGGAAGAGTCCTCTAGTGATGAACTGCTCTCCACCCAGGGTTATGACAATTTTCTTAATTCCTCTTTCTGTGCTCAACATTCATTTAAAACAGCATATTCTTTCTTTATATGTGCCAACATCATTGAATGGGTTCTGGTTGAGTAGCAGCCACGCTGGATCTGGTCATCTGTATCTCCCAGTTCTACTCTGTCTTCATTCCCAGGTATCATCCATATCCCCAACTTGTCTGAGAAAAGAGTCTATTATATAGTTTTGTTTGAGCAAACAAAAACACCCAGTGGCTTAATGCATGCGCACGCGCGCGCGCGCACACACACACACACACACACATATAAGTATGTATACATGCATGTATTTGTATGATGTGTATAAACATTATATAATATACAGACATCAGTAAGCCTCAAAAATACCTCAGGTCCAAATTAAATATTTTCAGGTGAATCTTTGGTGAATATTAAATATTTCGGGTGAATCTCTACAGAAATGCAAGGCCTAACGCAGAGTCTGGGAACTCCCTTTACAGTGCTGTTTGTTCTGTTTGCTTAAACTTTATACATTTTAAGATTTGAAGAACACTTGGAATCACAGGTCCAGGATATGAGTCTTGCCTCTCCCCTTCCTGAATAATCACAGAGAAATTGTGCTTAATGACAGTGAGCCTTTTTTTCTGCATTTATGTGATAGTCACCTCTTCTAGGTTAGTGACCATATTTCAAAGAGAATGCTTAGGGAAGTGATTTACAAGCTGTGAAATGCCATACAAATATCAGTTATTACAAAAATAGGAATTTAAGAATTCAAACATAAAATATTTAATGTGAACTCCGTGGAAAAATTATTTTAAACACTCCTGCCACAATCTAATATTTCCCCAACAAGGTATGGTGTGGAGCATCCTAGGTGACTTAATTACCTAGTGAAATGACAGTTTTAGCAGTGCTTAACAACTGCTGTCTGAGGACTCTGGCAGGTTTAATATAGCAGCCAAACAGGAGCTAACAGATGTGTCTGCCTCTTCCTGGGTCCCATCACTGGGGACGTGCAGCTGCAGTTCTGCCTTTATCTCAGGTACTTTGGCTTTGAAATGTGGCTGTGCTTTTGTGAAACTCCTCCTATTGAAGCTTTATTATCTCTACTTTTCCTAAGGACGACCATTTTCCTTGACAACTCCATGCCAATCAGCAGTAGCAGGGGTTTTATAGGTGCTGAATGAATGAGAGGGTGGAGGTGCATGTTTCAGAGGTGAGTATACACCTTGGACGTAGCAAGCTGACAGGCCTTAACAATGGAGGCAGTGGGCGATACCAAAGAGATGGCACAACTAGTCATATGGTTTTGGCAGTGACACTGGAGTATTTGCTGAACTGCCCAAAAGCCTTACTTTTCCCCAGTTTGGAAGAGAACCAATTTCGACACTGCTTGGAAGAAGATAATAGGAGGGAGATGGCGAGTGAGCAAGTCAAAATTTACAGGATGTTTCTGGGTCTTGACATTTACTCTTTGCCTTGATCCTATCAGTGTTTGTAAATAACTCTTGTTTTTTCTTCAACTTTACATAGCACTTCCACATCTGCTATCTACAGGGTGATATTGGGAGCTAACTATTTGCAGGGTATTCTGGGAAACATGTATTCTCTGCCCTGTGCTAATAAGAGGTATTTCGAGTGACTATTATTTCATATTCTAAGCTCCAGCAACCACTAGACAGTAGACCAAACACACACATATGGTCTGTGCCCCGTAAATATTAAAAATGCATTAGTCAGCCTGAGTTTTCTTTTGTATTTTCTAAGACTTGTCAATCACAAACCAATAGATCCTATTTGTAGAGAAAGAACAGATTTAAAATGACAAAACCAGAACATGTCTCAGAATCCTGGGAAGGACTGGCACTTTAAAAAAAAAAAAAAAAAGGAAAACAAAAAACAGTGACAACAAAATTTCAAGTGAGTTGTCTTGGAGTCTGTCAGATTTGGAGATGCACTGCTCTCTGAGTCTGTGCATCCCAGATGGAGTGGTTTCTGTAGAAAAACAATCATGGTTATATTCAGGAGAGCTTACTTGGCAAGAAAATCATGATTGAACCGATGCTATTGTGACATAATGTAGGAGTTTATAATTGCAATTTGTTATGAAACAGTTGGACTGAGTCCCAAGGATGGATATTTTAATGCTCTGTGGGGAAATCGGAAAGAAAGGCATTAGCAAGGACAGATGTGATGGCAGAGCAAGGCTGGCTGTTGGGGGGCCTTGCTGCTTGGTATTTGCCTTGGTGAAACTACAGAAATCCCAGGTCTGAAAAAAAAAAAAAAAAAAGAAATCCCAGGTCTGGTGCCTAGTCTCGCAGGTCAAGGCTCGACCGAGCCAGGGTCTCAGAGTTGATCATATTTGGGAGGGTCAGTTCGTACTGAGTAACCTCAGGTATAGACACCAGGAACAACCTTATTTATTTATGAGGAGATACAGAACTGTCAGACAGGCCAGGCCTTCTTTTGAACCTATCCGGTATGCTCCCTGGGACCAACTCCACAGGAAGTTAAGATTCCTGGTAAGCTTGGAATCAGAGAAAGGCAGATAATTTCAGAGAGGATGTGGGGCCTCGTGTACCCACTTTCACCACTTGTGATGCTCACTGTCATGTTGATGGAATGCTTCGAGTGTCCCAACAGGCAACCTGTGGCCCTAGGGGACCTTGAACAGCCACTTCCAAATCTCCATCAGCAGCTGTTCCTTCCCTAGTCCTGCCATTGTTGATATTCTTCCCAATACAACCCTTGCATCTTTCTTTAATTGTGATAATACTTCCAATTACATTAAAATTGGGGCCAGGCCAATCATTTGGCTTCTCTTCAAAATGCTATTCTTTAAATATTTGCTCAGCACTTCTTTAGAGGAGAAGTTGAGCTCTGCCTAGAGAAGCATCGGAGCAGGAGCCCAATGGCAGCACTCAGCCTGTCTGTCATTCCAAGGCTGTTCCTCCCTGGCCCAACTTTGCACTTCCCACTCAGCAAAACAATGCTCCGCAGAAGACTTCATCTTCGTTCCTACGAAGGCAGCTTAAAGACCATCTATTATTAGTTGAGTCCAACTGAACATAATATTGCCTCTAACCACATACTCCTCCACGAGGTATATTCTCGTAGATTAGTTTCATCCTCTTCTAGCACACACACATGCATACATTTTTTTAATCCAAGGATTTTTCAGGACATTTTTGAATCAGTGCTATAGGCTGCTACTTGCTGGCTTGCTCCTTAGTCCAGTAAATTCAGAGATAAATCTTTGCCTGTCCTGGGAATCCTTCACTCTATTTATGATTTACAGTAAATTGTATCTCTAAAGCCTGCATATCTTTGCATCTCTAACAGCTGTCCATTCAGTTTATTTTCATTTTTATTTTTAAAAATCATTCCATCACTCATTTATTTATCTGTGCAGCAAATGTTAACTGATCATCTTCTAGATTGTACCCTGCACAAGTATATAAAGAAGGATAAACGCAGTCTGTTCCCCAAGATTCATGTCTGTGGAGAGAGATAGGCAAGTAAACAGATCTTTGTAACTCAGTGTGGTGAGTGCAGCAATGGAAAAAATGCCCCAGGGATGTGGGAACCGAGAGAAAAGCAGCTAACCTGAGAACCAGAGTGGAGCTTCAAGGAGATTTCCTAGGAGGGGCTGCTTGACAATTAGCCAAACTCAAATGGCTGTGGGCGGGCTCATTAGATAGAGTGGATCTGTGACCTTAACCATCCTAAGTTGAATCCATGGTTTGATTCCAAAAATACCATGAACTCTTTTATCCCCGCCTCTGGGGGAAATCCTCTGGGGGTTTCTCTCACTCTTGACCAAGCATTTCCTATGAGAGACAGAGACAGAGAGAGAACACACAACCCTGGATGGTACAACTGCTCAGTCTAATAATAACTCCCAGTAGATGTCCAGTACTCTGTTGTTTATCAAGCAAATCCACATTCCTTATGTCATTTAATTTTCCCAAGAAAACTTACAGCATTGATTCTTTTTTTATGATTTTATTTGTTTATTTATGAGAGAGAGAGGTAGAGACACAGGCAGAGGGAGAAGTAGGCTCCCTGTGGGGAGCCTGACACAGGACTCGATCCTAGAACCCCAGAATCACAGCCTGAGCCAAAGGCAAACACTCAACCACTAAGCCACTCAGTGCCCCACAGCAGTGATTCTTGAGCAATTTTACTCAGGGGCCACATTTGGCACATTTTGGGTTGTCATACTGGGTGCTGAGAGGCTATTGCTAGCTTCTATTTGGTGGAGCCATACTGGATATCCCCCCACAACAAAGAATTATCTGACCCAAAACATGAGTAGTAGTGCTGAGATTAAGACGCCACATCTTGGGGTCATCTCCACATTTGGAAAGTGAAACTGAATTTCTAGGTATAGCTCCATCTAAATTAGCTATATGATCTTTGCAAACCATTTAATCACAATCCTTGATTCTCCTACTCATAACATACATATTTATTTTTAATTAAATGACCCATAAAGTCTTTTCTAAACCTAAGAGTTTTTGAGTCCCTGGATTCAAATGTAAGTTTAAACCAACAAATCAGCAAATAAAACATCTTTGTTGTAAAAGTTACAGTTGTAATATATTGAGTCTCAATTCAATTTTATTTGAATAATAAATAATGGATTCATTCGGCAAACACTTGAGGGTGCCCTACATGTGTGCGTGGCTGGGGTGACCTTCCAGAAGGCTCTGCTTTCTGCCTCTAGCCTCCTTCTCTCCTGCCCAGCAGGTGTCAGTTCTAGGTACCCTCACAATCCTCTGAAAATTTGGCTAGAGAGGCAGAATAATCCACATGGTGACAGTGTGGTTTCCAGAACTTGAGATTATTCAAGGTTATCTGTGGCCCTCAACTCATTCTCTTATCACACAAACTCTTCAAACTCCCCATCACCTGACATCTTCACATTCTGCCCTCAAGTGACTATGTCACAATGTTCGGGAAAATGCTGCAGAAAAGAGTCCCTCTTGGGACGCCTGGGTGGCTCAGCAGTTAAGTGTCTGCCTTTAGCTCAGGTCATGATCTTGGAGTACTGGGATCGAGTCCGACATTGGGCTCCCTGCATGGAGCCTGCTTCTCCCTCTGCCTGTGTCTCTGCCTCTCTGTCTCTGTGTCTCTTATGAATAAATAAATAAAATCTTAGAAAAAAAAGAAAATAGCTCCTCTGAAGGATAAGCCAATTGCTAAAATCTAGTGAAAACTAATTAAATTCAAATTATTGAACTCTTACTTTGTGCATTCTATATTACATCCCTGGAAGGTGAATATTGCCCTTTTTCACTTGACAGATGAGGAAACTAAATCTTGGAGAGGTGAAGTAACTTTCTTTGATTTTTTTTTTTAAAGGAATAACAAACACTTGACAAAAGATGAGAGTATTAAATTGGAAACTAACAAATTTGTGGTCCAGATGATATGGGAGGAGGATGTTTGTTGAGTGGTCTCTATAAGACATGAATCCATATGAGTACCAGGACTAATGAGGCAGTGTGGCATGATGGAAAAAGTGGCCTTCATATGCCTGAATATCCTCATTTACAAAATGAGGTAATAATTCTTGTCTTAGAGATTCAATGTTATAATGTATATCAAATGCAAACTTAGAGTGCCTAGAGTATAATAGGTGCTCAATAATAATGGTAACAATCATCATTGCTATGTGTCTCTGGTACAGATGCGATCTCTAATACCTTCAGTGCTGGAAAGGGCCAGGTATATTGTAAGCATGTGGAATTATAAAATATGAACTTGCCTAGCATCAACTCTATTATATGTGTGCAGACTAATTTCATTGAATTCCCTAGCATGTCTTTCCAGTTCTGCAAATCCGTAGGGCTTGGTCTGTGAAAGTCATTTGGAATATTCTTATTCAATTAAATTTGTAAATTGAGTACCTTTTTTGGCCATTATTATCCACCAATCAATTCAACTCCCTTTGTTTCCAATTCTAATTTCATTCTTAAAGGAAATGTTTCATATTTAGATTTGATAAAAATAAATCTGGTTCTTTCTCAGCATTAGGTACTATGCTAGGCACTGTCATTTAATATTTGGGTTCCCGTGGAGATACTTCCCAGTGGGACTGTAAAATTGAGGGTTCTTATTGATCCTCTACAATTTAATGGCTTCTCTGAGAGAGAATCTGGCATCAACCTCTCTCTCCTGTTGCTGCAACACACACACACACACACACACACACACACACACACACACACACACAAATAAGAAATAAAAAAGGAGAGCCAGTGGAGATGGAAGGTATATAGATGGAAACACTGCTCAGCGTGCTAAAAAGTATTGACTTCTGGTCAATTCATAAAGTTACAACCACTGCAATGAATACTTTCTAGTTATAAACTCAAGGCCTTGGGTTTTTGTTTTTGTTTTTTAACTCAGTGAATACATACTTAATGAGTCAAAGTGGATAGAATTACATTGTACATCTGTGCACATATCCCAGTCTGACGTTTTCATTTTTTCCTAAAAGAGGCTCTGTGGGGTTGAATCATGCCTACCCCCTCATCCATGTTCACCCAGAACCTCAGAATATGACCTTATTTGGAAATAGGGTCTTTGAAGATGTATTTTAAGTTAGAATGAGGTCTTAATAGAATAAGGTGGATCCTTTTTTTTTTAAATTTTTATTTATTTATGATAGTCACACAGAGAGAGAGAGAGAGGCAGAGACACAGGCAGAGGGAGAAGCAGGCTCCATGCACCGGGAGCCCGACGTGGGATTCGATCCCGGGTCTCCAGGATCGCGCCCTGGGCCAAAGGCAGGCGCTAAACTGCTGCGCCACCCAGGGATCCCAATAAGGTGGATCCTAAGTCAAATATGATTGATGTCTTTATAAGACAAAAAGAAGACACAAGCAGAAGTCTACCTAAAGGAAGAGGCAGAGATTGGAGTGATCAGTCTACAAGCCAAAGAATGCTAAGGACTGCTGGAAACCACAGCCATGGAGCAGATTCTCCTTGAGAATGCCCATGGGCACTAACCCTTCCAACACCTTGATGTCATACTTCTAGCCTCCACAGCTGTGAAACAATAAATTTCGTTAGGTTAGGCCACCCAGTTTGTGATTGTTTGTTACAGCAACCTTGGGAACCTAATATGAAAGCCTTGTTTATAAAACCTCAGTGAAGGACTTTATTGAGGTGCTTTGGAAGCAGGAATATTTAAACCTGGATGGACCCAAAGATCAATCAAAATTCACCATCATCAAAAAAAAAAAATCACCATCATCTTTTCCTAGTAGGTACGTCTTTTCTTTAATCTGCCAAGATACCTGCCATATAAGACAGTGTCACAGAAACTTTTGAATAGAGATTGATTCCTGAATGGAAATTGCCAGTTACTAGAAAGTTATCACAACATGCCCATGCCTTCCCAGTTTAAAATTTCTCTGGTCTTCAGTTGATTGTTGTTTTGTTTTGTTTTTCAATTGGCCTTTGTTCTGAATTGAACTTGAGCAGAAATAGTGGGATTTGATACGACAATAAAATATTGGTTCAGTTTTCAATTACTAGGAGAATTCAGTTCATTGTGTGAAGAGTATCAGTGGATTTTGTTGACTGTGTTCCAATTTATGATTAATGTTTTAAAGGAGAAGAGGTGTTTTAAAGGAGGTGCTTAAGGTTTAAATCCTGTCCAGCTTGGTGACGGGCACTGAGGTGGACACTTGATGGGATGAGCACTGGGTGTTTTTCTGTATGTTGGTAAATTGAACACCAATAAAAATTAATTAAAAAAAAAACAACCAAGAAAATGGCAAAATCAGCCAGATCTTTTCAGAAGCACCGTTGTAGTACTGATCTTCACATTTTTTTGTCCCTTTTGACTCTGTAGAAGACACCAAAGGAAAAAATAAACCATTGAAAACTTAGGACAAGTATAATATATGTACAACTTTAGAGTACTCAAAGGTGGGTGGGGGGATCTGTTGGTAAATTGACAACCAGAAAGAAGAATGTGGCACAGTTTTGGGAGTGGCCTTTGACAAAAGAGTGAAATGTCTAGGAGTCAGGTCCTCCAAACCCATGGCATTATCTTTAGACTTTTCTATGAAGTCAGGGGGACCTTGAGCAAAGATAGGGAATAAAGAGAAAGATGAGGAGGTGAGGAACATATTACTGAAATCACTCTGATTCTTGTATGGGGAGATATGGGACAGAGAATGGTTGGACCCTAAACATCACTACATTTTCCCCATAATGTCATTGAATTTGGCAGTCTTGCCTGTTACTGTTTCATCACCTGGGATTGTAAGTTCATGGTGAGCATCTTTAAAGCATTTGTATCGTCAGTATTTCACTTGGTCCTCATATATACTCATTCATATGCAGACTTGTAGGTAAGTATCCATAGTTTTATTTTATCTGAGACTCTGAGAGTTTAAAGAAACTTCCCTAAATCCCAGAGCTAGTAAGGAAATGAGCCGGGATTCAACTATTAACCTAATTCCAACCCTAGCTTTTATTGAACATCATCTGTTATCTTTTTGGAGAATCCCTGGAAAGCTACTCCTTTGACTACCCTGAAAGGCTGATTAATCCAAATCTTATCTCTGAGCTGGTCATTAAAGATAATATAGGACTAAAATTGCACTAAAAAATAAGCTAGGTATAGAAACTACATTTTTACTAAAATCTGTCAAGTTTATATCTTTTCTGTTTTGAGTGTCAATAAACACATTTTAATTCCCAAGGAAGTCTTACTCTTCCACCAAACAGACACATTTCTTTAAACAGACCCTTTTAGGGAATACAGAATAATTTCTAGTGACTATTTTACAAAAGATGTTCACATGGGAATGAGGGATACAACCATAGTACTCTAGTTTCTTAGAGCTAGAGGTGGCGCACTTCTCCATGTAATTTAACTCAAGATGGAAGTGATGGTGTCAAAATCTTAAAATGTCAAATCAACTTCCAACGTACATTGTTGAACTTCTCTGTAATTCAGGTGTTTGGAGGATGAATCCTGACTCACCACCACTCTGAGTTGACCAAATGCTTCGTTAATATCAAGTGAACTTCATTAGCGTCTAGTGAAGATTAATAAAAATAAGAACTCATGATAATAATGAATATAATGCTGCTATGTGTCAGGTATTCTTTTTTTTTTTAAAGATTTTATTTATTAATCATGAGAGACACAGAGAGAGAGAGGCAGAGATACAGGCAGAGGGAGAAGCAGGCTCTCCACAGGGAGCCCGATATGAGACTCGATCCCAGGTCTCTAGGATCACACCATGGGCTGAAGGCAGGCGCTAAACTGCTGAGCCACCCAGGCTACCCCACCAGGTATTCTATATGAGTTATTGCCTTTGATTCTCACAAAATTTTAGAAATAAGGCTAACTTTATGCAGATTTTGTTTTTCGAATCAGAAAAACTTGAGATAAGGAACTGTTAACTTAGAAAAATTAAGAAATGTATACAAGATCTCATGACTAGTCCCAGGTTCAAACTCTCATCTATCTGACTCAAAATCCATGCTCTTAACCCAGTTATAAATCCAAATATGGAGGGCTCAGTATTTTGATTCCTCCTCAGTGGCTGAAGTGGAGATTGTAGAGGTACGCAAAATGTTTGAGGCCATGTTATTGCTCATTCAGCTGTCATCCAATTAATATTTATTGAGTAATTATTAAATGCCAAGTTCTATGCTGTTTGCTGATTATATAAAATGAATATGACACATATGATCTCTTATCTCTAGAAGAAAGAAACATTATAAAAGTTAACCCATTAAAATGAACTATGAATGGTGATAAATACTCTGAGAAAAACAAACCAAAGGCTCAAATTGAGATAGCTGTTGAGGGAAAGAATGGGGTATTACCTCAGCGAGGTGACACTTAAGCTGAAAGACTAGTGGAGTTCACTGTATAGATAGTTAAGGTGGGACATTTCTTCAAGGCAGAGAGAACAACACGTACAAAGACCCTGGGCCAGAAAGAGTTGGACATATTGCAGAACCAAAGAGAGCTAGTGTGATTGGAGCACAGTAAGGGCAGGAGTGTGGAATTGAGAAAGAAGCAGAAAGTTCAAGGAACATTCTTCAGTGGATGGGAATTCAGTCAGCAGTGAGACAAAATGATGAGGTATGGAGCAGAGAAAGGAGTAGAGACAAGGTGTCCCTGGAGCTGAATCATGATGTTTGAAGACCCATGGACTTGCACTGCCAAAGTTACAGAGCCACTTTAATTCTCCTCACTGAAGCTCTATCCTTCAACCCTTCCCAGGACTCTGGATCCTTGCTGAATTCTCTGCAAACAATTCTGTTGTAGACTTAGGATTTTCCACATAAACAATTATGTAACAAATAGAGACAGATTTTCTTCTTTCTTCTCTTAGTACAATTACCATTTACTTATTTTTCTTGAATTATTGCAATCTCTAGTACTCTCAACATAGTTTTGAATACAAGTGGTGAGAGTAGGCATCTTTGTGTTTCAGATCCTACAGGGAAAGCACTGCAAATATCTTGTTATAACTAGATTTTCCAAAGATGCCTTATATCGTATTAATGAAGTCTCCATCCATTCTCATTTTGATGAGAGATTATAATATAAACTTTATAACATGAATCAGTGATACATTTTGTCACACGCTTTTTCAGCATCTATTGATCATATTGTTTTCTCTCTTTTTTAATGTTATATTAACTTAGTAATCTTAGGATAAATCCTATTTGACATGGATGTATTATACGTCACTAAACTTGATTTTAAAAAAATTTGCTAAGGATTTTTTACATTAGTATTCATGAGGAATGTAATTTATAATTTTTATGAAGTTTTTGGCAGGGTTAGTATTAGGGTTATGCTATTCTCCTAAAATGAGTTGAGAAGTATTTCCTCTTCCTCCATCTTCTGAATTTGTATAAGGCTTGTGATATTTCCTAAGAGCTGGTTATTCAAAATAATTAGTAAAATTGATAAACCCCTAACCAGACTTATCAAAAAGAAAAGAGTAAGGACCCAAAAAGATAAGATCACAAATGAAAGAGGAAAGAACACACACACACACACAAGAAAGAGGAGAGAACTCAACTAACGCCATAGAAATATAAACAATTATAAGAGAATACTATGAAAAATTATATGCCAACTGGGCAATCTGGAAAAAGTTGACAAATTCCTAGAAACTTACAAACTACCAAAACTGAAACAAGAAGAAATAGGAAATTTGGACAGACCCATAACCAGCAAAGAAATTGAATCAATAATCAAAAGTCTCCCAACAAACAAAAGTCTTGGGCCAGATGGCTTCCCAGGGGAATTCTATCCAGAATTTATTTATTTATTTATTTATTTATTTATTTATTTATTTATTTCATTCATTCATTCATTCATTCATTCGAGATGCAGAGAGAGAGGCAGAGACATAGGCAGAAGGAGAAGCAGGCTTGCTGAGAGAAGCCTGATGTAGGACTTGATCCCAGGACCCCAGAATCACATCCTGAGCCAAGGGCAGACACTCAACCACTGAGCAACCGAGGTGTCCTTCTACCCAAACATTTAAAGAAGAATTAATATCTATTCTTCTCAAACTCTTCCAAAAAATGGAAATGAAAGAAAACTTCCAAACTTATTGTACAAAGCCAGCATTACCTTGATTCCAAAACTAGACAAAGACCCCACTAAAAAAGAGAATTACAGGCCAATATCCCTGATGAACATAGATACAAAAATTCTCAGTAAAATGCCAGCAAGTTAAATTCAACAGTGCATTAAAAGAATTATTCACCACAGTCAAGTGGGATTTATTCCTGGGCTGCAGGGGTTCAATATTCACAAATCAATCAACATGATACACCACATTAATAAAACAAAGGATAAGAACCAAAGGATCCTGTCAACAGATGCAGAAAAAGCATTTGACAAGAAACAACATTCATTCTTGATTAAAAAAAAGTAGAAAAAAAACTCTCAACTAAGTAGGGCCAGATGGAATACATCTCAATATCATAAAGGCAATATATGAAAGACCCAAAGCTAATATCATCCTTAATGGGGAAAAAGCGAGAGCCTTTCCATCTATGATTAGGAAAAAGACAAGGATGTCCACTCTCACCATTACTATTTAACATAATACTAGAAGTCTTGGTCTTAGCAATCATCCAAATTAGCAAGGAAGAAATCAAACTTTCACTATTTGCAGATGACATGATACTATGTGTAACCTGAGAAACCTGAGACTTGACCAAAAAAATTGCTAGAACTAATACATGAATTCAGCAATTTCAGAATATACATTAAATGTGCAGAAATATGTTGCATTTCTATACACCAGTAACAAAGCAGCAGAAAAAGAAATCCAGATATCAATCCTATTTACAATTGCACCAAAAACAATAAGATATCTAGGGATAAACCTAAAGAGATAAAAGATCTGTACTCTGGAAAGTATAGAAGACTTTTGAAAGAAATTGAAGAGGACACAAAGAAATGAAAAGCATTCCATGCTCATGGATTGGAAGAACAAGCATCATTAAAATGTCTATACTACCCAAAGAAATCTACATATTTAATGCAGTCCCTTCAAAATACCTCCAGCATTTTTCATAGAGCTAGAACAAGTAATCCTAACATTTGTTTGGAACCACAAAAGACCCCGAATAGCCAAAGCAATCCTGAAAAAAGAAAAAAACTGGAAGCATCATGAGTCCAGATTTCAAGCTATATTACAAGCCATAGTCATCTAAACAATATGGTGCTAGCAGAAAAACAGACACATAGATCAATGGAATAGAATAGAGAACCCAGAAATGGACTCACAACTATATAGTCAACTAATCTCTGACAAAACAGGAAAGAATATCCAGTAGAAAAGACAATCTCTTCAACAAATCGGGAAAACTGGACAGCAACGTGCAGAAGAGTGAAACTGGGCCACTTTCTTACACCATTCACAAAAATAAATTCGAAATGGATGACAGACCTAAATATGAAATAGGAAACCATCAAAATCCTAGAGAAGAACACAGGCAGAAACCTCTTTGATCTTGGCCTTAGCAACTTCTTACTAGATACATTGCTGGAGGCAAGGGAAACAAAAGCAAAAATGAGCTAATGGGACTTCATCAAGATAAAAAGCTTCTGCACAGTGAAGAAAACAGTCAATAAAACTAAAAGACAGCCTACAGAATGGGAGAAGATATTTGCAAATGACATATCTGATAAAGGGCTAGTATCCAAAATCTATAACGAACTTATCAAACTCAACACCCGAAAAACAAATAATCCAGCTAAGAAATGGGGAGAAGACATGAATAGACATTTTCTAAAGAAGACATCCAGATGACTAACAGAGAAATGAAAAGATGCCCAAATTTACTCATCATCAGGGAAATAGAAATCAAAACCAAGATGAGAAACCACCTCATTCCTGTCAGAATGGTTAAAATTAACAACATAAGAAACAAATAGAACTTCCCTATGACCCAGTAATTGCACTGCTGGGGATTTACCCCAAAGATACAGATGCAGTGAAACGCCAGGACACCTGCACCCCAATGCTTATTGCAGCAGTGTCCACAGTAGCCAAACTGTGGAAGGAGCCTCGGGGTCCATCGAAAGATGAATGGATAAAGAAGATGTGGTCTAGGTATACGATGGAATATTCCTCAGCCATTAGAAATGACAAACACCCACCATTTGCTTTGACGTGGATGGAACTGGAGGGTATTATGCTGAGTGAAATAAGTCAATCAGAGAAGGACAAACATTATATGGTCTCATTCATTTGGGGAATATAAAAAATAGTGAAATGGAATAAAGGGGAAAGGAGAGAAAATGACTGAAAATATCAGTGAGGGAGACAGAGCATGAGAGACTCCTAACTCTGGGAAACACGGGATGAGCACTGGGTGATATGCTATATGTTGGCAAATTGAACTCCAATAAAATAAATAAAGAAAGAAATAAAGAAACAACAACAGGTATTGGGGAGGATGTGGGGGAAGGGGAGCCCTCTTGCACTGTTGGTGGGAATAAAACTTGTGCAGCTACTCTAGAAAACAGTATGGAGGTTCCTCAAAAAGTTAAAAATAGAATTACCCTATGATCCAGCAATGGACTATTAGATATTTACCCAGAGGGTACAAAAATACAGATTTGAAGAGGTACAGGCACCCAGTATTTATAACAGCATTATCAACAATAGCCAAACCATGAAAAGAGCCTGAATGTCTATTGGCTGATGAATGGATAAAGACGAGGTGGTGTGTATATGTGTGAGTATGTATTAGCCATCAAGAAGAATGAAATCTACGTGTGCTTGGGTGGCTCAGTTGGGTAAGCGTCCAACTGAGGTCGCTTCAGGTCGCTTCAGCTCAGGTCATGATTTCAGAATCATGAGATTGAGCTCCATGTTGGGTTCCACACTCAGCAGTCAGCTTCTCTCCTTTTCTTTCCTTGTGCCCCCTCGCCCCACTTGTGTGCTCTCTTTGTCTCATAAATAAATAGATAAATTATAAAAAAATGAAATTTTGCCATTTGCAATGACATGTACGGAGCTAGAATATAGTATGCTCAGCGAGATAAGTCAGAGAAAGACAAATACCATATGATCTTACTCATAAGTGGAATTTAAGAAAGCAGATGAACATATAGGAAGGGGGAAAAGATAAAGGAGAGAGGGAAACAAACCATAAGATACTCTTAATGATAGAGAACAAATTGAGAGATGATGAAGGGAGGTGGGTGGGGGATCAGCAAGATGGATGCTGGGGATTAAGTAGGGCATTTGTTATGATAAACACTGAATATTATATATGTGATGAATCACTGGATTCTACTCCCAGAACCAATATTACACTATATGTCAACTAACTAAACTTTAAATTAAAAAAAGACTAGTGTTATTTCTTCCTTCATTGTTTGATAGAACTTATTAGTCAAACCATCTTGGCCTCAAGTTATCTTTATGAGAAGGTTTTTGATAAGTAATTTAATGTACTTCATTGATGCTAGGGTTTTCAATTTTTCTGCTTCATTTAGTGTCAGTTTTGGTAAGTTGTATTTTTCAAGGAATTTTACATTTCATAGTTTCTTATGTTTCATGCATAAAGTTCAATATTCTCTAAAAACTCTAGTGAAGAACTCTTTTTTATTCTTAATATTGGTCATTTGTCTTGAGAGACAAATTGGTCTTTCTCTTGAGAGATTGTCTGGTTCTCTTTTTCACCTTCACAAAGACAAATCTTTTGGCTTTGTTCATGTTCTCTATTTTGTGCCTTTTATAAAAATTGATTTTAGCTCCTTTTTTTAACTTACTTTGTGTTTACTTTGTAATATTTTTTCTAGCTACTAAGCTATTACATCACTGATTTTGAATCTTCTTAAGCAAGCATTTAGAACTAAAATTCCTTTGAATCACTATATCCCCTAAATTTTGACATTTTATTTTGTATTTATCTCTCAGTTCAAAATATTTTAAATTTTCCTTGTGATATCTTTGCTAATCCATGGATTATTTGGACATCTGTTATTTAATTTCCAGGTATTTGGGAATATTCCAGAAAATGTTCTGTTGATTTCCAATTTAACTCTATTGGGGTCAGAGAACGCAGCTTTTAAATTTATTAAGAATTGTTTTGTGGCTTAGCATGATCTGAGTTAGTCACTCTATCAAGCAAACTTGAATGTTTATTCTATTATTTTCAAGTATAGCGTTTTATAAATATCAATTATGTCAAGGCAGCTGATAGTGTTGTACAGATCTTGTGTTTTTTTTGTTGTTGTATAACCATTCTTGAGAAAAGGTGCTTAAATATCCAGCTATAATTGTGTAATTATATGTTTTTCTCTTCAGTTATGTCATTTGTTGCTTCATGAATTTTTAAGCTGTTTTTTAGGCACGTACATACTTATAACTGTTATATCTTTCTGATGGGTTGATCCTTTAATCATTATGCAAAGTTCCTCTTACTCTCTAGTACTGCTCTTTGCCTTGAGCCATATTGATATTAATATAAAATCCATTATTCTTATGTTTCCTGTTAGCATAGTTTGTCCGTTTGCATCCCATTTACTTTCAATTCCTCTGTCTTCATATTTGAAGTATGTATCTCGTAAATAGTATATATTTAGGTCTTGTATTTTATTAGTTTTCACAATCTTTGTCTTATCTGCAGTGTTTAGTCTGTTAATGTACAATGTGATATTGGTATGATTGGGTTAAATTCTATTATTTTACTATTCAGTGCTTCGTTTTTTTCTTTTACTCTTTCCTTCATTTGGGTGATTTCATTATATTTTATAATTCCATTTCACTTCAGTTACTGACTTTTTAGTGGTATACCATACTTTTTCGTGGTGGTGCTATGCATTACTTTACACATCCTTCACTTTGTACAATCTACTTAGAATTAATATTATAAACTACTTCACCTAAGATGTAGTAACCTCCAACCACAGGTTAATTTATCTTTGTTCTTTATGGTATCTACATTTATCTTCATGTGTATTCCACATGGACTAAGTATAAAGCTTCTAAGATAATGTAACTGTTAAACAGTTCCAAGTGTTTTAAAGAAAATAAGAAGCAAAATTATTTTTATATTTATTCAGATATTTGCCTTTTTAAAAATATATGTTCTTCATTCCCTCCTGATAGTTTGCATTTCCATCTAGCATTCTGTACTTTTGGCTGAAGAACTTCCTTTAACATTACTTGTAGTTTAGTTCTTTTAGCAATAAATTCCCTACAGTCCTTCTTTTACCTGAACATGGGTTTATTTTGGCTTTATTTTTGAAGGTATTTTGTCTAGACGTAGATTTGTGGGTATGGTTTCTTTCTTTCTGTCCTTTCATGATTGTGTTCCACTCTCTTCTATTGTACCTAGTAAGAGGTCAGTAATTATTTAATCATTATTTTCCTGTAGTAAATAGGGAATAATATATAGTTATGTAGTCTGATAATATATATATTATATATGTAAGACTATAGCTAGTCTTTTCCTTCTCTGACTACTTTCAAGATTGTTTCTTTATTTTTCAACTTTCACCAGGTTGACTATAATGTACATAGGCATATTTCTCTTCATATTTTATTATTCTTGGGATTTATTAGCTTCTTGAATCTGTGAATTTTATATCTTTATCCAAAGCTGAGATACAGCAGTCATTATTTCTCCTCCTGCTTCTCCTCCTTTGTCCTAGTCTCTCTCCTCTCCTTGGGGACTCCAATTTCTCATTAGAATTTTTAATATGGACTTATCTGGTCCTCAAGCCTCTAATTTATTTCCTCCATCCCTTTTTATCTGTTATTTATATTGGATAATTTCTATTGATCTGCCTTTAAATATATTGACTCTGTCCTCTGTGATTTGTATTCTGCTATTAAGGCCATCGAGTGCATTTTTAAAAAAATTTTTGGATACTGTCTTTGTCTGTCCTGGGATTTCCAATGTTTTAGTGTTTTCTTCTTCTTGGCCAAGATTTCTTGTTTCATTTCTTATATCCATATTTCCATTATGCTAATGTTACCAATTATAATAACTGCTTTAAAATCCTTGTCTGCTAATTTTAACATCTAGGTCATCCAAAAGTTAGTCGCAGTTCCTTTAAAGCAGGGGCCAGCAAACTTTTCCCATAAAAAGCCACATAGTAAGGAGTTTACTTTTTACTTTTTTTATGATTTTATTTGTTTATTCATGAGAGACACAGAGAGAGAGAGAGAGAGAGAGGCAGAGACAGGCAGAGGGAGAAGCAGGCTCCATGCAGGGAGCCCAATGCAGGACTCGATCCCGGGTCTCCAGGATCACACCCTGGGCTGAAGTTGGTGCTAAATTGCTGAGCCACCAGAGCTGCCCAAGGAGTTTACTTTCTAGAGGCCTTATATAGTCTATGCATTACATTCTCCTCCTCTTCTTCTTCTTCTTCCTCCTCCTTCTCTTCTTCTCCTTTTCCTTCTTCTTCATCTTCTTCATCATAAAAAAGGTTAAAACCACTCTTAGCTACCAAGCCATACAAAAACAGGCCAAGAGCCAGATTTGGCTCATGGACCATGGTTTGCTGACTTCTTCTCTAGAGAATGGATCATATTTTCCTGTTTACTTTGTGTGTCAAGTATTTTTGGACCATATCTAGGGAATTGTGATATGTGTTGTAAAACTCTGGATTGTATTATAGTCTCCTGAAGAGTGTCATTTATGCAGTTAGGAGAAGCTGGCTTTGGCTGGTAATTAACTGGGTTGGGCTCAAACTATCTTTTTTTGGCATCTCAAACCTCTCTTCAGTTCATTTGTTCATAGTTAAGGTGCTTAGAGTCTTCTGTGCGCATTTAAAATTTAGAATGTAGCCAGAGATTTGTGGTAGAGTCTACACACACAGTTCAGAGCTCTGCCTTTCTTCTTTCTGGATTTTCCCTTCACTTTTCCAGCTGCTCTGGAGTGTGCTATGCATATTCTATACCCTGATTTTACAGTTTAGGAAGGCTTCAGATTTCCTCTTAGTGAACAGGCTGAGGTCTCCCATCAGGCTAAAAGCCAACAAATGCCTCTAGTGTCAACAATGGCATTTCTTAGGGTCAGCTCTTCTTCAGAATATTCCTGCTTTTTGATTATTTTCCTGTACCTGTTATTAATCCTCCAGTGTTGTTGTTGTTTGCATTATTTTCTGAAGTTTGTATTTGTTATCTCCTGGAGAATTGTTCTGATAGGACCTCTTTCAGCAATCCCAGGAAGGAAGTTGACATATATCTAATATTATATATCATTTATAAACATGTTATGTGGAAATGAAAACAAATTATTTGGTTAAATAATTTCAAAAATCCTTCGCATTCACAGTTCAGAATCACCTTCTGAATCACCTTTTGACTTACCTGTAGATGTCTGTGTTTTTTCATATATTCTCATTTGCTATGCTACCCAAAGTACTGGTGGTGCAACATTTCTTTTTAACAGTCCTCTTTTATTATCTCTGATATTTTCTTTCTTTTTTTTTTAGTTTATTTATTTATTTATTTATTTATTTATTTATTCATTTATTTATTTATTTATGATAGACATAGAGAGAGAGAGGCAGAGACACAGGAGGAGGGAAAAGCAGGCTCCACACTGGGAGCCCCGACGTGGGACTTGATCCTGGGACTCCAGGATCGCGCCCTGGGCCAAAGGCAGGCGCCAAACTGCTGAGCCACCCAGGGATCCCCCCGATATTTTCTTTCTAGCTGGTAATAAGCATTCTGTAAGTTTCAATGCTGACACTTTTTCACTTCTGTTTTTAGTCCTACAAGAGGTTGACTACCTACCAGCAGAAGACATTCAGACAACAGTCATTATTCATATTTCTTCCTCGTATCAGTTGAAACACTTAAGGGATGCTGTTGTCCAGTAATACAAAGGAGTAAGTACTAAGTTTACATATGTTATTAGGAAATGACAACTTTCATAATTGTTACCTGGCTAATAGCAACTGTGAAATGACAGGGATTATAAAGCACACCCCAATTTCAGAGACATTAAAATATGAAAACATGTACATTTTATAACTGATTAAATGTGAAATTTTAGAACTAATACAGTGGGTTTTCTAACCCTGTATACTCCCAGATCTCTGAACTGTCTCTCTTCCTTTTGATTTCCACTTATAAACCAGCCAGTCCTTCCCTGAGTTCCTCTATCATAATACCTTGTTAAGGGTGGTCAACATTAGTTAATGCCCATGACCAATATAACTCAACTAGTTACAACATACATCACTTCTGCTCATAGCACATTGGCTAGAACTCAGTCCTATGGCTAATCCTAATTATAATGGAGGCCAAGGAAGATAGTACTGGGCTCAGGTTGTAGAAGAGGTGAAGAAACTGGCCTGCAGAGGCTAACATTTGCCAAGGTAACGCTGCAAGTAAATACCAGAGCTGATATGGGACATCTCTAGAGCTCAGCTTTCTCCTATGTAAAATGGAGAATATCCCTAAACCATAGGTCTTTTATAGAGATTATATGATATGCTGTGATACATAAAAGAGACTTTGTACCAACACCAACACTTAGTAAACACTGCATGATATTAACTCAATTTGACTCAGATCTCTACAATTTTTTTAGTATATTTTGAATCTTCTCTTGCCATTTGTATAAATACCACTGATTAAGAAACACTATTATAGGGGATCCCTGGGTGGCTCAGCAGTTTAGTGCCTGCCTTCGGCTCAGGGCATGATCCTGGAGTCCCAGGATCAAGTCCCACATCAGGCTCGTGCATAGAGCCTGCTTTGCACTCTGCCTGTGTCTCTGCTTCTCCCTCTACCTGTGTCTCTGCCTCTCTCTTGCTCTGTGTCTCGTGAATAAATAAATAAAATCTTAAAAAAAAGAAAAAGAAACACTGTTATGGGCTAGGCACTGTGGTTATTTTTTTATGCACATTTAGTCAGTTATTCCTAATAATCACATAAGGTGGGCTTTATGACCAACTGCATTTTACAGACAAGAAATATAATTTAGCAAGGTTAAGTGTCCAGATTTTCCTTCTTTCTCATTAGCTTGGTATTTCTTCACAGCCCAACTCAGTTATTTCTTTCCTTATGGAACTTTACCTGGTTAGTCCAGCCCTGGCTGACCTCCAGGGGATTATAGATAACCACACACACACACACACACACACACACACACAAGGACACAGTACTTAGCTCCTTTATTTTGCACAATACCTAGCACTATACTGGATGCTTAAAGGAATAGAAAATATTTTCTCTATCTGTTATTTTATTAATTAATCAAGATAGAATTTAGAATATATCACCTCCATTTTATGGTAATTGTTCTAAAACACGAATCTCATGTTATTCTTCTAATTCCTTCTGTAGCACCCCATAACCTACTGGTGAAAACCCAGCCTATGTTTCTTGTTATAAAAATTCTCTGTGACCTCATCTCTGCCAATCATGTCAGCCTCCTCTTTCACTGCCTCTGTCTAATCCAGCTAAATTAAACTATTGTAATTATCATGGCACCCATCCCTTTGTTCCTGCTGCTCATTAGCCTCTTGTATCCTCTTCCCTGCTCTTCACCACAAAACTGATGATTTAAAGTTCGGCATAGGGCTCATTATCTCTATGAAACCTCTGCTATTATTCCCAGGTATGACTGAGTATTTGTTCCTCCATGCCCCACTCCACCCCATATAGAATTTTATCATAGCATCCAGAAAATTTTATTGTACTCGTTTGTTTAAATATTTGTTTTTCCCTTTAGACAGTAAAGCTGGGAAATCTGAACTCACTCATTTCTGTAACAATAGGGTCTAGCATCATGTTTAATAAATAGTTTAATCAGTTTTAATTAATTAATGAGGTTGTTTTTGTTGTACTCATTGTCTCTACCCCACAGTTTGGATATACACTCTTTAATAGTTTCCCTGCCATTCAGATAGAACTCCAGTGGTTTCTCAGCTACACCACAGCCTAGAGTGTCCTCACCTGTCATCTATATAGATTCTTTCTATCTTGAATTCACCATTGATCCCCCCACCCCTCACCCTTCAGAGGAGAATTTACAGCTCTGTTCTGTGTAGTGCAACACTTGCTGGCACACCACCTCTGTGTCAGTCAGGCTTGCTGCCCTCCATCTGCAGCATTTACAGAGACTTCCACTCAGGTGCTCAGCCTTGGCTGCCCTATCACCTTCTTCCTATCTTACACAACTCCACCTCTTTAGCATTTTTTGTGTAGTTTTTTCCTAAAGACTTGTTAACATTTGGACAGCACTTTATAAAGATGGTTCTTTCTGATCCCCAAAGCAGTCTTGTGAGTTATTACGGTCATCATCCCAGTTATGGAGATAAATACCTTCTTTATAGTGCCAAACAACACATCACAGATAGTAGGGCTCTCAGAAGAAGAGCTCAACATGAATTTAATGAATATTTTTTGGCCACTGGAACAAGAAAATCATTGGGCTTGTTGCTGTAGGGCATGGAAAGGCCATTAAGTTATAGTTCTTATGCTCAGAGAACAAATGGTCAGTAGAAAATAAAGATTAAAAAAAAAGATTGAAATGCTGTAACGACAGCACCATGTTTTCTGAGTGCCTGCTGTGTATGAAACATTTTAGTATATTTAATATATTTAATTTATTTTCATCCTCACAATAATCCTGGGAGGTAGCCATTTCCATACCATTTTCATGGATAAGGAGGCCGAGTTTGAGGAATTTAGTGACTTGCTCAAACCTGCACAGCTAGTGATGGCAGAGAAGAACTTTTAAGCTATGACTACCTGACTCCAGGGCACCTGCTCTTTCCAATATACCACACTACCTCTTGGGTGCAAATTACTAGTACAGTGTAAACTGAGTGATGAAGAAGAGCAGAGACTGGAAAGTTTGATACTGTTTAGGACTAGAGAAGAACCTGTTTTAGGAGCTTGACATATGGATAACATTATGTAAGAGACATTTTGTGGGGAGAGTACTCAAGCAATGAAAAATGCTTTAGCTATAGCCTGGGTATATGGGAGAAGTGGGTCTGGAAAGGCATGTGTAGGGCAGTCCAGGTAAAGGATGGACAGACTTCAGAATCATTGAGAGAGTAGCCAGAGCTAGGGGCTGATTGAGTCTTAAGGAATGTTGTGGGCTGATTTGTATCTCCCTCAAATTTGTATGTTGAAATACTAACTCCCACTACATCAGAATGTGACTGTATTTGGAGATAGAGTCTTTAAGGAGGTAATCAAGTTAAAATGAGGGCATTGTGGCAGATCCTAATCTAATAGGACTGATGTCCCTATAAGAAGAGGAAATTAGGACACAGACACACACAGAGGGACAACTGTGTGAGGATATAGGGAGAAGGCCACCATCTACAAGCCAAGATGGGAGGCCTCAAAAGAAACCACCCCTGCCAACACGTTGATCTCAGACTCAGATTTCTAACCTCCAGAATTGTGAGAAAATAAATCTCTGTTGCTTAAATGTGTAAGCCCTCCAGTCTGTGGTATTTGGTTGTGGCAGTCCTAGCACTCTAATAAAAGGAGTGATGGAGAGAAGGGGGTCCACTATATAAGAGAGTAGGTGGTTGGGAAAGAAAAACACAGTGAGCTTTGTTACAGGATAAATATTTGTTAATTGATCTTCATTGCTTAGGTGTGGAGATTAGCCAATTCCAGGAACTCAGGTGAGGCCATTTCTTAACCTGCTGGCAACGTATAATTTTATGTATGACACTGCATCTTGGAGATGGACCTGGTCTGACCAGTGTTCCTTCTTCACTCTGGCCAGATTGAGAAGGAAATTTCACTGCTGTAATGTCAGCTCAAGGTTGAAATATGACTTGGCCCTTCACCTCCCTCACTGTTTTAATGAAGGTGCTAGGGCTGATCAGAGATTGGAATCATGCTTAGTAGACCTGCGGCTGCTTTTAACTCTGCAGAAGTAATTGAGATTTATGAACTCCTTATTAGCTCCTTAAAACAAAATGAGGAACTTGAAATTCCCATCTGTCAAGATTAAGGCGGGAAGAATTTATTTTTGCTCTTAAAATCTTACTTTAATGAAAGTGATTCCTTTTCACCTCTTCCCTTTTATAGCACTTGGGAGCAATATCACTATGAAGAGATAAGAGGGGTTAGGAGTAGAGAAATGGAAAGCCTGAATCGTTATTTTCAATTCCACAAATATGTTGAGCCTTCAGTCTGTGCCAGAAATCCTGTCAGGCTCTAGGGGTACAAAGATGAATAAAACAAGGTGTCTGATCTAAGTTCTATGAGAACTTCTTCTGACTTAGATACTTATATTTTGCACCTGATACGTGGCAAGAGATTTACAGCATTTTCTCACTTCATCTTCAGAATATTCTTTAAGCTCATTTTAAAGAAAGATTAACTAGCTTGCCCAAGGTCAAACAGTGATCCTCACGATTTGATCCCAGTTCTGATTCCAAATTTCTCCAAGAGTGGACTGTTCTTTGCTTTAGCCATTGTAGATGGCTCCCAGAAACCTTTGGATTCTAGCTTCAGGTCAAATCAGGCAGTGCTGGCTGGCTACCGAGAGGAATACAGCAGTGTCGGGAGTTCACCTGGGGAATTTGGTTCCTGGTCAGATCTGCTGCTTTGTGCATGCGTGTGTATAGGTGTGTGTGTAGAAGATTTTTCTCCACTCTCGTCCTGCAGTGGATTGTGGTCGTGCTTGTGCAATTTTTCCCTAGAGTCTATTTTGTGAAATATAATTGAAATCGAAACGCCAGTGATTTTTAATCATACTTCCAATTTATATCTCATGTAACCATATGCCAGTGTTCTCAGAGTGTTACAGGGATATGAATTATGCTGAAATTGGATTAGGCAAATACACATTTTCCTTAAAAAATAGATACCCAGAGCAGTAATTTAATTCCACCAACTCTAAAGATTCTCTCAGAAATACCCTGTGTATCTTATCAGCAGCTCATTGTGAATTTTCTTCTGGGCTATTTCTCTGCCTTTTCATTTTCTCCCAGAATCCACTGTATTTAACAAACATTAGCAACTGTAGGAAGTCCATTTGTATCAAAAGCATCCCTAAATGTAAGGAAATAGGTTTTCAGAGGGAGGATACCATCTATTCCTCAATTCTGGGGAAAGCAGTAAGAACCTTTTCTTTTTCAAGTAGATCCTGGAAGCTATATCACAACTTGAGTATCTAAATAGTTGTTAGACCAGAGTTTCAGATCCTACATGGCTGTGAGACAGGCATTAGCTTCTCGTTCTATAATAGCTTTGTGGTTTGCTGAGGACCCTAATATGAGCAAACAACACTTATTCTGGGGTATTATCACTCTTTACATTCTGTTGGAATAATTTCTCACTAATAAAGGCAGAGGTTTAAATATATACCAGGAGAAGAAACAAGATTGAATAGGAGCCAAGGTTCTTTCTCAAACTTTCACATTACTTTGGAGATGACAATATGGGGTGGTTACAATTGTGGCTCCTGGTACCAGATGGCCTGAGTTTGTATCCCTGTCTTAGTCCTTCCCCACTGTGACCTTGGCCAACCTGCTTAAATTTTCTGTGTCTCAGATACCTCAACAGGGTGCTCTGAAAACTAAATGAACCAACATATATAAAGTGCTTAGAATAATGCCTTTGTGCGTAATACATATGAAACAAATGTTTTCTATTAATGTTTTATCTCCATCTAATTGGCTATAATTGGATGTAGTAGGCAAAAGAATGGCTCCCTCAAGATCCTAATTCTTGGAACCTGTGAATGTTACTTTACATAGCAAAAGAGACTTTGTAGATTGGATTAAGTTAGGATTTTGAGGTGGGGAGTTTATCCTGGATTATGTGGGTAGGCCCAATATAATCCTATCCATAAGGGAAAGAGGGAGACTCTAGAGGTTAGAGGCAGCCTGCTTTCCTTGAGTGATTTCATGAGACTTCTGACCTCCAGAACTGTGAGACAATAACATAACCAAACTAGAAAGTGTTGGTTAAGCCACTAATTTTATGGTAATCTGTTACAGTGTCTCCGGGAAATAAATATATCAGGCTGTTGGCGACATTCAGGGATTCCTGGTTGCCTCCAACATGAAACACAAGCTTTGTAGCTAGAAGTCCAAATGTTCGCACAATGTGGCTCCTGGGCCACATTTTCTGTTGCTTCCACATGTGAATGTTGCTCAACAGCAAACTAGACTTTTTTTCTAATCTGACTCCTGCCATATGTACCACATACACAACATCATTTCATGGTATGCGATGCGAACATATGTTATCCCTATTTTTATAATAAAACAGAACTGCTACATGCCAAAGTCCATTAAGTTTTTAAAGTTTTTTTTCTATGACTGAAGATTCAACCCAATAATTATTATTGAGTAATTTCATACTTTAATCTCATAAAAATAGTGTTCATGGTCATTAGATTTAAGTTGACTACCTAAGAGAAATTTCCTTTATTTTCTAAACTTATTTTTCTTTACTGCTATTCAGTTCCACCCATTTTTTGTTCTAGTTGCAATCAAGAAATATCCAAATCTTGTTTTGGAAATCTCAATTGCCAGATCTCACATAGAATTTAGTTTAAAAATCTGTGTATATAACTTATTAAAGGAAGAACTAGATGAAACAGTACTTCTTATTCTGCTTATTATTCAATATTTCCCTTTTTATATTGATTATTTATTCCTGTAAGATTCCTCTATATTTTGGACAAAAAATAAGGTACTTAAAACAGCTTGTGGTAGAGTATTCTCTTTATGATTAAGATTCGAAAGTTTAAAAAAAGTCAGGAGCTTAGGGAAGTGAATCATCCTCCTGGGTGAATAGAAGTGAAAGCTTTTTATGGAAATGAAGTTTTTTTTTTTTTTAATAAGGAATTGAAATGTACAGGGTATAATTTTAAATCAGATGCTTCAGAAGCTGAGAGCTCTGGAAGTCTCTGTCCATTTTTGTCATGTAAATTAAAGGTCCTGATTCTGTAGGTAAGGCCAGTGGGTGCACTGTACATCCCATAGAAATTCCAGAGGAAACTTGTTTCTGGGCAAAGAAAGGAGGCAGGGAGATGTACGAAGAGGTGGGCTGGGGTAAGAAGAGATGTGTATGGGACAGGGAACATATGTAATGATCCAGCTTGATGAATACTCTGGAGTGGCCTGACTCAGGAAACAATCTGAGATTTTTACTTGGAATCTGTCCTTTTATTCTCCGATATTTAAAAATCTGACGTTTGTTTCTTAAATACTTTGATTGTTGCATTTCAAAAGTACCTGCTTTTTTCAAAAGGGAAGTATTAATTTGGACTCTTTGGTTGGTTCATTCAATTCTAGGGTATTATTCTCCTGACTTTCAAAATAAAATTCCGAGTGATGGCATGTTTTGGACAATGGCTAGAAACCACTTTAATTTTGTTCTTCTGTTTAGGAGAAAACATCTTGATTATTTGCAAATGGATCCAGGAAGTGACCAAGACATAGTTTAATTTTTTCCTTTTATTATTGTATTAGCCATAGATCTGAACTATAGCGTACAATTCTCAAAGATTTATTTAAGATCAAACTCCTTTATCTCCTTTACAATATAGGAATCTTCTTTGAGAATTAAAGTGTAATGTGATATCCTTGTGTCTCATAGATTTATTGTCTGGAGATTGTTGAATATCTAAGGAGAGCTATAAACCTCTTCCCTGAAAAACTTTTGCATTCATATACATAATTTTAAGGGATTCATAGCTCTTGGGGCTTCTGTAGGTCCCAAGTAGAGGACTTCTTGTATTCAGATCCCCCACAATGTGGTCATTCACCATACCCTCCCCTCCCATTCTTTCTCCAGTGGAAAAGAACCTATGGCTTCCTCAGATAGTTCATTCTATTCTTATTCTACTTTATTTTCTTTTTTTAAAAAAATATTTATTCATGAGAGACACACACAGGGAGGGGGAGACAGAGGCAAAGGGAGAAACAGGCTCCCTGCAGGAAGTCTGATTCGGGACTTGATCCTAAGACCCTGGGATCCTAAGACCCTTGGATCACGACCTGAGTCAAAGACAGATTCTCAACCCCTGAGCCACCCAGGTGTCCCTTTATTCTGCTTCTTAAAATGTTCTTCCTCTTATCTAATCAAAATGTATGTCCTTTCAATTCTACCAGAGGTCCTTTTGCTACTTTCTGGATTCCTATGGAATAACTGATTTGTCTTCCCTAGGACATCTCTTCACATATTTGACAACAGAGTTAGACAACCCAGTCAAACCTGGGTTTCATTTCACATTTACTGTGAGTTTGTCCAGTCCTCATTTTACCTGGCATTCAACTTATCTCACTAACCCCGCTCTCCTGGCACAGAAAGGACTTGCAAATGCTGTGTCTAAATTTGACTCTCTGGTAGGGAGGGAGGCCACAGGGTTTGAAAATTTTTGGTGAAAAGAAAAAGTTTGCAGAGATCTTGAAACTTAAGATAAGCAATGATCAGATTTCTCCTGAAAATATTTCAAGGTTCCTCACTAGGGAACCTCATAAGAATTGTGGTTTGGCACAGCTGCAATTTGTAAACTAGGATTTCTGGGGGGGTGAAGACAAAATTCTGACAACAGCCATGTTAAAGGTGAACTGCAGAATAAACCGCAATGTACTTATAAGCATCCTTACAGATACACAGTACATATCAAATGGCAGGCATGCCAGTGGGCCCATAAAAGACTGAAAAAGACATCTTTTGAAGGCAAAGGAAAGGAGCATTTTATGTCCAGGATAGATAAGTTTTAAAACCAGACAGCATGATACAGTGTTCAGATTCCAAACTCTGCTCCTTAGTAGCTCTGTAAAAAGAGCAAGCTGCTTCACTTTTCACACCCTCAACTGCAGCATCAAGAATAATAAAGCAAAAAGGGGCAATAATATTAGCAGTTTCTAGGGAGGTAGGGACATTAAATAATGAATATTAATCACCATACAGTTACTGATATTTGGTGGGGGGTCGTAGAGATGGTTGCATGTCCTCCCTGCCTTCCTCAATTCAAAGCATTAACCTTTCCAAAGTACTGTGTCACTTATTCCTTCATTTGATCAATACATAAGTCCTAAGAGATGTGTGGGGCAGGAATTATTACCCACATTTTCTTATGGGGCATCTGAGACACAGAGTAATGATGTGCCTAAGATCATAAAACAAATGTATAGTAAAAGCAAATTTAATTCAAGTTCTGTGAGGTAAATAAATGTAAATTTTCCATACTACTGACTTCTGAGCTTTTATAAGAGGATTTTGAAATTAAAATTTCCCTAGAGAAAGCAAGATAAAATCCAAAATGTCAAAGCCAAACCACCATATGCCAGGTTCACAAAAGAAGGATGAGAACTGGATCTTGGATTCTTGAATGGTTCAGTGAAATGAGACACAGAAAAGGAGTCATAATGGTTCCCGCTATGGCCCATGAAGGAGTGAACCCTGGGAATTGCTCTCTTACTACAAACAACTAGAAAATTGGTCAAAATGTATTTAAAAAGTTGCTTTAAAACACTGGACAACAACAACATCAGAACATGATATTATCTCTGAGAAGAGGGAAGCAAGTCGAGTGAGCCCCGTGATCACCCCATTTTCTACCCAGAGGCAGCTTTTAGATCCCAGCCTAGGGAAGAAGAGCCCTCAGTTTCTCTGCTTTGGGAAGACAAAGATGCAAAGCCTAGGCAGCTGGTTTTGGGAGGCTCAGTACCAGAAAGAAGGGGGCTGGAAAGGTCTGTGGAGGCATCCCCTCAAATCTCTGTCAGATTATTGATGTACACATGTATACAGTAAAGTTCCACAAGGCCAGGCAACTCAGAGTACACAGAGGGCTGGAAATAATTTAGATTCCCAAAAACTGAGGGGAAGAGACCTCATAAATCACAGAGAAGTGAGTAAAGTCCTCAGAAAGGTATAGCCTTGGTATGTAGTACAGCATTACTTACGTTGACTAGAGGCTGCTCTAGACATGCCCTAAGAAACTTATAAATAAGCACTGAGAGGATCAGTCTGATCCCACGTCATGTGGCTGACACAAATTCCAGTGCCCAAAATCTAAAGTCCATACTTGATATCCAATCATATCTTCTTGGGATGCCCAGAAGAAAGGGGGGTATTATTGTGATGACAGATTAAAGATGCATGACATTTTCTTGAGAAAGACAAGTTGCCATGCTGTGAGTCTCCAGTCTCTCCTTACCAATGGGAAGGGAAGGGAAGGGAAGGGAAGGGAAGGGAAGGGAAGGGAAGGGAAGGGAAGAGATCTCCTTCCCATCCAGGTGTGTGTGTGTGTGTGTGTGTGTGTAGGAGTGTGATGTTATACCCATGGGACCACCTGGAAGAGTTTGAAAGAATTCCCTGAAATTGAAAGACCATAAAACAGAGAATGCTCAAGGAGCCCTGTGCAGCAAGCCCATAGCCCAAGCCCTATGGAAGCTGTCATGTACTCCATAGGGTCAAAGCAATAGATGTGTGAATGTTTCCTATGAATCAGATAGGGTGACATAAGAGAAAGTAATGTCATTTTGGTTTCTGTCAAATAAACTACCCCAGAGAGTCAGGGTCTGAGGAGCTGAGAATGAAGTTGTATGGTCCAGGTCCAAGAATGGTTTGTAGAGAGTTCTCCACCATGAGATTTTCCATTAAAAGAGGAAGATTCATCTCTGACCATCAGCCAGACCAGAAAGGAGGAAGTCACCTGTCAAGTAAGAATTTTCTTATTACCCATCTCTTCTCCCTCTCCCAGCTTCGCTCTAGCAAGTTGGAAAGAGCAGTTAGCTAGTAAGGAATGGGATGCATGGGAAAAACACTGGCCCCATTATATTTCTCTTCTTAGAGGGAGGCTACCACAAGTCTTATCCTGGGGGAGGAGGAAGCAAAACCTAACTGTTGACTAGATCTTGAACTAGATGCAATCTAATTTCTGAATGATGCTAGGTTTTGATTTAAAGTAAGATACTGTCATCTATGAGTAAGCTGGAGAAGGCAAGGAATCTGCTTAGCTTTCTTCCAATGATCAGAGATGAATTTTATTAAATAGAATTTAAAGAGGAAGTAGAAGCAAGCGAAAGGTACATACAACTATGGGGTCAACCAGTTATACTTCTTAAAACAAGATGGAATCCTGCCCATCAGTGCCTGGTGAAACTTGTTTGGATAGTTACTTCTTGATCTATTTGTATGGTATGACCATTCAATCCTGTTGATTTTAATACTTATGACATACATCCTAAATCTCACTGTGAGTAGAGTTCTAAATCTTACCATGAGTAGATCTTGCAGTCTAACAGGAAAGACAATCTTGCAAACAAATATATGGAATATCTATGATATGTGTAACAATAAAATGTTATCTAGAGAAACTGATTTTACTTTTGTCCCACAAAGTGATATTCTGCATTATAATAAGTAATTAAACCTTGCCTTAGGAGAAGGGGTAAGACAAATGTGATTTTTGTTTGTTCATTTTTAAGAAGCTGCATAAAAAAAAAAGCTGCATAAAAACTGTCTCTCTTGCAGCTAATCCTTGGGGACAAAACAAAGCAAGTTGCACAAGAAGTCCAGGTCCAACAAAGGGAAAAAGTTGCTGCTCTACCCCCTTCTCCCTTGATGTCTAATAAACTCTAGAGCCCTTGAGCAGATAGGGGGAGCATGGAAGGATATGCAAATCTCAAGTGGAAGACAATGGATTTTCCAGAAGGAAGATACCTGAGTGGCATATTGGAAAATACGAGTGATGTGATGATACTTGCACTCTAGTTTTGGACAGAAAGAAACAGGTAGCATTGCTCATGGGCTGGAGGTTGGGAAGGCTTCCAAAATACTGTACAATCAGAATAAGCAGCAGACTACACATTCTTTGGAGAAGGGTCTGGACTTGTCCTAGAGCTGAGAGTAGTAGCCATTGGCCAGAACCTGAAGGTAAAGACTTTGGGTTCTGTACCAGGTGTGATAGGAAAACTTGGAGGGTTTTGAGTAGAAGAGAAGCCCAAGCACATGCTTTAAAAATAACATTAAAAATCTTGCTTGATAAGTTGAGGAATGTTGGGGGCAAGGATGGAAAAGGGAAGCCAATTAAGAATCTATTGGAGGATTCCAGGTGGAAGATGATCATGCCTTGGACTAGGAATACGGTCATAAACAATTATGGAGGAATGAGGAGTAGTGGATTGGTATTTTAAAGGTAGTTCCCATGGGATTTGTTGGTTGATTAGATGTGGGGAGTGAGAAAAAACTGTCAGGCTGAGCAGTGGGCAAGTGAAGACACTGTTGACCTTCACTGGGAAATATTGGGGGAGCAGCAGGATTGGAGGGGAAATTAAATGATTCTTTTGCTTAACAAAATGGTTTCAGGATGACAATTAGATAAAACACTGGAGACAGAAATTTGATGTATGAGTCCTGAATTCAGAGAAGAAATCTGGTTGAAGATATAAGACTGAGTTGCCAGGATGCCTGGGTAGCTCAGTGGTGGAGCATCAGCCTTTGGCTCAGGGCGTGATCCTGGGGTCCTGGGATTGAGTCCCACATTGGGCTCCCCACAGGGAGCCTGCTTCTCCCTCTGCCTGTGTCTCTGCCTCTCTCTTTGTATCTCTCATGAGTAAACAAATAAAATCTTTAAAAAACAAAACAAAACAAAAAAACTGGAGTTGCTAGCATATGGAAAATAAAGAAAGATATTTAAATTAATATATTTAAAGCCATGATTCTGGATAAAGTCAGCTGAGAAATGTGAGTAGATTTAAAATAGAAGATCAAGAAGAATAAGCTCTGGAGCACCCATCCTTTAGAGAGCATTCTGATAAGGAAGACTCAGCAACTAGTAGGACAGTCAGGCAGAAATAGACCAGGAACATATTTTGTCTAGAAAGTCAATGAATAAATATTCCAAGAAGGAGGAAGTGATCAATTGTGTCAAATGCTGCTAAGACTCTGAGTGAGATAAGGATTGAGGGTTGAGCATTGAGTTTAGCGATAAGGAGATACTGGGCAGAGCTATCTCAGTGGAGAGCTGGCTATGGAAGACTGATAAGAATGATTTCAAGGAAGAATGGAGGAAAAAACCTGAAGACAGAAGAAGCAGCTTCTGCAAAGGAGAGCAGAAAAATAAGGATATGGATGGAATCAAAGCTTCTTTAATGATACAAGATCTTCCAGGATGCTTATATGTATATGAAGATGACCCAGCTATGCTAGATAAATATGATGGTGTAGAAGAAAAAAAATGAGACTTGCAGAAGAAATATATTTGAGTTGATGAGAAGAGATGTGATTAAGTACTGAAGAGAAGGGTTGGCCCAAGCTTGGGGTCTAGATAACATGTCCGCTCTCCCAGGACAAGAGGGAAGGGAATGCATGTGGCTGGGGCTGGACTGGGATGTCAGCACTGTGCACTGTTGGCTGCTGTCTACTCAGATGGATCAATGCTCATACTGTACTATTGTTAAAAATCTGTGAAATCATAACCAGGTACAGATATTTGGTAGGCTTATAAAATCAGTGGTAGGAGAATGTAGACACTTCATGTGATGGCTCTGGCTTGAGAGAGAGAGGAAGGAATAAAATGTTCTGAGATTTGAGGAAAAAAGATAAGGTATGAAACAGTGACCTTGGAGAATAGGAGAGCAAATGGAAATGTATGTGCATTTGGGGGCAGCATGGAAGGCCCACTTGACGTTTGTGATAATGAACTTAGATTGAGATTGATTAGAATGAACATGGGCTTTTTTTTTTTCTATCCAGTTTTGTTCAGCACTTTGAATATAAGAATAGAGTAGTGTTGAGTTTAATCATAATTTTGATGCTGCCAGTCTAGAGAGGGAGATTCAAGAGAGGTGAGGGTTTATGCAAGATAACTACAATAATAGACCATAAATCAAAGGCGGAAGTGAGGACATGACCATGTGAGGATGTGAAAAGGTGTAAGGTCACTTGTTAGGGTCATGGAGCTTTTACAGGCTACTACAGGAAGGTGTGTTTGTGTGTAGAAGGAGATATGTGGACAGAGATTGGGATACTTAAAATAGAGATGAAAAGAAGTAGAGTTTTGGAAGTAAGAAATTGAGAGATCAGTGTATTGGTTTAATCATCTACCCAGATTTTGAAATGACCATGAATGAAGATAGGAATAGAGGTGGAGAGGTAGAGAGTAATCTGGAAGTCTTCTATGAATAGAAGGGAGTGATGTGAACCCATGGATGATCTCACAGGGAAGTATAGTAGGTGAGAGAATTTGCATCAAAATTGCTGAGGGCTTTTAGGCAAGATGAAGGAACCACTTTGCACATTATATAACCAGCCACAACCAACCCACAAACACTGTTTCTTCTTGTCACCATGTAAGGTTTTTCTTATCTATTGATACACATTTTTTGTGCATTTGATCATTCAAAAGATTTACTGGACTTTTGTTATGTTGTATCTTGTTGAGATAAATGAGTCCAAGACTACCAAGCCCTCCCTGTAGTGGACACTATTTTTGATGTTTACAAGCCCTGACATGTGCAGAGCGATTTACAAAACACTTTCACACCTATCCCTTAATCTGATTGCTATGTTACAACTTTGGAAAGAGAGTTCAGAGAATCTGACTTGTCCAAGACAACAAGCTATGAATCTGGGATTCACTTACAGGGTCCCGATGCTCCAGCCACTGCCCTTTTAATCACATAGTTTTTTTCTGTGTGTCCAATTATCTGGCTATTTTATCGTGTGTTTTATGAAAATAGACTTTTGCCTTATGGCCTGCATCCTCGCTATGCCTTCTTATGGCAAAAGTCCAAGAAACAAGTTCAGCCTAAGGAGGTCTTTGGAGAGAAGTAGAAGAAAAAAATTCTGCCCAATCAGATGGATTTAATGAGATAATGTGTGGAAAAGCTTGTGAACTGATATGTATTAGAAAACTGCAGGTGGATTTTTTTTTTTAAATGGACAGGCTAATAGTGTGGAGGTTAGAAAAACCTCAACCAGTCTGTGTGGCTTTAGCCAGTCTTTCCCTGGATATCCTTTCTTGGCTCCTGTTTCCTCATCTATAAGATGGAATCTATAATACATACTCTTTAGGATTGTTGTGTGGCTCAAATGGGTAGTAGAAAAGAATAATCCGGGCAACCTGGGTGGCTCAGCAGTTTAGCACTGCCTTCAGCCCAGGGCATGATCCTGGAGACCCAGGATTAAGTCCTGCATCGGGCTCCCTGCATGGAGCCTACTTGTGTCTCTGCCTCTTTCTCTTTTTCTGTGTTTGTCTCTCATAAATAAATAAAATCTTTAAAAAGAAGAAAAGAAAAGAATAGTCTTTCAAAATTGAAAAGTGTCATCTCAAAAATGGACCTTATATTTCTGCACTTTGGGAGAAGTAGCCCCCAGACTGTTGTGCTTGGGACTATTCTGGTGTAAGTGATGGGAAAGATAGGAAAGAGCTTTCAAAGCAGGCGGCACCTTTGACACACTATATTGGTTGCCATCCACAGAAAAATTATTTATTATTTCCTCCTGGAAACTGCAGAGAGATGCACATCTGCAGGGGCAGGTTGTGTCTTCAGGGAGCCCAAATACACTTCTGGAATAGTCCTTGAGGAATGATTGGCACTATGTCCCCAGTTCTCTTTTCTCACCACTTAGTAAACCCATTTACACAAAAAGGTAATGACTGATAGAGATTCAAGATTGGCTTTTGTTCCTAGAGTGTCTGTGTCTGCACTTTAACATGGCATAGAGTCTTGATTTAAATCATTACATTTCTAAAGGTAGATTTGAATTCAGAAGGTATTAAAGTTGGAGAAGGCATTCTGAAGGGTTGGGGGAGAGAGAAGAGGCTTCTAGGAGCCCTTTGAACCATATCCTCACTTTGCATTTACCCTGTCTTCATCACCCCGCACGGGACTGGGTACACAGTAGGCTCTCAATAAACACTCTGCTGTTCACTGATCCAAAGAAAAAAATGTTTCCAGGATCATTGACAAGCAGCTTGATAGAATTTAGGACACGGTTGAAATTGTAAGTTCACAGAATAGGTCCCTGTTGCATTTGTGTCCTGTATCCCACTACAAAGGAGTCTTATTTTCTTTTGTAAATGACTTGAAAATTTTCAGTTCATTTCTACATAGTTCACCTTTAAAAGTCTTTTGTGCTTGTCTTTTTTCTTTCTTTGTCGTCTTTATTTTTCATTAAAAAAAATTTCTTTTTTCCCTTCATGACTAAGCACAGACCACCCAAGACGCTGAGGCAGGGTGCTGAAGAGCAGTTTTTGTTTTTTTCTGCATTTTCTCCTTTAGAGGATAAATTTAACTTCCCCTTCCCAATACTGTGATGTACACAGTTGAGCTTGGTATTTCTGCTGAAAACTATGAGTCATTTTTCATAAACAGGGATTGTCAAAAGTGCCTGATTCATAATATAACAAATACAGAAAAAGCCCCAAACTGAATGAGCTCAAAAATTTCTTCAGATGTTCTACAAAGAGAAGGGGTAGGGAATCATTGTCTTTGGAGAAGTCACTTGGCTTTTTAGGGTCTCAGTTGTTTCATGTTTAAAATTAGGAGGATAATAGCAGTTTAATAGCTGTACAGCCAACCTCATAAACCATCTCATGGTTATTGGGTGATATTATTTGCAGATGCTGCATTATCCTTCTCCTGTTTCTGAAGTTTTATATATATAACAGGCTGTTAGTATAGTCTATTTTATTTTATAGGTTATTCAAATTATTGTACTTCTAAAATAAATCATTTTTAAGGAAAGAATATCATATAGACAGTGTTTAAATTGAGATGTTTTAAAATGTCCATAGAATAATATCGAACCAGGTAGACAATTTAATAAAACAGCCAGATTAGATCCAGTTCTGACTGTTCTGGGTGATTACGTTTCAATCGGGAATATGTTATTTTTAGGTAGGGGGAGATAGCGTTGAGCTTTCCATCCACAGAATGTATCAAAGTGAACACTGTATGAGAATTACTTAGGACAAATAAGAACAATTATGTGCCATGTGAACTATAAACTCACACAACTTTTTTATCAGTGCAAAAGTAGGTAATCTATGGAATGTGGTTCACCAACTGAATATTATTTGACATAGGCAGATCACAGGGAGACTTCAACTAATCTGAATTCCACTGATTCTACAAAGGTTTCACACCAAGGAATAAGAATACAGTGGCTAACTTTGGTCATGGCAGGTAACTATTATAGTATTTTAAAAGCAGCAGAGGTTTGGTTTGGAAAGTAATCTGTGGAAAGTAACTGAGTATAAAATATAATTACATTATTATGGCAGAATTATATATCATATGAATCCACGAGTTGCTTATCTAATATCTGTTATCCCTTCTTTCTCTACAATGGACCCCTGATGTTATACAGAGCAGCAGTGTATCCAAGTAAAAGGTTTTCCATCTGAGTCAGGGTTCCTTAAGGAGTTTTCTAGAAGTCTCACTCACATACAGATAATGTTTCTACAGCTACAAAGAAAGCCAGGAAATAATCTTTTTTAGCTCAAATACTAAGAACTGGAAGAGAACATAAAAATTACACAGCCTAATGTTTCATTTTAGAATTTGAAAAAACAAACAAACAAACAAACAAACAAACAAACAAACAGGGGTTCCTTTGCTGGATTTCTCTGTAGTTAGAGAAGGGTGATGTGATGTGCCTGATGCTAGTAGAAGGGCTTTTGGCCTTACCCTCTTTTTATTCTTCCTACATGAAATCCAGATATGGTAGCTGGAGCTATCTGCTACTATAGGAAGTCCTTGAGGGTGAGTAGCCATGTAATAAAGATGATAGCCTAGAAGGGTAGATCCAGCATCCCTGAGAGTGGCATACAGCCTTAGCAATCATGGATTGTCTGGGCCTCACCTTATTTTACAGATTTCCATCTTGTTTAATCAGTGTTCTGTAAGTCTTCTTGTTAAACACAGACGAATCAATCCAAACTGATATATAACCATGTGTACAAAGAGTAAGAGGAAAGATTAAAAAATAATTCTAATAAATTTATGTATTTTTTTAAAAAAAAAGATACCTGGAAGATCTCAGAAGAATACTCTGCTTCAGTTCTCAGAAGAAAAGAAAAGCTTATTCTTTCTGAGCGAGACCGGAGAAGCTTTCCATGGTGCTGCCTTGGGAATTTGGGATGGTGGGAACTTCGTTATGTATTTTTTTGGCATTTACTGTTTTCAGTGTTTACTTTTTCTCTTCTTGGAGAGGAAGGGTGGTAAAAGGCAGAATAAGAGAGTTAATGTTCTAACCCAACACCATCTTGATAACATAGCTTGAATGATAGCTACATTATTGAGTACCCAGTTGGTAGGAACTCAGACACAGTGACCTTGCAGTGAGGACTATGATCCATAATCTTCATTTCAAAGATACAGAGCCCCAGAAACTTTAAGTACTCCTGGTCATTATAATAGTAATAAATAATTGACCTGGAATTCACAACCAGAGAGAACTAGTTATTACAATATGTCATTGAAAGACAAACAAACCTATCACTCATTACATAACCACTATAGACTCTACTGCTACTAGTATGTATTACTATACTGTATTTTACAGTAACTATTACATTACATAACGACTATATCAAGCACTTGCCAGGGATTTTTTTTCACTCCTTACACCAGCATCATAGATAATAAAAACTGAAGCCTCTACAAATTAAATGATATTATTAAAGCCAAGTGGCCATCATGTGGGAGAGCTGTGATTCAGATCCAGTCTTGGTAAGCTCTAAAATTTGTATTATTTCCACTACAAAGAAGAGCCTTATAGGAATCTAGGCAGGCATCCAGATGTGGTAATTGTGGCATAGCACTTGGGTCAGATAAAGAGAACAGATCTGCTGACAGTGAGTCCAAACTGGAGTTGTCTGCATTCTCTTTGGTATTATTGTGTAAGTGGTTTCAGTTAGGAAGAAGGAGAGAGGGACTTAACTTCTCTATCTGTGACTGATGTTATAAGGTTACTGCAGAGGTGGCCCGCTGACTTTAGAAATCCTAGAGAGAAAAAACGTGAGGTCCCAAGCAAGGTTGCACTCCTCTGGCCTCAACGAGCTGCTTTTAGGAAGAGAACTGTCTTTGGACCACTCTCTCCTTCAGTGGCGCATTTTTTAGGCTTTTAAAAGTGGTTCAGCTAAATTTGAAAGCCTGCTTGATAATGCGAATAAATAGACACTCAGTGATAGGTAAAAATCTATAGTGTATCCTGTGGAAGGAGCCTGAGGATCGAGAAGCTACTTTCTGCTGGCAGTTTGCCATCTCCTTCCATGGTGGCCTTGGAAAGCTTGCTCTTCTCTGGGTCTCTGTGTCTCTGTTTGTAAAATAGGACTCAAAGTGGTGTGACCATCCCCTCTCAGTTTTCTTATGACTGTTCCAGTTTTAAAACTGAAAGTTCCATTTTCTGGGAGTCCGTCAGTCTTGGGCAAACGAGGATAGTTGGTCGCCCTCTTCAGTTCAGATCTCTGACTCTAAGTCCTTGGCTGTTTGGTCTTGGGTTTCCCATCTATAAAATTCTAGATTTGGATTCACTGAGGGACTGTGTCCTGAGATCACTAACCATCCTGATTTATACTCTTGGCATTGAAAATCCCATGTCCTGAGAAATCCATCAGTCTTGGGCAAACTGGACAGCTGGTCACCCCAATGGGCAAGGTCCCTTCCAGGTCTGGCCCCCTAGAACTTTGTGCTGCAGGCACAGCCCGATACACTGTGGCCTGGCCTAACTCTCAAAACATTGTGAGCAGGAAAGGCTCATGGTAAGATTTAGGGGCTCGTGGTAAGGTCTTCAAAGGTTTTTCTTCCTAGCCAAATCTATACAGAACTATCTAAAAAGAAACAACAGTCAAACCAGTTCCTGGGTTTCAGTCATGCATTTGCACAGGAAATCAGCTCACATGGTTTTTTAATGAGGGGCTTTAAGCAAGCTCAAAAGAATGAGAGCTGGCTCTAGACTATGGTATGATTCAAATTACTTTATCTATTTTTGGAAGATAATTCTATGATCCTTAACCAAAGATCATAGAAGTGAATGCAAACAAGCTGGCTTGGTTATACTTAGAACACCTGCGGGTGCAGTCAAACCAGTGTAGGATTTGGGGCAGAAAACCCACACTAGTTGCCCCAGTTATACATACTGGATGACTCAGTTGGTGTCTTTGGACCTCAGTTCAAGGAATCCCACCACTTGTCTATCTATAGCAATGCTAATGCTGTCACAGATTGCTTTTCCTGAGGGGACTTTCTTTATATGAGGATTATCCTCACCCATTGACATCAGACATAGCTATTTCATGTTTTTTGACCAGTGGAATGTGAACAGAAGCTTTGGGGGGTAGTATGTGCTTTCCCATCATTTCTTTCCTCACTACAAGACTGGTGTATTAGTTTGCTAGGCTGCATTAACAAAGTATCACAAACAACAGAAATGTCTCATAATTCTGGAGGTTGGACATTTGAGATCAAGATTTTAGTAGGGTTGGTTTCTTCTTAGGTTTGTAAGAAAGAGTTCCCTGAGTCTCCCCTAGCATTTGGCAGTTTGCTGGCAATCTTCTGCATTACCTGGCTTGGAGATGTATCATCTGATCTCCCCCTTCATCTTCACATGGTATGCATATCTATCTCTGTGTCCAAATATCCCCCCTTTTTAAGGACACCAGTCATATTGGATTAGGGCCCACACTAGAGACCTCATCTTCACTTGATCAATTACCAAGTCACTATTTCCAAATAAGGTCACATTCACAGGTACTGAGCAGTTAGGACCTTAACATCTTTTAAGAGGACACCATTCAAAATAAGACAACAAGTACAGATAGGGTTACTCTGTCAGACGGAGTCTTGAAAGTGAAAATGCTCTGGAGCAGAGTTGCAGCCAACCTATACAGAACATGTATGTGGGCAAGAAAAAAAATCTTTGTTGTTACAAGCAACATCATTTATTGCTGCAGCAAAACAAAAAAACAATTCTGTGGTGTGGTTGTGAAAATGAAATCAGACAAGATACAGGAGAGAGCTTTGAGACTTGCATATCCCTACGTGGAGGTGAGGCTGGGCTGACGGTCTTTCCCATTCCCAGGCCATGTCATTTTCATGTCAATTTCATCCTGTGGTGTTGAGATCCCCAACATTTGGTTGGAAAAACACTGCATTCTGAGTGAGAAGGTCTTTTCGACGACCTTGGCTCTAGGGGTGCCTGACTTGGTCTGTCCCTTCTTAATATTGAGGTTCAGTTCCCCCATCTATAAAAGAGGGATCTGAAACTTTTTATGATTTTAAAAGCCCCTTCCAACTCTAATATTGGGTGCTTCCCTCACACTGCCATTCTTTGCTGAATGGGTTAGCTTTCTCTGGTTTGGCCCAGAATCATTTAGCTGCTGAATGTGTGGCTTTGGAAGCATGTTGTTTCTGGAAGGGCAGCTGTGTCTGAATAGCTAATGGATTTAATCAAAGAGGCAGCAAATACTGCCTCATGAAGATATGACTGTGTCAAAGAAAAGAGTTATTTCAGAAACCTCCATCCCAGGAAATGAATGGCATTGTCTGCCTGAGTCAGAAGTGGCCGCAGCATGCCTGCCACAGTGACTGTGGTTTCTTTGAGGAACAAAGGGTTCTGGAAGAAGTGCCCAAGTGTGGTCTGTCTCAGAGAAAAAGAGCCCCAGATTGCTTAGCCCATGGGCGAGAAATTTCAGCTCTGGTGCTAATGACCTTAATGTCCTTGGGCAGCTCCTTTTCTGGGAGCTGCAGTTTGCTCATCTGAAAAATGGAACTGAAATCAAATGGTCTTGAGATCATAGGAGTTTAGGGTCATGGAATGGTTTTGAAAGTTCAACAGAGTTTGCAAGTGCTATTTTTGAAGGAGTAGATGATAAAATGAAGAGAGAGTTGGAGTAAGATATGGGTTTTAATCTCAGCTCTCCCACTTAACTGAGCAAATCACTTAACCCCTTGGAGCTCAAGTTTACTCATCTATAAAATGGGGATAATTAAAACTACTCCATGGGGGCTATTGGGAGGATCAAATAAGTTTACATAAATCCACCAGAGCTCTCTACACATATCTAACTGATACCAATTTTCACGTTTTATTGACTTTTGATAGACTTGAAAGTAATATATAAAATTAAAATCAGGGAGACATTTTTGACATCTTCCAGTCCATCACATTATAGTTTAGATAACTTAAATACAGAGGGAAATCAAATGTTCTGCCTGAGGTCACACAGCTAGGAAGTTATACCAGTGGAACCGGAAATCACATTTCCTGACACGCCTACTGGTGCCTTTTTCTACTTCACTACACTTTTAGGGAATGTACCTCATTCCAAAAATATGGGCTCAACGGAGTATATCAAAATCCAGATATGGAAGTGCTGGGCCCTGCCTTCTCCTTACATCCTTTGCTGTGTCAATCCAATGTAGGTGAATTGAAAGGAACTGGACAGTATGCTAAGTTAGAACTCCACACGGGGTTGTACTGATCCTTTCTCTTTGCTCTGGTTTTAGTCTGATGAATAATGTGTATTCATCAAGGAATAAATATTTTGTGCCTTCATGTTTGGCTTTTACCTTTGGGGCATTGCACATTGCTAAGATACCTGGTGGCAGGTATAGATCTGGGCTGGGGTGGGGAACCTCATCACATCATGAAGGAGCCCTCACCCATCATTTTGTGTTCTCCTTTCTCATCACCACTCACTCCCCAGTGCAACTCCCCCTACCCTGAAAGTCTGTCTCCTGAAACCTTATGCCCTTTTCTGGAACATACCAGAAACCACTAAGGTAGTCACTAATAATTTAAGTGGCAGTGATTAGGAAATCATGCTCACTTGCCCTCATTCTCTCCTGGTACATCCAGCTGGCTCATGATAACAGATTCCCCCACTCTTGGACATTCAAGGAGATGCCTATCATTTACTCCACTTTACTCTCTCCTTCCCAGAGGAGAAGAGACCTACCTAACTGATAACATCTGAGAAAAGGCACTTGCAAATCCACAGCCCCTCCTTTGCTTGCACGACAGATGTGTTCCCAACCTCTGTTCCATGTGTTAAGCCATTAGGGAAAGCTCTGCCCCTGGTGTGAACTCCCTTGATCCCTGAAACTGCAGGTGACAGAGAGAAAATGCAATGGTAGTGGTAGGATTTGGCAGGGTCGGCACATGAAGCACATTTGAGCCAGCTCCAACTTTGCTGTCTCACTTCTTCCTGCAACCACACTCACATTTTCATCCTGACTCCTGTATGTTCCTCAATTGGTTCTGAAGCACTTTCACGTCATTCATTTACTGAGGAAGGTTTTTGATTGAGAACTGGCTTGAAATGTCCTATTCTTTGGCCTTTATTGCTGAAGGAACTGGTCTGTAAACATTTGAATACTCTACGTGTGGTAACCAGGCTTTCCATCAATCTGCCCATTTTCTTGGCGTCTTCCACTCTGTGAATTATTCTATACATTCACAGAACCCATTTTCCAAGGAGGCCCTGGTCTAGATGGATAGGGAGCGCAGGTGTGATCAATAAAGCTCTAGCTCCAGAAATAGGATGTCACAGTGGATACATGGCATGGGAGTGCTGTAAAAAGTAAAATGTGGAAGAGCTAGAGCTAGATGGGTCCCAGGATGCGTCACTCGACCAGCCCAGATTGTATCTAGCATATGGCAGGCTCCGGGTTATTTCAAAGGAATAATTACAAAAGTTTGAGGGCAATCTCACCGTCTTTCACTATTTCTGTTATCTTTGTGAAATCAACCATAGAATTTACCCTCTCAGTCCTTAATATTTCATTTGTTATCTGATACTTAATATTTCATCTGTCAAATGATGCAAATCCTTACATATCACAATGGATCTGAGATGGTGGCCTAAAATAATAGAAAAACAAATACTTTGGAAAATCCCAGAAAAGTATACAATTGTCAGAAATAATCATTATTTTTATTTGAAAGTACTAAAGAGCATTTGAAAAATATATTCCATATTTTTACAAAGTTAGATATTATTTTGTTATAATTTAACAGATTCAATTTTAGATAATCACTTTCTGCATGTACATAGCACTGAACTAGTAACATGACATTGTTCTCATCCATTATTTAATCTAACCCAATCAACATCTAGGAGAGGGCCTCATGACCTGGACAGAATGGCAGGAGCATGTCCTTCCTACTGATTCCCTTGGGGACAGGCAGGGTTCACTCGGCACAAGGGGCTAGACATGGAAACTAGGTCATCTGCCATTCTGTGTGGAGCAGAACACCAGGCACCAATTCCCAATGCTAGAGGAGGACTCCCGTTGCATGGAAGATAGCAAAGACCCTCACTGTGCCAGCCACTGGGAGTGGAGGTTCACACTTCTGCCTCCTGCATCTTTGTATCTAGGTGACCAAGGAAAACAAAAGGCAGTCATGTACTGAGTGGAAGGAGCTTTACCCATGTGAAAAAAAGACATAGCTAGATCAGCTTTAGTAATGGGTGTCAGTCCCTCCTGGTCAGCAAGTCCCTCCAGGAAGGCAATACACAGCGACACTTGCATGGATCCCCCTCAGGCCACAATGAAGGGAGCTCTCTCCCTACCATGTGAAGTATGGACTGCTGGAAGCTGGGGGCATCGTCAGGACCATTAATGCACATGCTTAACCAGAACAAAAGAAGACTCATTGAGCCTGCAGCAGGGAAAGATATTCCCACGCAAGGTGATAAGCCTGGCACAGGTTGTGTGGGCTCTTTATCTCTTGGTAAGGAAGTGTTCCAGACCCAAGGCCCATTCTTCTGTGTCTGGGTAAAAGGCAAAAGACTGTGTGCATGAGACTGCCTTTCCCAACACATGGGTAATGCGGATTTTACCACCAACCCCTCTCTGCCTCAGCATGTGGGTGCTTAGAGAGTGGGTATGAGGATTGGAGGAGGAGAGATTATAGGGCCACAAGTGGATCTTGGATTCAGCCTTTGTCTCCCTTTCAGAGTATGGAGAACGAATATGCTTGCCAATGGTCTGGGTCTTAATCCTCCCCCCACCACTTTTTTAAAGGGCTGACCTAAAGGTTTCAAAGTTATAATATAATAGCAATGGAGGGTACTCTAGCAAGCATAACTACATGGCTCTTAAACTTAGACAAGAAAACACTGTGCAGGTTACTCTTATCCTGTAGTGTATTGTAACACTAGGAGTTAATCAAAACAGCTGAAAAACATGCAATAACAGAGCAAAGAGATACTAATAGGAAGTTATTTAAAAGCACTGTCTAAATGGGGTTCTCTGGTGGCACAGTTATTTGAGCGACCCAATCTTGGTTTCAGCTCAGATCATGATCTCCGGGCCGTGGGATCAATCCTGTGTAGATCCCGGTATTGGGTGCCTCCCTGCCCCTCCCACTTGTGCTGTCTCACAGAAATAAATAAATCTTTTTTAAAAAGTACTGTCTAAAAAAAAAAAAAAGTACTGTCTAAATAATTCCTGTTTAAATGGACATAAGTACAAGATGCATATTAGAAACCTAGTAAAAGCAACACACAGGAAAAGGTAAAGAATGGGGTCAAAGCTGTACTCATAGTGAAATGAATAATATTGAGAACTCAATTGTTTATAAGTTCCAAATGTATTAATGAAGCATGAAATTTCAGGAATTTCAGTAAGTGCAGGAACAGAAACATTAAAGAAACCATAGGGGAGAAAAGGCAATGATGATAATGAGAAGGTAATTAATTTAGAAAATGAAGGGTAAAATTGATAAATTCAAAACAATTTAAAAAAATGTAGACTAAGAATAAATCATGGAAAGCTCTATGCTAACACATTTGATATCTCAAGGAAAAAAAAGTAATTTTCTGTGAAAATGTAAATGACTAGGGATCCCTGGGTGGCGCAGCGGTTTGGCTCCTGCCTTTGGCCCAGGGCGCGATCCTGGAGACCCGGGATCAAATCCCACATCGGGCTCCCGGTGCATGGAGCCTGCTTCTCCCTCCGCCTGTGTCTCTGCCTCTCTCTCTCTCTCTGTGACTATGATAAATAAATAAAAAATTTAAAAAAAAAAGAAAATGTAAATGACTAAAAGTGATTTGAGAAGAATGAAAAATCTGAGTAAACCATGGAATTGAAAAAATATTAGTAGAAAATTTATGTCTCTAAATGATGTCAGACTTGGACAGTTTTACATATTTTATGTTTTCATGGAATAATTCCTGTGCTATTAAAATTATTCCAAAGCAAAGACAAATATTTACAAATTTATTTCACTAAAATCTGACAATAATAGCACAGAAAAGGAAACCAGGATCTCCCCTAGAATTCTGAAAATAGATGGGAAGAAAATCCTTTGTAAAATGTCCAAAAATTGAAATCTAGAATTGTATTTAACAATTAGTATACTGTGGCTGTGTAAGTTTTATGCTTGGAACAAAAAGATACTATATTAAAATAGTTGTATTATTTTGATACATCTTATTGATTTATTAGAAAAGGAACATTTTTAATCATCTGTAAAAGTGCTGGGAAATCATTTAGCGTATCACCCACCCATTCCAGACTAATGAGAGAAAGAAATAAACATAAAACCATTTGTAGTGATGGTTTATAAAGACACTTCCTAAACGTTATAGAATATATCTAAAATCAAGAATTAAAGGAATACTAATGTTGAATCATCATAGGTATTTCTGTTAAACTTAGGAGCAAGTCAAGGTTTTTTTTAAAGGCCATTATTTTACCTTTTCAGAAAGCTTTAGACAGTTCAGTAATATATGCAATAGACATAAGGAAGGAGAAGTAAAATTATCACTTGTAGAAGATATACGATTGCTAATATTGTAAACCAAAAAAATTAATTATGTAGAATATCCAGGAGAATTAGCCACCTGTTTAACTGAACACAAGTTCAGTAATGTGACTAGACTTTAAAAATACAAAGATAAAGTATTTATGTAGACACCAGATATGACTTAGGTAGAAATTATGGGGGTGGGAAAATAAGATTACTATAGAAAGACATTGTTGACCTTTTAACATACCCCAGGAATAACAAGAAATACAGAAGGCCACATGAGAAAACCAAAAATATTGACAGCAGGACATGAAGGAGACATGAATAGATGGGAAGCCATTTTATGTTCTCAATTGGAAGGAAAAACACTTTAATTAATTGCACATTTAATAATATACTGATTTTTAAAATTCAATGGATTATATTTAAAACTTAGAGTGTTTCTAATCTCGAAGAACAAGTACATGGGAAAGGGAATTTTGAGGTTGGGGGAAATCTGGACTATTTCTCCTTCCAGATGTTAAAGCATGTTTGAAAAGGACAATGATTCAAACAGCATGTTGTTACTCCTTAAAACAGATGCCACACACAAACTGGATAATTTGAGGAGTATTTAATAAAGGGACTGTTTACAAAAGTATAGCCAGATTTTAGAGAAACCAAAAAGGGATTATGCAGTACTCCTAGCCAGCAATGGTAGAGAGTCCTCAGGCCTGAAGGGGAGGTGAGGGAGCAATTATAAAACCAGTGAGAAGAGAGCCAGGGCCAGGAGGGACATGTGACAGGAGCTGAGTCCTTCAGCAGAGGGACAGACCAACCCAAGGCCACATGACCAAGAGGAAGCCATGGCAACACATACTCCTCCTTCCTCTGTCTCCCAAGATACCTCCAAACTAGGGGGCAGGTAGCAAAGGAGCCTGTTGGGGCTGTCCACAGAGGTCAGCAGATAGGGAACAGATCAACGTGGACATCGTGGGTAGATCCAGAGAGCACATTTTGAACGGCAAGTGAAAATATCACCTTAAATGTCAAAATTTGCAATGGGCCAAAATTCATAGTCCCAAAATAAGAACCTAAAATAGGCACATACTCAGTCAACAAAAATTCATTGAGTGTCCACTCTGGTGTATATGGCTATTAGTGTAAGTCAATAAGAAAAGCAATGATGGCATGGAAGGTTGAGTAGCTCTTTGAAAAAATTAGATCAGTGACTGTACAACTGTGCAAATGGTTTCATTTACCCCCACTCCCACTTCTTTCTAGCTTGGCTTCTTACACGTTAAGAGGCTGAGAAACCTAAAACCACAGGCTATAGAACAGCAGTTAAGAGCACAGATTCTGGAGCCTGTCAGCCTGGGCACAAATTCTAGCTCTGCCATCCATTTTAGCTGTTTGATATTGGGTGAGTACTTTCTGTGTCTCCATTTTCTCACATGCAAAATGGGGATATAATAATTCCTGTCTTGTAGAATATTGTAAAAATTAGTGAATATCTATAAAAGCACACAGGGCCATGTCTGACATGCAGCAAGCATCATGTCGTATTAGCCACCCCTATTCACATTCTCAGACTCCATTACAGCTAGCATGTCACTCAGGAGACACAACTACGTGTCACTGGGAACACAGAAATGGGCATCATAAAGTGGCAGCAGTGCTAAGAAGCTGGGTCTCATGGCAGAGATGCTTGATTGTTCTAGGGCTCCTGTGTATGTGGCGGGGGGATTCTGCTCTCTAGTCCTCAGTACACAGGAGTAGTGGATTTCCTCTCAAATGCTCCCACAATACGACTGGGAATTTTTTTGTCTATCTGTGTTGCTGTCAACCGTTTGGCACCCTAGCCCTCCTGATAATTCAGTGAATTAGCTTAAACTTCCTAGAAAATCCCTCTCTGCTTAAAGTTGCTCAACTGAATCTATTGTCTGTCCAGTACATATCATTGCCTATTGTCAAAATAAAACCCAGATAATTATTTGATTATAAAAACTGAAGCCATTTACAAAACAATCAGACAATGAATGTCAGCTCTTACATGACCTCAGCTTGAGGGGAAAGAAACAACTTTATAAATATAAAAACACTTGGAGAGGATGTGGAGAAAGGGGAACCCTCCTGCACTGTTGGTGGGAATGTGAACTGGTGCAGCCACTCTGGAAAACTGTGTGGAGGTTCCTCAAAGAGTTAAAAATAGACCTGCCCTACGACCCAGCAATTGCACTGCTGGGGATTTACCCCAAAGATACAGATGCAATGAAACGCTGGGACGCCTGCACCCTGATGTTTCTAGCAGCAATGGCCACAATAGCCAAACTGTGGAAGGAGCCTCGGTGTCCATCGAAAGATGAATGGATAAAGAAGACGTGGTCCATGTCTACAATGGAATATTCCCCAGCCATTAGTAAATGACAGATACCCACCATTTGCTTCAACGTGGATGGAACTGGAGGGTATTATGCTGAGTGAAGTAAGTCAATCGGAGAAGGACAAACATTATATGGTTTCATTAATTTGGGCAATATAAATAATAGTGAAAGGGAATAAAGGGGAAAGGAGAAAAAATAAGTAGGAAATATCAGAAAGGGAGACAGAACATGGAAGACTCCTAACTCTGGGAAACGAACTAGGGGTGGTGGAAAGGGAGGTGGGCGGGGGTGGGGGTGACTGGGTGGCGGGCACTGAGGGGGGCACTTGACGGGATGAGCACTGGGTGTTATGCTATATGCTGGCAAATTGAACGCCAATAAAAATAAATTTATGAATAAAAAAATACACTGGAATAAAATCTTGAGAAATTTGACAACAATTTATATGTTAAAGGTCATAACTAGAATTAAAATGCATATAGAAGATTGAGAAGAAGATTTCAATAAATATGACAGTGGTCCTACTTTTAATATATTAGAGTTTATATAAAATACTGTGAAAATATTAAAGCAGTAATAAACATGAATCTTAATGACATGCTCATGCATTGGAAGAACAAATACTGTTAAAATGTCTATGCTACCTAGAGCAATCTATATATTCAATGCAATCCATATCAAAATACCATCAACTTTTTTCACAGAGCTAGAACAAATATTCCTAAAATTTGTTTGGAACAAGAAAAGACCCTGAATAGCCCAAGGACTGTTGAAAAAGAAAACTAAAGCTGGTGGCATCACAATTCCAGACTTCAAGCTCTATCACAAAGCTGTTATCATCAAGACAGTGCAGCACTGGCACAAAAACAGACACATAGATCAATGGAATAGAATAGAGAGTCCAGAAATGGACCCTCAACTCTATGGGCAACTAATTTTCGACAAAGCAGGAAAAAATATCCAGTGGAAAAAAGAGTCTTCTTCAACGAATGGTGTTGGAAAAACTGGACAGCCACATGCAGAAGAATGAAACTGGACCATTTTCTTACATCATACACAAAAATAGACTCGAAGTGGATGAAAGACTTAAATATGAGATAGGAATCCATCAAAATCCTAGAGGAGAACACAAGCAGCAACTTCTGTGACCTCGGCTGCAGCAACTTCTTACCAGACACGTCTCCAAAGGCAAGGGAAACAAAGGCAAAAATGAACTATTGGGACTTCATCCAGACAAAAAGCTTTTGCACAGCAAAGGAAGGAAACAGTCAACAAAACCAAAAGAGAACTGACAGAATGGGAGAAGATATTTGCAAATGTCTTATCAAATAAAGGGCTAGTATCCAAAATATATAAAGAACTTATGAAACTCAACCCCCAAAGAACCAATAAACCAATCAAGAAATAGGCAGAAGACATGAACATATATTTCTCCAAAGAAGACATGGAAATGGCCAATAGACACATGAAAAAATGCACAACATCACTCAGCATCAGGGAAATACAAATCAAAGCCACAATGAGATACCACCTCACCCCAGTCAGAATGGCTAAAATGAAGAAGTCAGGAAAGGATAGATGTTGGTGAGAGTGTGAAGAAAGGGGAGCCCTCTTACACTGTTGGTGGGAGTGCAAACTGGTGCAGCCCCTCTGGAAAACAGTATGGCGGTTCCTCAAAATGTTGAAAATAGAACTACCCTAGGATCTAGCAATTGTACTACTGGGTATTTACCCAAAGATACAAATGTTGTGATCTGAAGGGGCACCTGCACCTCAATATTTATAGCAGCAATGTCCAGGAATAGCCAAACTATGGAAAGAGCCCCAATGTCCATCGACAGATGAATGGATAAAGAAGATGTGGTGTATGTACAATGGATATTATTCAGCTGTCAAAAAATGAAATCTTGCCATTTGCCACAATGTGGATGGAACTAGAGGGTATTATGCTGAGTGAGAAGAGTCATATCAGAGAAAGACAATTATCATATGTAGAATGTAAGAAACAAAACAAAGGGTCATAGGGAAAAGAGGAAAAAATAGAACAAAATGAAATCAGAGAGACAAACCAAATGAAATCAGAGAGACAAACCCTAAGTTTTTTCATAGGAAACAAATGGAGGGTCACTGGTGGGGAGGGGGTGAGGGGATGAGATAACTGGGGGACGGGATGTTAAGGAGGGCACGTGATGTAATGAGCACTGGCTGTTATATAAGACTGAAGAATCACTGACCTCTATCTCTGAAACTAATAATACATTATATGTTAACTAATTGAATTTAAATTACAATTAAAAAAGACATTATCAAATAATTTCTATCAAGATAAATACAATATATAAAATGTGTTTATTGGTAACTTAAAAGAGCAAATTAAAGCAAGGGGTCCTTTTTCTTTGCCAAGTTGGCAAAGAAGCAAAAAAAAATTTTTTTTAAAAAGGATTTATCCTTATCCTGGCAAGGACATAGTGAGGAAGTACACTCATTCTCTGTTAGTGGGAATATATATTGGTAAAATTATTCTGGACACAATTTGGTAATATTTACTAAGGCTTTATGCATCCTACTTCTGGCTTTAAAACCAGGCCACTCAATCATGCTTCCAGCTGTGGCTGGTACATAGAATACAGCTCAAAACCAAAATGTATTTCAGGCACTTCCCGGCAGCCCCCCATGGACTCTCCTAACTGGGGCTCTCGGCAGCCTTCCCAGCCTCCAGCATCAATGGTGGATCCGAGAGCTTTCACACCCGCAGATAGACCAAACCGTTCAGACTTCTCCAGTTTTTAAATTAGATTTGACTCTAATCCCAAGCCCCACCTGCTCCAGTGGCCCACTGTCCCCACCTTGGTCACAGAAGGACCCCCCTCCCTTTCCCACAGCCACAGACACAACCTCCTCCTCCATGGCCGGCCACCCAGCAGGCTGACTCCCTTTGCATCCCTCTTCATCCTCTTCCTCCTAGGCAAGGAATGTTTGAACAGCTCTTACTCTTGATCTGAAGTTGAGTAATTTTTGCCAAATGCAGAAGTTAATATATTACTTTCCAAATAAGCAGAATCATAGAAACCTCTTGTGTGCTAAGTAGTGTTTTCTTCTTTAATACTATTGTGTGACTGAATCACTTTTGCCCTGTCTCTTGTTGACCACTTTTAAAAGGGTAATTTCTTGGGGCACCTGGGTTGAGATCTGCCTTCAGCTCAGGTCGTGATCCCAGGGTCCTGGGATCAAGTTCCACATCAGGCTCCCCAGAGGGAGCTTCTCCCTCTGCCTACGTCTCTGCCTCTTTCTGTGTGTCTCATGAATTCATTTTTTTTAAAAGGTTATTTCTTTAACTGTAGTTTTTGTAGCTTCTTCTTAAGTTTTTTAGGTGATTACCATTCCCCTCAGATATTTTTCAATGTTTCCCATTGCTCCGAGGAAGGAATATTTTTCCCTTCTTACATATGAATCTGTATATTTTTAAGTCATTGCTTTTGCCTTTTCATTTTCTCCAAATTTTGATAAAAATATGGGTTGTCCTTAAAGGGAGGGGAAAAAAAGGAACAGGCACTTCTATAACTTTTTTGTTCTTCACTGTAGCTCCACTTAATACAGATCATTTTATAATGGTTAATTCTCTGTAGAAATCAAAATGAATTTTGAAGAGATGGTGAATGGGCTAGATTAAATGGTGAGTGCAGGCAGCAGCCAGGGAGCTTCAAGTTCTCATTTTAGCACCTTTAATAGCCTTTCTGAAGGACTGTATTGGCTGTCCTAGGGGAGAGGTTGCAGCTGGATATTTATCTGGAGATTGCCCAGTATAGAGGTTTAAATAGGATAACAATCGCTTACAGGTGACTTAACCTTGCTTTCTTAAGTGCCTTAAAAAAAAAAAAAAAAAAAGAACCTAGGAAAAATATCTCTGGCTAACCTCAGCTGCTTCTTACTATAGTAAATTTCTTATATGTCACAAATCACAGTAGCTAGCCCAGATTGGTGTTTATCTAGATTTTTACTGAGTAAACATAAATATAAGCCATTAAACAAGAAAGAGGCAAATAAAATGATAAAACTAATTTACAGTCAACCCGACTGTGCAGAAAAGAATCTGTTCATTATTGCTAGGGAAATGTAAGTTCAGTCAACAGAAGTTCGGCAAATATCTTCTGTGTGTCACTCACTGTGGGCATTAAGGATTTTCATAAGATGATTGACAACATATTAGAGAGGAGAGAACAGGGGGATCTTCAGTGCAATTAGTGGTACGGTTGAGAGGGGCAGAGTGTTATCAGAATGGAGGAGGATGGTGACCAAGTCTGTCCAGGGAATTCTGCAGCGTTTTATAGATGACGTCTCAGTTTGGATATAGAGCAGAAGTCCATCCAGAGTATAAAAAAAAGGAGTTCTCGAAGAGGACAGGAATGTCGAAAAGTAGAAATGTCAAGAGCAATGCTAGAAAGGCAAGAAAGGAGACTTACTGCAGTAGATTGATAGTAGTGGTACAGCCTCTTGGAGGTCTGCTGAGCCAAATAGGCACATCCAAAATGAACCCCAATCCTTTTACCCAATAGTATCATTCTTAGAAGAGTATTTCAGGGAAATAATGCAAAAGAAGAAGAAGGAAAAAACCCAAGATGTGCAAAGCTACTGATAGCAGGTATTTATAATAATAATAACTAATAGTTACAATTTTCAAATATGAGGGAAAAAGTCTCAAAATGCAACTATTCAGAACACTTATATACAGATAAGTATTGTAAAATAAAGAGATTGCAGTTTCATTAGAAATAAGAAAAATTGCCTCACATAAGTCAAAGATAATATGCCCATTATGAGTAGAGTTGTATAAAACCTAAAGTGGAGAGATTAAAAATAGGAAAGAATGAGAAATATTGCCAAAGTAGGGAGTAAAAATAAGTTCCTTTGCTTTCATGTGCAAGGTTTTAGGATAGATAGTTTAATAGTAAATATTTTAAATAGTTGTTACAGTTGAGAGAAAAGGAAACCAATATGAAATTCTAAACTTCTAGACTTGGACTGGTACATTGAGCCCAAATTTTCCATTGAGGGTAATGCTCAATTATTAGTCAACTGTAAACTTGATGCGCATATGACATTCACTGACGTACACTCTATTGCTCATAAATTGCTTTAGTAGATTTCACAGGATTCAGATCATGCAGAATAAATTCCCTTTCTACACTGTAATTAAGCTAGAAATCAGAAACAATAAAATATCCCGAGAATATTTGAAAACTAAGGAACATCCTTCTAAATCAACAAACACAAATTACCAGGAGTGAAAGGGGGTGCATCACTACAGAGTCTACAGACATTCATGGACAGTAGGTATACATTATAAAAACTTGATGCCGATGAAGAAAACAGCTTATCAAACTGGAAATATTCCTTGAAAAATCTTCATAGGTGATTGTAGTGCATGGTCAAGGTGTTAATTTATAGTCAAAGGGATGGCACATGTTCCTAACTGACTGGTGTCAGGCCATTTTTCTAATCCTTCCTACCATTACCTCCAAACTGCTCCTATCTCTTCCTGACCTAAAATCTTTAAGGGCTCTAGTTTGGCCACAGGATAATGTCCTGGTGTTTTAATTTGAAACACACACACACACACACACACACACACACACACACACACTGCACACACACGCTTCACGACCCATTCTTGCTTCCTTATCCAAACTCCCTTGTTTCATTCTCTTCTGGACCTTGTGTTCCAGCTATAAAACCAAAAAATTTAAGCACCAATTTCATTGATTCTAAAGTGTATATTTCTCATATTTCAACATCTCTAATATTGGGATGTGTTTTATGATCAGTGAAATTATGTAACTAATTTGCACGCTGTCTTTGTCCTAGTGGTACCGACAATAATAGTGTAATCCCTATAGATGTTACAATTCTTTCATGCCTCTTTGGTTAAGCACATAGAATTCTCTGTCTTGCTTCTTTTTCCCTATTTTACACAACTAATGATCTGAACTCCCAGTAATGCTCACAAATACATTTCCTGCTCAAATTTTCTTTAACAAAAACCTACTATTTATCAAGTGCCTACTATGTGCTAAACTCTATGCCTACACTGTGCTTTGCTCAGTGTCTTTGATATTTTATGACCACTTGATAAGTGGGTTTTGTCAAGGCTCACAGAGGGTAACTCAGTTCCACAAAGGTCACACAGGCAGCTAAAACATGGCAATTGAGAAAAAAGCACAAGTCCATTTGCTCCTAAAACCTTTGCCTTATTAGGTCACCACGATTCCTTTCTGAATGATGTCCCATGACTTGTCCTATTAGGAATACTATCCCCAGAGTTCTTACAGTTTCTATTTTACCATATTCTAATGATTTGTTTTTCATATCTTTCTGATTTATGAGGCCATGAAATATTTTATTCCTAGATCCTTAAGACTTAGCAGTGCCCATAGCAATACCAAATAGTAAATATTTTAACAAATATTTTCATAAATACCTAATAAGTTGTAAATATTTTAATTTTAATAATAAATAGTAAATATTTTAATAGTAAATACTTGAATACATTTATTTGTAAATATTTTAACTTTAACAGTAAATATTTAGTAAAGGTGTCCTCTACGATAATGTTTTCCTGGACCTTATGCTTCTTCCAACCATACACGGCAGGAGGTAGTATCAGAGACTCTGGAAAATCACACAAGTCAAAGACAGGATTATGGACTAGAATTCAGAAGCCTAAACTCTAAGGCAGTGATAACAAATGGCTTTGATCCCTGCACTTACTCTTACCTATCCCTAGTTTACTGGAATATTGGGTTCAGAAGGATTCTGAGGCTGTACTAGCCCAGTGAGAAGTGCAGGGGTAGATAGCCATGCTATCTGCCTTTCCTGGACAGGAAGGGGAGGGTGGCAGCTGTCCTGTGATCTATTTGCCATCCATGTTTGAAAGAATCTAGTTCTGTCCATCCTCAGGGCTCTGGAGTTGCTCTTCCCTCTGTTTGGAAAGGTCTTCCTCAAGAAATCCTTTCTGTCACTTTATTCAAAACTCTGTTTAAATATCAACTCATCAGAAAGGCATGTCCCACCATTCATTCAAAAGTAGCACATTTCCCACCCCCATCACTCACTATACCTTTCTCATGCTTTACCATTGTTTATTGCATTTACAGGGCATTGGCATCATCTTGTATATGTTTGTTCACTTAGTGTCTGTCTCCCCCACATGAGCTCTGTAAGGGCAGAGACTTTGTTCTGCTCACCCAGGAAGCCAAAGAGTACCCAGTACATACTTCACATTGAGTCAACAACCAATTCTGAGTGCAGGATCCTCTCTGTCTTCTCCTCTCATGGCAGTAAGAGCAGACAGCAAGTATGAGAAAAGACACTCATGTCCTTAAAGAATTTACTATGTTTAAGGCCGATCAATTTTGTAAATACCAGAGTGTTGTTATATTCTGCATCTCTAATCCTTTATAATTACTTGCATCCTTTCTAACTGCTATTCTTCTTCTCCAGCTCTCCCTTTTCTGGTCTTTACCATTAGAGACATTTCGTGTTTGTCCAACAAGAGAGATTTTCAAACCACATTTAACTATCCACTCTAAAGAGCCACCTTCTTTATTTCCTTAATGGATGGTTTCAGTGATTTCAGATGATTAACCCCTACATTTTAAATTGCTCCTTTTCTCAAGCATTTCCTCTGGGTTCTCTGAAAACAGACACCAAGCAGCCCATACTACGGTAACTTGGCTGATTTGCCCAGATCTCATGATCAGTTTGAGTAGCAGCCCTGATGCTGAATTTTCTCTCCTTCGTTGTTGGGCCTCCTGCAAGATGCAGAGCCAAGTTCAAAAGAGAAGAAAAGCAGTTCTGTCTTGAACTTTAACATTAAACTTAAAAATCTTAGTAAAGCACAGTTATCCTGTTCACGCTCCATATCATGGACGCGCTCCTGTCATGGTGTGTGGCTCCAGTAACACATTTAAGGAGTAAATTAGTTAGGATATCATCTCTGTACCTTGAGACAAAAATCCAAAATAACAGTGGTTTGCACAAGAGATAAGTTATTTTACTTTTTCTTAAAAGTGTGAGCTTTTGAGGCAGCTGGGAGCCATAAATCTCTCGGGATCCCAGGCCCCTGTTAACTGACCTTCTCTAACACATCTTTAACATTTCCAGGGATTTGTCTCTGTCTACAAAGCCAAGTTGCTCACTGCTTCATCTATATTACAGCCAGAAGGAAAGAAAAAACAGAGATGGAAGGAGGCAGTGATGTTCTTCAAGAGCACAGATAGGCCATCGGACACATCATTTCTGCTCGTATCTCATTTGATAGAATTCAGTCACTTGAACACATATAGGCACATATTTGGCACATGGTGTTTATTCTTGGAAGCCACATAAATATCTAATTATGAGAGTTGCTCTTGCTACAGAAAGTGAGAATGGTTATGGGCTTACAGTGAACAGTTTCTGTTACAGGAAGAGAGGAGGGAGGAGGGATTTCTTCCAGAGTCTGCGGTGCCATCCCTAAATAAGGAGCCATCAGTGGATTGTTTGAAACTCTTCTCATTGATTTCCCTTATGGTCCAGTGGGTGTGATGTAGCAGTGGTTTCTAAGACAACCAACTGGTCATTTAAGTGGAATCACTAGAAACTGTTGCTCAGTTTTATAGGTCCAGAAATATTACAGGCACAGATTTATGCCAAACAGACTCTCAGATGTTTGATATATAAATCAGATAAAGAATGTAATTTAGAATGAGGAAAATAACTATTGATTGGCCCCGGCAGTTTGCGTTATGATAATCTGGGAAGCTAGTAGGAAAGCCAAAGGATAATTGGGACAGTGCTGGTTGAGTATAAAGAACAACAAAAGGGATGAGCTATTATTCACATTCAGGAAAAGTTCATCCAAAAAAAAAAAAAAAAAAAAGAGAGAAAAAAAGAAAAGAAATTCAGGTGATTTCCTGGAACTTCTTGTATGTCATCATAGAACTAGGAGAGTATGTAAAGATCACTTAATTCGGTCTCCTGTTTTTAGAAATTAGGAATGGAAGTTCAAAGTGTAGAAATGACCTCCTGAAAAAAAATCTCATAGCTCATTAGAGGCAGAGCTAGGGCAAAACCAAAACAAAACAAATCTCCTCATTTCCAATACAAGCAAGTGCCTTTTCCAGTTTAATTTACACTAAATTTCATTCATTGTTTATTTAGCCATTCATTAAGCAGGCTTAAACACTAAAAACAAAATTATTTAAGTAGAGAAAAACACAACCCTACAATTACCACCTGGATTAAGAAGCAGAAGGCCATCAGACCCTCAGAGGTCTTCTTAATGCTCCTGCTATTCACTAATCTTCACCAAAAAGTATCCACTGTCCTTATATAGGACACTATAGTTTAGTTTGCCTATTGTTTTTTAAAAATTGTATTCATCCATTCATGAGAGACACACAGAGAGAGGCAGAGACATAGGCAGAGGGAGAAGCAGGCTCCTCAAGGGGAGCCCGATGTGGGACTCGATCCTGGGATCCCGGGATCATGCCCCGAGCCAAAGGCAGATGCTCAACCACTGAGCCACCCAGGCGTCCCAGTTAGCCTGGTGTTTTTTAAAAATTTATTTTTTATTTTTAAAAAGATTTATGTATTTATTTTTATTTATTTGAGAGAGAGAGAGGGGGGGGGGGAGAGGGAGAGAGAGAGTACATGAGGTGGGGAGAGGCACAGAGGGAGAGGAAGAAGCAGACTCCCTGCTAAGCAGGGAGCCTGAGGTGGGGCTCAATCCTGGGACCCTGGGATCATGACCTGAGCCAAAGGCAGCCGCTTCACTGACTGAGCCACCCAGGTGCCCCTAGTTTGCCTGTTTTTAAATGGGGTAATATAGACTCTGCTCAGCAGGGAGTTTGCTTGAGATTTTCTCTCCTTCTGCTCCTCCCCCCGCTCATGTGTGTGCTCTCTCTAAAATAAATAAATAGCATCTTTTTTAGAAAAAGAGAGAGGCTCAAACTCATCCATGTTTAGGGAAATGCCAAAGAAAACAACCATGAGATAGCACTTTGCCACTGTCAGAGTGGGAATATTAGAAAGTTGGATAATGCGAAGTGTTGGTGGTAAGTTTGGATACAGGAACTTGTGTGCTCTACTGTAGAGAGTACAGACCAGAGCAGTAACTCTGAGAAACAACCAGACAGTGTTTTAGTCCTGCCTTGAGGTGTCTGCCTTGAAACCCAATAGTCTCTGAGTGTGTATCTCCCACAGATCCACGAGGGCCAAAAACAGGGAAGTTCCTCCCTGCATGGTTGTTGTGTTACAGAACTAGAAGCAGCCTCTGGGAATCTACTAGTCAGAAAATAGAAAAGTATAACAGCATGATGCACAAAACAGAAGGCCATGCAACACGCAGGAGTCACAGACTAGATCTACACAGAACAATATGGATCGATAGATCTTAAAAAACAGTGTTGGCTGAAAAAAGTAAGAAACCAGATGAGGTGCATTGCACAATGTCATTTGGGTGCACTTAACATATGTGCATACAAAATAAAAATGCATGCTTGTACGACCACGTGCAAATAAAGGAATATGTATCAAGCATATTGGATTGGTCTTCTATGGTGAGAGAAGGGGTAAAATGAATGAAGCTGGAAATAAAAGGAAATTAATCAATCAATAAAGAATGAGAAGTTCTGTGGATCGGTGACAATGATATGCCATGAACATAGGGATATGAAACACTCATCCTCCACAGCTGAGCACTCTTAATTATTTTGTCCTTTAGTGTAATTGTGTATGTGTGTATATATGAGTGTATGTGTATATATCCTGAAATTGTTCATATCATTTAATAATGATATCACTAATAAGTCCATCTCCAGAAATATATTTGAAGAAATAACTCAAAATAGAGAAAAACATGTTTACCCAAAGATACTCATTGCAGCATGATTTTCAGTATTAAACAGCATAAACAATGTAAACATTAGCAATAAAGATAATGACTAAATAAGCCATAGCATATCCATTTAATAAAATATTTTGCAAGCATTAAACTGATGTTTACATGGAGTTCGTATTGACGAACCTCGTATTGCTTGTAGCATACCAAGAAGTAAAATATGTGATATAAAATTTGATATAAATACAGCTAAAATGGAGACACGCATTGAAATATTATCAGAAGAAAAATACATATAAATGAATCATGGCTTTAAACGAGTGGTAGGACTACAGACAATGTTTTTCTTTTTTCCTGCATTTTTCAAATGTAATTTAATGAATAGTTACTACTTTCAAAAATGTAGGACAAATTATACCAAAAAAAGAGCAAGCATTGTTCCCAGTTTAAATGCAAATTTCCTAAGAAATATGACCAATTATGAGCTGTCAGTACTTTTCCTGAGCACAAGGAAACAACAAATTATGAGGCCACCTGAGCTCCTGGAGCTAGAGAACAGCTCTGGTTTCTTTAAAGTGAATAACTGGATGTTAAACTAGATGCTTTGATTAAGTCACAGCTAGAAAAAGAGGTTGGACACCATAGTGAGAAGTAGAAAAAATCCACTGTAGATGGTGGAGAATTCGTTTAGGTAACTCTGAATCCTACACAGAGGAAGTACAAAGAGAGGAACTTTGAGGGGATGCTGGTGCACTCTAAGTGCCCCCCCCCCCACCACCATTCACCATCACCACCAAAAGATGGGGTGGAACAGTGCTGGTTTACCTCAAGCCTAGCAAGAAGGGCTTTAGGGAACCATTGGAGAGCTCCATGTACCGGGCACTTAGGGTTAAGATTCCTTCCCAGGACTGGCCTACTTCCAAGGTTTGTCCAGAATAAAGACACTTGAATGTTTTCCTTGCACCAGATCTCATACATTTCCTGATCTCTTTACCAGTTTCTCCACCTTTCTCTCCACATACACCATCCTGTCCATGTGTAAATATGTCTCCAACGCACACACACACTCATACATACGCGCAAGTGCTCCAAAGGAATTGGGATCTATAGTTATCAAGGAAGAAAAAAAGAGTAAACAGGGCAGGCTGTCTCCAACTGTTCACATTTGGGAGAGACAAGCACTGTAGCCTGTAATAAAGTTGGAAATTGGCTCTTTCAAGGATCTGGGTTTTCCAAATGCTGAGACTTTGTTTTGAGCTTAGCATGGCAGTAGGATTTCTGTTATCTAAGAGAGAAGAGAAAAGTTCAGGGACCTGCCTCACTTTATCCAGTGACAGGGGAGAAACTATACTTCATGAGTACATATAAGATTTAAAAAAAGATGTTTTGATTTAATGACGTGATGCCAATTACATGTGTATTCCACTGACAGTATGGCAATTTGGCAGATGGCTTTCTTGAGTGTGACTACTAGAAGCAGCTGGATGGTAGCTACTTGGAAGACTAAGGCAAGATCCAGTTGTAGTGGTTCTCAAAGTGGGGCCCTGGACTCTGTGGGATCCAAAAGATCCTTTCAGCGGATGTAAAGGCCAAAACTATTTTCATAATCCTAAGACTTTGGCTCTTTTACTCTAATTCTTTCATGAATGTTTTGCAGAGTTCTACAGAGGTTACATGACATATGAAGGAACAGATTGAATACAAAAGCAGACAGGAGAATCCATGCAATGTCTGCTATTTAGCCAGGCATTAAATCTGCAAAAACATAAAACAATACCACTCTTGCTTTTTCTTTTTGGAAAATATTTTTATTAAGATCGTTGTTTATGTTACATGAAATGTGATTGTTATTGGTATTTTAAAAACATAAATATATTTTTTTCTAAATGTCATTATTAAGTCTATCATAGCAAATATTGGCAGGCATAGCTTACATCAACAAAAGCTCTATTGGTCTCCCCAGTCATTTACGGGAATGCAAAGACCAGGAAAGCTGAAAACCACTGTACTAATGAATTAGGCAGGTATTCCAAAGGGGAAAGTCTAAGAAGCAGATGCCTCTACATCTGCTTACAGGGGAATACAATATGTCTAAAAGTTTCCACTTACATTTAGAAATCTGAGTGAACACCCAAATGAAAACAGTTTTATAATAGTCATTTGTGTAAGATTCCCACCCACTATGCACCAGAAGTAAACCATGTCACAGAGTTTTCAGATCCAAGGGTAGAGAAGGTAACTTTAAGTTTCGGGCCCATTAGAAGCAGGGAATGCAAGTAAGAATAGAAGGGTTCTCAGTGAAGGGGGGCATAATGCCTGGAGAACTCTGGGCACAGAAACAGAACCACAGGTAGTCTTTGTAGGGCTCCAACGCAGCTTGGACACAATCACTGAGTAATGTATTGGGAGGGGATATTTGCCCTTCCCCTAATGGAGTAGTTCCTGCTTTCATTTAAAAGACACTCATTTGCCTCTTCCTCAGAGCACCTCTATCTGGATGAAATTTCAGTAGCTCTTTGATTTTTATCAAAATGGCTTGAACAACTATTACCTACTTGAAATTCCGCTAAGGAGAACAGAAAGTGAGTAAGAGAAGATCCATTCTCTCCAAAGATTTACCATCTAAGTGGAGACAAAGCAAACCTAATTTCCTAAGTCAGGAATTAGGAAATCTGTCATCTCAGTGCTAAAAGAAAATCCACTTAATAATTTAGATTCATCTTATTCAACTGAATACTTTTTATTTACAAAGCACTGTAGGGTGGATATTTTACCACTATTAAAGACTTTAAATTCATCATAACCCTGTGAGTTAGAGTTTTTGATCTTCTCAAAGGCAAAGGGACGGGAGCACAGGGCAGTGATTTGCCCAAGATCACACAGCCAGAAAGTGAGGAGTCAGATTTGTAGCCATGCTGTTTCCAAAATCCAGCATCCTTTCCATTATGCCACCCTCTGCTAGATGATTTACCTACTTTATTTTATTTATTCCAGTCTATTTCTATCTCTAGTCAGTTCATGGTTCATGAGGAATAACTAATCTCATTCGGAAATGGAAATGCCATAGGTTGAGTCATAAGATATTCTTTTGAGACTGGCCATGGGTAAACATTGATTCACTGCAGCATCTCATGGTACTGCTCTCCTAGATACGTTATAGAGGCCTCTTTATATATACATATGTCCTATATCCAGATCTGTGCAGGGCCTGACTCATGCTCTCACCCTGCTCTTAGGACTGGCCAGCCACTAAAACAGGCATTATTTTGTACAACCATTGCAGACTGTTGCCAGAAAAATGTGAGATCTTATATGCATTTTTTCAATCCAGAATTTTAGACTTCTTTAAGGAATTAGAGGCAGAGTGTGTATTGATTATTTTTTCCTTCTGTTTATTTTTGAGAAGCATTTTCTCCTAGTACTATAAGCAGCATAATATTTCCTGACCGATAAATGACTCCGAGGGTTGCTTTGGACCCCTGGTGATAGACAGACAGAGACTCTTAAAGATTACCTAACAGGTACATCTCTGTTTCTGAAGTTCAGAATGAAAAACAGAAGAACCTCAACATTGAAGCTTGATTCCATTTTGACTCTTAGACGTGCATTTGAGAATTTCATGCCAGGAGACAAAATACCAAGTGCAGGTGATTAGCATATGTGTTAAACAGTTGGTCCGGGATTGGATTGTGTTTGTGTTTTTGAATACCTAATACCTACCTCTCTTAGGTACATTAATTTGAAAAATTAAGAGGAGTTCTTTGGTTAACTGCTATCAAAGGCATAAATACTCCCCCATGTTAGCTGGAAACATTAAATGTGGTTTCCCTATGAGAAAAGGGTGGGAGGAGACATTTGATTATTCCAGGAAAATCTTGTGAGAGACAGAGAAACATAATGGCTTCCGATCAGAACACCTGAATGAAAGTGCTGGTTCTACTAAATGCAAGATGTGGTACATTGAGCTGGGTGTTTGCCCCTGACAGGCCTCAGGGGCCCCATTTGTACAAAGGGGACAGTGAGCTCTGATGACACAGGTTAGTTGTAAGGATGACAATCGACCGCAGGCTGGACATCTCTGGGTAAATGCCAATAGTTACTCTGATGATGATACGGAATTATTTGCCTCCTTTGATTATTTCATCGCTGTAGACAAACCTAATATTCAGGACACTACTGTAGGTAATAAAATAGTTTGCCAAGGAAATAAAATCACCCTGGCCCTAAAAGGTTGGAGACTTAGGATATTCTGTTAGTATTTGTTACTTAAAATTACTCTGATGGATGGATTCTTCTGCTAAGCAGCCTATATTAAATTCCAAATGTAATCCTATTGGAAGACTAGAACTACAACATCAGCAGTACTACTTGAGGGTTCTTGTCAATTTGACAGATTTGACAGGCAGACAAATTTAATTTATTAAAATATTCTGTCTAGCATTTTTAAAAGACAAGGGGTTTTTATACTGTAAATGAACTGTTTTCACGGCCTTATTAAAATAAATGCATAAAGTCAGCTGTTTTTCTTTGGAATTCATTAACATGAGATTCAACATGTAAAGAACTGCACTCCAGTCACTGACACATATACACCTGATATTTTGACTATTTCGCAGTCTGCCTATACTCTGGGACTTCTCCTTTATTAAACAAATGAGAATTCCACACGAGAAGGAAGAATTTGCTTCTATTATATGCTAAATTTCATGGAGATATTTATTAAATTTATTAGAAGAATGCAGAAAGCCAATGCTCTGCACCCCAAGGCCAATGGAAACACCTGAGCAAATTCAGGGTATCCTTAGACAAGAGGCTTACATTTGTTTATCTTCAAAGGAATTCTGTTATTTGCATTGAAGGAATGTTGTTACAGTTAATAGATTTCCTGTTTTCTTCAAAGAGCCATTTTTAAATTAAACACAATATATTTTAAAATGGAAATGTTTGCATAGACTGTGAGCCAGTATCAGTTCTCAGAGTTGTCAGTTTCCTTTCAGCCATATTTCCACCTCAACTCTAATTCTGCCTGGCAAAATGGTCTTCATCTTGACACATTTTGCACACTGCATCTGAGCAGTGTCCTCAGGGCTTCTGACATTTTGATTATTTTTTCTCTATAGCTTACCTTGCCCCTTAGAAATTGACCTACGTCCTATCTTCTTGTCTGTTGCCTTAACCTCTCTCTCTGACCGAGAGCATCTTCTCAGATGGCCCTAAGATCACCGTTGCACTGGACCCAGCCCCACTTCAAGAAGTCCCTAATTTGCACAGTTCTTCACTAGAGAATTTGTCCTAACACTGTGAGCTAAATCTTAGGCAACCAGTCCACCTATCAATCAAAAATCTTGCCTGCAAAGATGCACTGGAAGGTGAATTAATTGGTAAATTAAATGCTAATAACCTGCCAATCTCAGTAGTTCCACAGCAAAATGGCTTTGATTCAATATATTTAAATCTCACATGTATAGAATTTGTAGAACTGAACTTACTCTAAAAATAGCATTTTGCAGAAATATGACAAAAGAAAGTCTACTAGGTTTAAATACCATGCGAAATTGTCTCTTTTCCCATCTGTTAATAAAGATTAAACAAAAATGTGTAGTTGTCTTAAAAACATCATTTGGGTCTTCTATGCCAGTCAATGACTCATTTCTTGAAGTTGATGTCTTTTGCCAAATGCTTCTTCCTTTGACCTTCTACAGTATATCTTTTAATTGTACCTTGGTAATGACCCACATTCCAGGCTGTAGTGGACTGTGGCTAATTGTATACTCCTGTCTTCTTTGCGAGATGGAGTTCTTGAAGTCTAGATCATGTTTTGTATCTTCATGACGTTAAACAAAGGCTTGCCTTTAGAAGGACCCAACAAATGTTTAGGGAGTCGATCTTCCATGAGGAACATTAATTTTAAAAAAAGCACTTACTGTTCTTGTAGCAGGATTGCTGCCTTTTAATTAAGTTAACTGAATCAAATTAAGTCAGCATTGGTTGAGATCTAATATGACCAGATATTAGCTACCAAGGAACCAAAGGTCAAAATGCCAAGATCCCTACCTCAAGATTAAAAGCCAATTAATCAGGCAATCTGGTTCCCACTAACTTAAATAAATTATGTTTGACGTAGTTTAGGGGCTGAAAATTGGAATATTAAATGGGTAGAGTCAATGTTAAGTGCTCAGATAAAGAGCTATAGGAGCTCAGTGAGAAAGGGTTCATTTGCTTATTGTCACTGAAGTAGAGGTATTATAGGAGAAAGAGAGGCTTCTCAGAATAGCCAATAAGTGAACTGAATCCTAAAGGATGAGGAAGATTTTGACATGTGGCTAAGGTGGAGAGAAGGATGTTCTATGCAGATCAAACAGCATGAGTAAAGGCATCTCATGATGTGGCTTTAGGATAAAGGTAAGTGGTTCCATACAGACGACTCACAGGGAGAATGTACTGAGAGGAGTCGGGATGAAGCTTCAGAGTTTGGGGCACAGGGGACAGAAGGGGGCATAGCTTGAATAATGCCATAGTTTGGATTTTATCCGGCAAGTTATGGAAAATGCTAAAAGGCTTTAAGGAAGTATCATGGGCAGAACCGGTCTGGGCTGTCAAGCCCTTATTTTGTTGGTCTGTAGAGGACAGAGTAACTACCTCTGCTCCCATTTCCTTGTGTAGATCCTGTCTCATAAAATTATACACAAATAAAGCAGATATACACAAGGGGCACTGATTTCTGAAATGAGAATGGTGAGGCTGCATAATGAAACATCTCGTCTTCTGTCTCCTCTCGAAATTGCTCTCTGGGCAAAAGCAGTTCTACCTCGGTTTCTAACCGCACATTAGTGATATTTCTTTCTAAAGAAGTACTCCATTCTTGAGTTTTGACACTTTTTTTTTTCTCAGCAGCATATTATGGTTTAAAATCTCAAATTAAAGTAGCTTTACTTAAGTACAAATAACCATAACCATGACCAAGACCAGATTAAACTATATTAAATGCCCAGAGGTGCTCAGAGAATAATATTTTGCTGGAAAAACACAGGGTGCGCCTCCTAAGAGTTCCAGGGAAAATATCAAATATAGGAGTATATATATTTTATAAGACATTCATCTAGGTACATTTTTAGTGCTCATTTGCACTTCCAATTATTTCATAATATGAAAAATCTAGCTGTTCAACCAGCCTCGAGGTCCAAATGTCATCAGTCAAAAGAGGCTTGTTTTTTTCCCTGCCCTCCCCTCCCCCTGCTGGAGTGTCAGGCAAGGGGATTGTTTTCCTTCCACAGATAATATAGGTATATTTGCTTATTAGTAAGGCCAGGAGAGATTTTACTTTCCCAAATGTGAAAAGGACTAGATTTTCAATAGACCTTTTCTGTACTGATGGAACATCTCTGGTCATGGAGAGCTCGTGGACTAAAGTAGCCTATATGGGAAATGTCTCATCTTCACTTCTTGCAAGTCAATCCACGGCTGCCTTCTAAATGTGTAGCTCTCAGAGCTATTTCACCTTGGTGGAAATTGAATTTCTAAGAGGAAAGAAATCTGCATTTCCATCATAAACTCATAAAGTTCCTTCATGAAGAAATGCTTGCACCAGTATAACAAGGGCAGAGAAGCCTTTTCAACTACATATGGCTAATCTCCCATCATCTGTAGTGTTATATGATTTTCAAAACTCCAGCTTATTTTCTAAACAGAAACTAATTTTCTACAGTATGATTCTCAGGGAGAGTCATATAGATGTTGACAGATGTTTAGTCCATTCTTATGGTGGCTAAGAGAGAAACCATGCACAGTATGTCCCATGTACTTATGGAGAAGCCAACTCTTCCCCCTTCGGCACTTCTTCCATTCATTCAGTAGACTCTAACTGAGAATCTACTGCAAGTGCTAGACTTTGTAGGTGCAACAATGAGTAAGTCGCAGAGCCTTTCCCAGTAGAGCTCAGTGTAGAGAGAGAAAGATGTAAACATTTATAGCAGAGGAGAGTCTGGGGGAGGCGTAAACAAATTCAGTGAGAACATGCAGAAGAAAACCACTAGAAACCATGCTGGGGTAGCATGGCACTACTATGAAGGGTGAATGAGACTAAGGGTTTTCTACTGAGGAACCAAGAAGGGCAGTCAGGTAAACGGGACAATGTAGAAGTCATGAAAGAATGAATGAAAACAAGTTCTGCATACTGTTTTGCGTGGCCTTAGTATACGCGGGTGGTAGAGAGGGGCCAGACGGTGGAGGACCCTGACTGTGTCATAAGGAGCTTGGCCTTCATCTTGTCAGCGTGGGTGTATATTGAAAAAGGTCACTGTGACCACCTGTGTTTCAACAGAAACAATCGAAGGATAAAGAGAGGAGAGGTGCTATGAAATAGCCAGGTGTGACGTGAGGCCCTGGATCAGGATAAGTAGCAGGTGAGATTAAACACTGACATACAGAGTATTTCTGACTGTATCTGGGCAAGCATTCATCATACCCTCAGATAAAAGATGGTATGTCCTACAAAATATAATCAAAAGAGTGTAAGAATAGAAACACATGAAACACCCATCCACACAAACATACAACCAACTCTCTCAATGGCTAGGGAGCATGTGAACTCTTCCTCCTGAGGCTTCTCCTGGACTATGTCCGTGTTCCTAGACCTGAATCTGGCTTTGGTCTTAAAAGATGCATGAGCAATCTGATAATACACTTCCATGCTGTGGATGGAGGATGCATCCTTAATTTGCCAGTCCTAGAAAATCAGTGGTCTCTGGCTTCTTAGAGATAGAAGGTCCTTCCTGAGTAGGGCAGTCAGGTAATGTCCCGGACATGCAGTTACATTTGAATTTCAAATAAAAATATCATTTTTAGTGTAAGCATGTCCCAAATATTGCATGGGATACACCAATACTGAAATGGTTATTCTTTGTTTATCTGAAATTGAAATGTAATTGATTGGCCTGTATTTTTATTTGCCAAATTGGGCAACCCTACCCTTGAGTCTTGCCTTTCTCTGGTTCAGACCTTGGGCAGACAGTTCCGCTGAGAAGAGGAAGGCAGGACAAAACAAAGCATGTGCCGAGAGCTGGGAGATGTTTTACAGAATCACTGTCAATGCAATCCCCCCAGATTTGCTCATTCCCCAGGAGAATCTGAAAACAAGGGGTTTGGCAGTGAGCAAAGAGCTGGCATGTCGCAGAACTGTTGGAGGGGAAAATGATTGAATTTAGAATAATAATGTATTTGTTAAAGCAAGTATCAGTATACTCATAACAGAAGCCCTCAAGTTTCCCATTATGGCATGAACAGAACATTAATGTCTATATCGTAGATTGATGGCAAGAATTTTCTTGGAAAGCACATAAGCAGTAACCTTATATGATCTTCTGTTTTTTGGAACACTGAATATAATTCAGGTTAACTTTTGAGGCATTTATTTTGTGCTTGAAATTTAGGACATAGGCTCTGTTCACACCTAATATTTTACAAGCATCTCCCCTTTGGACAAAATTAAGTTCAGAACTCATGTTCACATAAAAAAGTAATTGGATTATAAAAGCCAATGGGCATAGCCATTATTTGGATATTTTCATATATAAATGAATAATGTTTATTTAGAAAAATATCCATGACCAAACTCTATCACATCTAATTTTCCCAGAGAGTTAAGTTCATATTCTGGTAGGTTTTTCCCTACATAACTGAAGAAAATTCTTAGCAAGAGCTTTAATAATAATCTTCTTTCTGAAGGAATAATATTGTGATTTCATGCGAGAAAAATCTCCCCTTGATATAAATGAGAGATGAAGTTGTGAGAAGGTATAGTCAGAGTTATTGGTTTGCTTTCCCTTTCTGAGCAGATGACAAGAGAACATTTTATCTTTGGATTCTTTGATAGTTTTATTTTTTTACCCCTATTAGCAGACAGACTATTCAGAACACCTTTTACCTGGTATCAGTCTTAAGCCTCATAAATTATACTTTTATGGGTGTTCTGACTTGGGGAAAGCTTGCCAATTTCAATTAGAGAAATTTAGGTTCTTTTGTAGGGAAGCCAAATGGTGGGATTTTCCGGTTTTCCCAGAAAATCAGGCATACTGACCAGGTATTACTGAGGACACCTGAGGTAGAGAGATGGGTTAGCCTTAGATTTACTGAGCACCTACTTTGTGCCTAGCCCTGTCAACCAGATTGATTGCACCCCACAGCACCAGGGACTATTCCCCCAGGGGTGGGGTGGGGGGGCACCAATGAATGCAATAATCACAAACTCACAGCAACAAAGGCAGGGGAGACTATTTTTCCTTTTCCCCAGCATACTCAGATACCTAAATCTCTTATATTTCAAGTTCAAATGAGGTAAACATAAACAGGCGAGTGATGAAATCAAGATTTTATAAATTATTAAACAGTTGGGAATAAGATCTTGGCTTTCCTGGCTTTGGTCAGAGAACACGCGTCCCCCATTGCAAAGCTTATTCATTTATTTTATCACGTTCTAACTTTCCCACTTCATCTTGCATCTTATTTTGTAATTACCTCTTTATCATCACAGCTTTCCTCTGAATCTTAGGTCTTTCTAGTTAGAGAAAGAAGGAACAGATCCTTCTAAAATTGAGACAAAAACTAACTGCAACTCTCACATTTTCTTCTTTTTGTTTATGCTCATTTTGGGGCATGGATGCCTTGCTATCGGGTTGCTCACTAGCTGTTGGGACCTGAAAAAGTCTCCTGTTTCTGTAAGTTCTGATAATAGTCCGTATGTGTGCATGCATCTGTATCTGTCTCTGAATGAGAACACCACTAACCATAGGTAGGAATGTATATATGGACACAGAGACACATGTATATATATGCAAATGTGTCTGTGTGTGTATATGTTAAATGTATACGTGTGTATATATGTGTATACACACACACACACACACACTCTGCCAATAGCTAGCAATTGCCAACAAAATAAGTCAAGTTAGGTGTCAGACAACCACTTTCTAAAAACAGTTCTTAATGTTTTAAGAAACTTGAAAGCCTGTACTCTTCATCTGCAGACCTTTTATGCCTGTGGCAAATCATCTCTGAAAGCCAATCCTAACAAGATTCTCTTCATCTGTTTAAAAACGAGAAAGCAGGAGGCTTTGAGGGTATGCATATGGATAAAAGGAACCTGGGCTGCTCTATTATTTTGTGTGGTTAGTGTTAATTTCACCCTGCTCCATTTATTAGACAACTAAGACATTGAACTTTGAGAGATGTTGAAAGCACACATGAAACATAATCAATCAATAAGGTACGATGTTTGAAGACTGTTAGGATCTACTGATTATTCAGATAACTCATTACTTTTATGAACACCAATAGCATGCTTTTCTGAAAAAAAAATCATTATTGTAACAGAAGTGTTCACTATAGAAACATGACACAAAGAGAAACATCAAAAAAAATTTTTTTTTAAGGTAGAAAAATCGGGCCACCTGGGTGGCTCAGTTGGTTAAGCAGCTTTTGATCTTTGGCCCCGTAATGATCTCAGGGTTGTGAGATCAAGCCCCGAGTCCAGCTCCATGCTAGGTGTGGAATAGGATTATCTATCTCTACCCCTCTCACCACCCCCACTCTCACACGTTCTCTCTCCTTCTCCCACTCAGAAAAAAAAAAGGTAGTAAAATCATGTAACATCATTAGACTTTCAGGTGCTTTTGTGTTTGTTCTAATCTGGCACAAGTGTTAACTGTAAGTGAATACTATTAGTCTTTCTTTTCATAAAATGCAGTCGTGACAGGGATTTAGCATTTTAAATATTCAGGAACTTATATGTTATCTATTTGGCTCAGGATAGACTTTAATTTTTTAAAAATAAATTTAATATATGTCATTTCTTCATTTTTTTTTTAATGAAGTAATACACTTTGGAAGTAACAGCATTTCAGACCTGGTTTTGTTTAAAATATGCTCATCCTCTCTCCTCCTCCATAGTTTTTATTTTATCTTATTTTTTTTAAAGTAGTTTCCTTTTCAGAGCCTGCTTCTGAGGGTGGAGAAAGAATGGAGGCATCAGGGTCTCTTCCTCTATACCAGAGAGCCTACAGTCTGCCCTCCAGCTGAGCCACACTCAGCATCATGAAAGGTCCTACAAAGCTCTGCTCTCTTGAGGATAACTACAACCAAAACGAAATTCCTGACCTCTATGAAAACGTTAGGAGGCTGCTGGCTTTAATTTTTAGAACTCTGATAAAATCCGGAGGTATTCTATTCACACAAAATAAAAATCAAGTCTGTCCATGCCATCTTCCCAGGTAACTTCCACCTTTTGGTTTCACTGACATTCCTAATAATACCCTAAAATATACACTTTTTCCGGATAAAGCAATTAGATAATATCTTGAAAATATCTTCTCCGTAATGCACTAGGATTTGAATTACTTTGCCATTGGCGGTTACTAACGTGGACCAGGAATTCCCCTTGTAGCCAGTGTTTTTCTATTGTGAATTTGTAGCAGTGTTATCATCAACCCAGTCCTTAACAGACCAGTACAGGAATAAATACTTCTTTGGGTGCCCAACTTTTATTTTTACTGCCAGTCTAGTCTCAGCAAGTATAAAGCTGCTAAGCCAGTACTGTGATAGTGACCCTCTCGGTTAGAGAAAAATCAGATTATGTGCCATCAGAGGAAATAAATGTTAGTATTAGGTGTGATCGACCGAATCATTTCTTTTGCTCAAGTTCCGCCCTCTGAGTGACAGGTGGAGGACAAAATGTCAAGAAGGAGTCCTGCTGGAACAAGTGTTTAGGATGGTATTTAATACAGCAGAGAGCCAAGATACAGTAGGAGGACACAGTAAAGAATGTGGAGAGGGTAGATACAATAAAGAATTTCGGTTTATGATCTGCCATCTGCTATCTGAAAGAGGAGTAAGTTAGGGAAATAAGTGACTTTCAGTTCTCCATACATGCAAAGGTAAGTTAGTTATTACAAAACTTTTGCTGTTGTATGTGCTGAAAGAAAAGCATATGCATTTAAACATTTTTTAAAAAATAAATCACTCAATAGGCTTAAGAAAAATACTCTAGTTCATATTTCATTGATCTGACCTTTTGATTCAAGATCAGGGAATGAATCCAAGATGGAAACCAAAAAAAAAATAAAAAAATAAAATAAAAAATAGAAACAAAACAGAAATGAATCATTTCACCATGAAAAAGGCATTTCCAGTCTCAGCTAACCTCGACTAGTTTTTATTGCATTATTTTTGAAATGCCAAGAAACTGGCTTTGGCCATATTTGCCGTCCAACTAAATCACAGCTGTCAATATGCAATTGCTTGCAACAATTAGCTAAACACCATTATTTAACAAATTCCCTGGAAAGGGACATTGATGCTCCAGGTGTCTAACGCTGAATCAAGTAACAGTCAAGCTGGGGCTGCAGCACAAGGAGAGAAGTTGGTATGTCCTTGCCCAAGGAAGGGGTTTCAAACAGCTGTAATTTTTTTTTTTTAAAAGACACATTTGCCCTGATCCTACAAGTCCTTTCTGGTTTTCAGGAATGGATTCTGGGATTGGCTAAAGAGGGAGGGGGGGGTAAAGCGACCAATTCTAGATTCTTTTCTTAAGGACAGCAAGGGGACAGGAAGAAAAACAGAAATACAGATATGAAATGGTAATGGTATACAACATGGAGAAAAGAAACCTCATGGAACCTGCTAGCAATTTCCACTAAAGCAGTAAACCCCTTAACTGACAGAAATTCAGTACAATATACACATTAACAACTTCACCATTACTAGGGCTGCCGTTTCAAGCCAAAAATAATAATTAATAATAATAAAATTAATATTCAAAAACAGAAATTCTCATAAGATTTGAGAAAAATAGAGTGAAAAGGCAATGTTAGCTAAGCTCTTAGCTAAATCCACTCTTAATGGCCCCCAATATTTAAACTATCATGGATTAAAGCCATGAAAATAAAAATTTCAATTTGAAATTTTATTAGCATGTTGCTAAAATGGTCAATAAAAACATCAACACGATAGGCTTTGTTGACACAGCTGGAAACCTGCTCTCCCACTTCTCAAACTTTATTTCCACTTCCCCGCCTTCTAAGATTTCTATGTTAGGAAAAGCCAAACTAAACATACTGGCTGTGGTGCTGTAATAATGCTGGTTTTCTGGAACGTTGCCACGTCTTCCCCCTCCCTCTCCTCCAACCCTTTAAAAAATAGGACTATTTTTGAAATGCAGCCCGCGGAGGGAGCAATCTAGGGTTAAGAATAAGCAGCGACCTTCTGCACAAGTCCAAGTTCCCAGACGCCAGGTGACCCTTCTGCTCGCCGGGGGGCGGGGCCCGCGCTCCTCCCCCAGGTGGCTGCGCCACGTCCATCTCGGGGCCGGGAAGGCTTCCTCCTGCCAGCGAGGGAGGCTCACGGGCAATCGGGGTCGGGGTGGGGTGGGGTGGGGTGGGGTGGGGGGGTGAAGGGGAGGCGTTCGCTTCCCTCGGTGGAAAGGACTGGAAGCAAACCCTAGCGCTCTGCCCGGAGCCTGGAATGCGATGTCAGGAGCCTCGGCGCCGGGGAGCTGGGAAAGTGCCGGGCAGCCTCGGGGTGACCCGGAGTCCCGGGGGGCTGGCTTGTGGAATTCGTTCTCGAGTGCCTAAGGGACGGGCTCGATTCCTTGGAAACCCTGCGACGTGGGGACACATTCCACGCAGGGGCCGAACTCTGCGGTGCAAAGATCATCTCTCACCTCCGACCGGTGCGCGCGCGCCTGGGGGCGGTGATGGTTCCCGTTAGAGCCGCGCGGGCCGCGGGCACGGACAGGTGCATCCCTGCGGCTCGGCCCCTTCTCCTCCCCCCGCCCCCCTCCCCGTTACAGCGCCAGGGGCGGGCGCACGCAGGGGTTCCCAGCACCGTCGCCCCCGCCGGGGGGAGGTGGGGAGGGGGCCCTCGGCCGCGCGCCCTTCGGTGCCGGCTCCCGAGACTTCCCGCCGCCCGCCGGAGGGGTGCGAGGGCGCAGCCTGGGCGCGCGGGCCGCCGCGGGAGGGTGCTCGAGGGGGCGGGGGCGCGGCCCGCCGGCCGCGGAGCCCGGGGGCGGGGAGGGAGCGGGGCGCGGGGACACGGGCGGGGCCGGCGGCGCGCCACGCGGCTACTCCTTGTCGTCCACGAGGTCGGCGAGCTCCTGCAGCACGCGCAGGCGGCCGCTGGCGTCGATGCGGCGCTTCTCGCGGATGAGGTCTTCCAGGCTGTGAAACCTGGCCGTGTGCACCTTGTTGTCGCCCAGGTGCACCTTGAGATAGTACTGCTGCTGCGGCGGCTGCGTGCCGGCCGGCACCTCCCCTCCGGCCTTGAACTCCCGCTTGCCGAAGCGGCACCAGGCGGCGAAGCTCTCCGAGTTCGTCCAGCAGATCTCCTCGCTCTTGAGGCCCAGGTGGCCGCAGGCGTTCTGCACCACCAGCTCGGCCACCAGCGGGCGGTAGCGGTACCAGCTATTCACCACCCGGCCCACGTTGGCCGCGCCCGCCTCGTGCAGGCTGTCCTGGCGGATCTCGCCTTGGTGCAGGTGGATGATCTGCCCGCCACCCACGTACACGGCCCAGTGCGGGGCGGGGGCGGGCGGCTCGGGCGCCGGCTGCAGCCACAGCAGCTCCAGCAGGTCGCCGGGCTCGCAGAGCGCGGGCAGCGCCGTGACCGCGTAGACGCTCAGGTCGGCGCCCTGGGGGCCGCCGCTCACTTTGGAGAAGATGCATTCCTGGCCCCGGAAGGCGGAGAACTGAGTTTCGTTGAGGACCAGCTGGTGCAGCAGGTGGTGGTGGTGGTGGTGGTGGTGATGGTGGTGGTGGCGGCTGGGGCTCTCCGGGCAGGGAGTGCAGCCCGGCGGGGCCTTCACGCCGAACTTGTCCGGCTGGCCGCGTTCGTCCAGGTCCTCCTCCTCATCCGAGAAGAAGTAGGCGACCCCGACCCGCAGCTCGTCCTTCTCGATCCCCGACGGGTCCCCTGTGGGCAACTCGCTGTAGTTGAGGTGGGTGATGCGGTCCAGTTGGTTGCCCATCAATGACGCGGCGAGGCGAGGGCCAGGAGCGGGGATCTGCGGAAGCACACACGGGAGGCAGAGACAGGGTCAGGGTCGGGCTGCCCCCCTCCAGGGCGTGCGGTGCCCCCCGGGACCTGCCCGCCCGCCCCCGCGCCGCTGCTGGGGTCGCCCGGTCCTCCCCGGCGGCAGGACAGGTGCAGGAGCCTCCCCCGCCCCGGCCCCCAGTCCTTGGGCCGACAGCAGACCCCGTCCGGGGAGCCGGTCCAACTCCCACAAGAGAAAAGGCAGGCGGGGTCCCCGTGGGGGACAGACCCCCCCACCCCCCGGGAAGGACCGAGGGGTAGGCTGGAAGGAAGAAGGGGCGCCCGAGGCCTCGGAGAGCGTGCCCAGGCTGCGCTCCCCCTTCTGTCCCCACCCTGGCCAGCCCACCTCTCAGCTTTGCGCCAGGTCGCACCCCTCCCCTGGCAGCGCCTCGCACAATGACAACCGGACACATTCGCAGACACTCACTTGACACCAGCACGATCGTGTTCACTTGGAGGAGTCCAGGCACTGACAGGCTGGCTGATACACTCGTGTGATAGTGTCACACACGCACAATGACAAACCTTCGCGACGACACAGTCAGACCCCCACATTCGTACACAGGGCTCCCCCCCACGCTTGCACGCTCGCCAGGGCACGGACACCCACGCACCGGGCACACCTGCCCGCACCAGCAGGTGCACTCTGCCCCTGACTTCTCTCGCCTTCTCCCCAGCGGAGCCGCTCGGGCTGCGCCAGGGCGAGGCCGTTCTGTCTAAAAATCACCTAACAAAGAGGAAAGGGAAAGATGGGGGGGGGGGGAGCCAGTGCGGTGGAGGTGTGCGGGGGCGGGCGTGGGTCGTGAAGGGAGGTGCGCTTTCGGCCACGAGACCCCTTTCCCTCCTACCCGGCACAGGGTCCAAACAGTCGGACGAAGAAAACCCGCTTCCAAGGCAAAGAAAGCCGCCTCTCCGTACCCGTGATTTCCCTGCTCCCGAAACCCCAAACTCCTTTAAAGTCTCCTGGTCCCCATGGGTGCTGCGGAGGCGGCGCTGGCGAGCGGGTCCTGGGCGGCGCGGGGGGTGGCGGCTCCGCGGTGCCCGGTGCGGTGCCCGGCGCGGTGCCCCCGGTGCGGTGCCCGGTGCGGTGCCCCCGGTGCGGTGCCCGGCGCGGTGCCCCCGGTGCGGTGCCCGTGCGCCTGCCGCTCGGCGCTGGCGCTGGCGCTGGCTGGGGCGCCCGCTGCACCCGGCCAGTCCCGACTGCGCTCTGCTTCCCTCCAGCGCAGCCGAGGACTCTAAGTAGCCCGAGCAGCTGCTTCCAGGGCCCGCCCCGGGACGCGCTCATTGGTTGGGGCGCGCGCCCGGGCCCCGTCAATCTCCGCGGGAGGGGGAGGGGAGCGGGGGCGGGGCTGCGGCGCGCGCTCCGCCCCGGGCCCGCCGGGTCCCCGCGCCCCCGCGCCCCCGAGCGCGCGCAGCGCCCGGAGCGGCGGTGGGAGCCCCCGCGGGGAGCGCGCCCGGGGCGCGGCGCTGCTGCAGGGCCCCGCCGCTGCGCGCGTGCACCCTCGCCCCCCGCGCCCTCCGCAGCTTTCCCGAGCCCACGGAGTGCGGACTCCAGCCGCGATGCGGAGTCTGCGGGTGCAGGGGAGCCCCAGGGCGGCCCGGGGCGGGGAGCGACGTTGTCGGGGGCGGGCCCCTGCCCCCATCCTCCCCCGCTGCGCCAGGCGCCCCGGGCTGCTCCTCCTGCCGCCCAGACGGTGCCTCCGACGTCCGGTTCCTCTCCGATCCCGCTGCTGCTGCCCGAGCGCCGCGCCCGCTTTCAAAGGGGCACCTCTGACAACCACAACCGCGACTGAAAAATGCCAGCCTGGCCCAGCCCTCCCCCTGGGACCTCATGGGGCCTATACTTTGGGGCTGCAACGTTCTGGGGAAGAGTGCGTCACAAATGCCTACAGCCAAGCCCCAGAGCTGCCTTTGCTTAGGGGTTTTTGTCTGGTTTTGTGGCCCAGGGGTGTCCGGCCCAGGCGTACTTCACGATTGCATTTCTGGACGGAAAGTAATTGAATGAATGGGTTCTGGATATTGGATGTTGAAAGCAGACTTTCATACATAGGGCATCCTGTTTAGATCAATAGTTTAAAAGAGCTTGTGACACTAAGCCTTGAAGCGTCCTCAGACACTTGGTTCTACTTTCAAGACGGCACCTGGGGCTTTATGGTGAAGCTTATTATGCCCTTTCCCCGGGGAGAATTGGGTGCACCCTCTGTGTCCCCTTGGCAGCTGGCACGAACTCTCAGAACTCTCTCTCTCTCTCTCTTTTTTTAAAATTACAAACCTGTGTTGACTTTCTTGCTCTTTACAAAGTGAACAGCTGGAGGATTGGCAGGCGCTCGCCACAACTTTAAATCCTGGACCTCTTTCGCAGTGCGGGCTGTACCACGGGTTCCATCAGCAGTGACAGAGATGGAAGGAAAACAGCCTGACCACTTGTCAGTGGGGAGGCGCCGGGCTAAGGGGTGTAAGTGGGTGATTTCATCTTCATGCCTCTCGAGAGGATTCTCTAATACCGCCCACTGCCACGGATGAGGAAGCCAGGCCCAGATACCAGTGCCAGCAATCTCTCTCTCTCTAGGGCCTATGGGCCTCCAGAGCCAGTCTTTACCCTGGCTACACTGTTCATTGAGTTAATAAAATCTTGCTTCATAAAATGGGAAAACTGATGTCCCAGAGGAGCTACCTGAAGACTGATGGCACATTTTTATTATTACTATTTCTTTTGTGGTAGACAATTCTGCCTAAGTATTGTTGAACTGCCTTCTTAATGTCTCTATATATCCCATAGCCTCCAAATGCAGTGGCTTATAAATATCGCTGAAAGAAATGGTTTTAGAATGACCATCCTGGGCAGCCCCGGTGGCCCAGGGGTTTAGTGCCGACTTCGGCCCAGGGAGTGATCCTGGAGACGCACGTCCAGCTCCCTGCATGGAGCCTGCTTCTTCTTCTGCCTCTCTCTCTCTCTCTGTCTGTCATGAATAAATAAATAGAATCTTAAAAAAAAAAAAAAGACAAAAAATTACCATCTGCGTACATTTGACATACATAGATCTTTTCAGAAATTCGGCCACGTGCAAGTTATAAGAATACAAGTTACCAGCCTTGGAACCAGCCAAAGGTTGTGATGATCTTTTTTTTAATACTCTTTATAAATAATAAACAATTCTTTTGGGCCCCGAAGTCAAGGGAATTGAACAGCTGGCTTCAGAAATCAAGAAGTGAGTCATTGGTCAGGTTGTAAACTGGACTTAGTGATCTCTGGGAGGGAGTATCTGAAGAGTTCATTATTGGTGTCTGAGAGAGGGACTCCTTGAAAGTAGCCCAGTGCTTGGTGTTGAGGTGCCACCTCTCTGTCTCCCTCTCTCTAAGTCTCTCTCTCTCCCTTTCCCTGTCTCTCAGTCTTCTGTCCAACCTAAGATCAAGTCTTATGCACAAATATGTACAACATATTTGCTGGGATGCCGTGTTTTGTCTTACTTGTCCTGTCATCTACTGTTCCAGACTACAGAGTAAGCAGCTTCTTCCTCTTTGCTTATCAGCACCCCAACATTCTAAAGGACAGTGAACAAAAAATATTGTCGGAGCTTCAAAATACAGTGCCAAAAGTTTAAAACATCAATACATGACTCTTTGAATTTTCTTTCCATCCCCTCCCCCTGCCAGGGTAAAAAAGCTTACAGCTTTAGGAATCTCAAGGGAGAATAAATAGCCTGAGAGCCCACGTAGAAATATAAAGCAGAGAACACACTGACTGAGGAATGGAAGAGGAATTCAAGTAAAATAAGGAAAATGCATCTACTCTTTGTAGCCTCTTGGCAATGACAAAGATAATAAAGTAAGGAATAGGCCAGTCAACTCAATGGGTTCCAACATCAGAAAACCCAACTTTTATTCTCATCACAAAATATTGTTTGCTAATTGTTTTGTCTATTATTCCTCACCCCATCCTGCCTTTTTATACTGAGGAAATACCATTTTCCAGGAAAAAAAATACAGTCATCGGAAGTACAAACTCTGGAAGCCAATTAGTTTGGATTTTCCTTCAACATTTCCTATCTGGGTAACTTTGAGTGTGTCACTCAACCTTTCTGGGCAGTCAGTTTCTTATCTGTAAAATGTGATACAATAGCATCTGTCTCGTTATAGTGTGTGAGACCTCGCGTGCACGCACACTGCCTGGCACACAGTGGTCTTTCAGTAAATGCTACCTATTATTAGCTATTTGTGGAAGAGGGGAGTGGGTCCCACGTCCTACCTGTTATGACAGCTGTCCGGTTCTGTGTGTCCACTGCCCTAGGAGAAAGCTAACCTGGGATGGATCATCCGACGCTGTCCCTGGCTGGGGTGTGGGACTGCTTCTTTGTTGAGGTGGCAAGGGCCCTGTGTAGCCGGAGACTAGTTCAATGTCTAAAGCCCTGAGGTTGATCACAACCTGTGTCCTGCAGTATTTTGAGTTATTTTTACATGAACATTTTCTTTTGTGAGGAATATATACAGAAGGCGGTTGGCAGAGGAATGATTAGGGTCATCATATATATGATATGTATATATCATTCTTTTGCATATATATAATATATATATTTTTGCATATATATAATGCATATATATATATATATATATATATATATATATATATATATTGCATTTTCCATTGGTGCCATCTGGTGTATCATCTTCCTCTTTTTCCTCTTGCTTTCTTTAGCACTACATGAAAGGCTTTTCCCCAAATTTTACTGATCAGGCCCTTGAGTCAAAGTGTTATCCTTTAAAATGGGCCCAAGAACGGAAGGAATGTTTATTTTCTGACACTGTTTGCTAAATATTGTTTTTTTCTGTTTAAAAATGCATATCGTACTTGAACATTTAGGCTTTCATAAACTGTTCCTTTCCCTGTCCTTGACCTCCCTAGGCCCCCAACATACTCACCCAGATCTCAGCTAAAGAGCACTCTGTACCTGTCTGGGGCAGAGACAGTACCGTGGCTTCCCCAACCCCATTGCCTTTCCTCTGGGCGCACAGCTGAATGGCATGCCCCTGCCTAGCATCCAGTTCCACGGGCACCATCTGAATGAGTCTGACCAGTGGAATGAGGCCACGTGGAAGTTTAGAAAGCTTGGCCCCTGAAAGTGAAATCATTAACATGATCTTCCGTGCGCTTGTTTTATCCTATTTGGTCCTATGCGGAGGATCCTGGTAGAGTCCTAAGCATTTAAAAGATGACAGAGCCACTAGATGGAAGGAGGCAGGGGTTCCTGAATATGAGTAGAGCAGGAGATTTCTCCTCCCAAACAGGAGAATTTTTTTTTTTCCCAGAGTTTAGGACTTTTAATTTGTCCCAAAGTTGCTGAAGCAAAAATCATGATAAAACATTCTGCTTTCTTTTACACCCTCCAACGCAAAAAAAAAAAAAAAAAAAAAAAAAAAAAAAAAAATTGTGGGAAAAAAATGGTTTTGTACTTGGGAAGAAAGCATATAAATTCAAAACTTACAGGTAAGGATTAGCTCTATGACTCATCTCTTTAAAAAGTTTATATGAATATCCAGTCAAAACCAACAGGGTTTCTCCCTTGAAATGTTATCTATACGAATTTCCAAGTAGACCACAGGACTGCATACGGTCTTGGGATGTCCTCAGAAGACTCTGTCATTGATCAGGTAACAGAGTAAAAGCCCCAGAGTCCCTTTCTTTCAAACAGAAGAGGGAAAGACAGAGGGATGGAAGAAACTACTCCAACTTCGTCTTCTTTCCTTGTGGCTTGTGGTCTCCCCCTCCTCCTCCTCTGCCTCCTCAGAAGCCTCCTTGCCCTCCAAAGCCTCTCCAGCCTCTGCCACCAAATCCACCTCGGCCTCTTCTGCCACCACCTCGGCCTCCAAAGCCACCCCGGCCTCCACCATGGCCTCCAAAGCCGCCTTCACCCTTAGGTTTGGCCCAGTCCAAAGTAATTTTGTTTCCATCTATTTCACCATCTTCCACGGCCTCCTTGGCAGCTTTGGCATCTTCCTCACTGTTGAAGTCTACAGAGCCAAACCCTTTGGGGACCCAGTCTCCCGGTTGATGACTATCCTTGCCTGAACAGAGCCGTCGAACGACTCCCAGACAATCTGCATCAAACTGTGATGTGAGGGGGAAACAAAATCTTTCTGAGTGAAGCCACCCAAAGTTTTGTGACTATTTGTTGGAGTAGGAACCTGTCCTGATGGGCATACTCTTTGTTATTTTCAAATTCTCTTAGAAGGACAAATAGTCTATCTCCCTCCCATTTTTCCCTTAGTGTCTGTTCTCACTGTGGAGATCAACTTTCCATTGGTGGAAGTCCTGCCGTGTCCCAGCGTGTTCCAACACTCAGAATTTAAAGCAATCAGCAATGGATGCATCTGTCTCTTTAGGTACTACCCTGTATCTCCCTACTTTTTTTTTTTTTCTAAACTCACCTGCATGTGACTAACTTACCTGCCTTCTACTTTTTTTTTGCTGACCACAAAAAATGTCAGGATCACCTCCTTGCAGCTAGGACTAAAGAGAATCCCACTCCCCCTTAACCCCACTGCATATACTCATGCTCTAAATTTCTAGTTCTTCTTAGGTGCCCTCTTCTAAGTTGAGATTCCATGTTGTCAAATTTTCCTAGTTCTTTCCCATAACTGGACATTCTTAACCAAAAAAAAATTTTGTTGTTGTGTGTGTGGTTATTTGGTTTTTGTTTTTTTGTTTTTTTTTTTGTTTTTAGTGGCTTCTTATCATTTTGCCTTTGCCTTTAAAGACTCATAAATGTTCCCTGGGCAAAACTGTCAGCACTCGTGCATTTAATCTGTCCTTGGATGTGAATTATACAAAGGTGTCTCAGCCCAGGATTAATCATTTCTTTGTGTTCTTTTCAGATTTTAGGAGAGTGCATGCCTTTTACGTGGGGCCACTTCCATATGATGGTGATGGGAGAGCTCTAGGTAGGCCTGCGTCACTATCACACACATGCTGCTGGCTTTTTCTTCTGTTTGGAATATCCTTCCCTGCCATCCTAATGTAACTACTAATCAAAATTTATAACCCGTTCAAGCATCAAGCCCTCACATGTGTCAGTCCCCTTGCTCATTGTAATGGAGACCATCCTTTATGGTCTCATAGGACATGAGAGCATGTCCATTATACTGGTCGTGAGATGTGGCAAATGTGTCAAAACATTTACCAGACTGAACTAGTATCATTGGTTGATGTTTTTTCTTCCTTAATAAACTAAGAATTGTTTGAGGAAAAGCTCCAAATCCAGTTCAAACTTATAATCCCTTTGTTGAGCCTGGGGTTTGGTGCATAGCACAACCTCCATGGATACACCTTGCCTGACTCCGTGCATGCATGAACCATGGTCACCATTTTATTTACTGAGCTGTCATGTTTGTTTCTGTTTCAGCTTTCACCTATCAGAGCGCCCCAACACCTTGCTCATGCTCTGAATTACATGGTGTGTGAGAAGGCTTGCTACGTGATAAGCAGTGTCGAGTTTCCAGATGCTCCTCTGGCATCATCAGGAGCCTGGTAGGAGTCCAGCTTCCCAGGCTCTACCCCAGATTTAGTGCAACTTACTGTCAGGATGTGCTCTGGGAATCTGCATTTTAAACAGGCTCCCCAAGAATTCTAGAAGCAGCATCTCCATCACCGGTCAAACGCTTCTCAGGTGTAAGAAATTATTCTCTTGGGTACAGTGAAGCCCTAGAAGAGTAGGCACTTAATAAATACTTGGAATTATATCCTCTAGACATTCTGTGGTCCATCTCTAACAGAAGCAAGGCTCATTTTTAGACTTGCGTGTGCTAAACTGGTAAATATATCCATTTGCATTCAAAGGTGTGTGAAGTTAAGTGGTTTTTAAAAAGTCTTATAGCTGTGTGGCAGAGCTGAGGATTTCTCTCTTCTGTTGTTTAAACTCCCATGTTCCAGTCCACTTTTCTCTCACTTTTATTTTTGAGAGAGAGAGAGAGAGAGAGGGAGAGCACATGCACGCACACCAGCGGAGGGTGGGGAGATGTGAGGAGGGGAAGAGGGAGAGAGAGAATCCGAAGCAGGCTCCATGCACAGCGCTGCAGAGCCAGCGGCAGGGCGATCTCATGACCCTGAGATCATGACCTGAGCCAAAATCAAGAGTCAGACTGAGCCACCCAGGCGCCCCCACTCCTACCCCATCCACTTTCCTAACCGGCTGTGGTCAGAGCAGAAACTTGAGTCAACAAGGAATCTCTGCTCCCAGATGGTTAATACCCTGTTTGGCTGTTGATTGACTAATGATGGAAGTCCTGGGGTTGTCTCTGCAAAGCACAGCTTCTCTGCCATTCGTATTGCTTCTGAATTTCCTGTTAGCACAGTTCTTTTTCTGGGCCCGTTTCAGCCAAAGACCAGTCCATCTCCCCGTGCACTGAATGCCTTCTCTTTGTGCCTCCTGGAGGACCTCCCTCTTCATCAGCATTTATAATCCTACTTATTCTCCTAGCTCCTTCTCAATTGCATGTAAATGTTTTTAAGTCTCTTGCATCTTGAAAACATCTCCTGACTATACATCTCCTCTTAGATACACACCTGTCTTGAAAGAGTTGTCAGTACACATTATATCTCAGCCCACCCCGCCTGTGCCATCACTGCACCGCACGGCTCCTCCCAGGGGGACCAGTGATCCACTGGTACGGAATCTGATGGGTGCTCCAGGGTCCTTATCTGACTTGCCTTCTCGAAGCATGTGGCACAGCAGGCTACTTCCTCCTAATGGAGAAAAGATTTTTCTTCGCCTTCCATGGTACTTCACCCTCCTGGTTTCCTTTCAACCTCTTTGACTATTCTTCTTAAAATGTTTTGTGCATCCTCTCCTTCAGCTTGTCCTTTCAGGATTGGTTGCCTTCAGGATTCTGTTCTCGGGTTCTCTTCTCCATGTGCTCTCATTGCATAATCTTGTCTGCTTCTTTGACTTGTATCATATTTCTGTGTGATGATTCCCTAATGGAAATCTGCAGACCCCATCTCTCTCCTGGACTATGGACCCAAACATCCAACAGCCTAGAAGGCGTGTCCTGTGGTGGTTCCAAGACACCCACAGGGCAGGATGTCCCAGGCTGAGCGCTTCTGGAAACCTACCTTTTCCCCGTTGGTCTGTCTTCTTGGGAACAGGCACCATTGCCCTCTCCATTTCTCAAGCCAATGCCTAGGTGGCATCACATTCCCTCACCCTCAGGCCCCCGGATCACCATGTCCTACTCCAGGGCTTTCTCTCTCCTGTGTGTCTTTCTCATTTTCCCACATTCATCCATCCCCGTGCTGCCCACCTTGGGCCCCAGTCACCTGGAACTCCCATCAGCACTGCTTGTAGCAACCTATTTATTTCCCAGACCCCAGTGCTGTCATCTCCTATACTGTAACCAGAGAGATCTGTAAAGCGTGCCTTTCTCCAGGTCCTCTTCCTGTCCTGCTCTCCACAGGGTCCTCGGTCACTCTCCATCGATGTTGGGGGAACATCCAAAGGCCTCGTGGGCTCCAGGAGGCAGCCCTGCACTGCTCGGCCCCATCTTCTGCTAACTTCCCTCTTGCTTCTTGCTTCCTCCTGAGTCAGGAGATGTGTTTTCACTTGTTTCTCCGCTTAGTTCTTTCTCATGTTACTGATTTTGTTCTCTCTGTGAAGACTCTTTCCTACAATCTTACTCCTGGAAGAGGGTTTGTTCTTCAGATCTCAGTGTAGATTCCCTTCCTCCTGGCAGCCTTCTGGGACTTACCACATCTGCCGTGGATACCTGCGCAGCACTGCCACCGCACCCTGTTCTCTCCCTTTGGCATTGACGATGCCTCGTTCCTTGTCTGTAAGCACTTCAAGGCTGTGAGCTCATTAGGAGCCCGGGCTGTAACTGTGATGTCTCTCCACCCCCCCCCGCCCCCGCCCCCACCTGAATCCCCATCACTAAGCTCCTTCCTTGCTCCCAGGTGGAAGCTGAATGCATATTTGTTGACTAGATCTACACTGATAGTGGTAGCACCTGTGAGTCAGAGGAACTCCCTGTCTGTGTGTCTGTCCCTCTCTCCTTCCATTACCCTGTCTTCCCCTCCCACTTAAATTGCCCATACAACCTATCATCTCATAGGGCAGGGCATCTCTGGTGAACTTATCATAAATACGTTGGTAACTGATAGAGACACTTTAGAATTTAATAAAAGGGGGAAAGTGCTTATTTTAAATCAGTAAAGAGTAAAGTAGCCACTTAGATTTACATTTCACTTGTTCTAGGCATTGCCTTCTGGTGTCTTGGCACATTGTTGTAACTACCAAGGCTGATTCATTATGTTATCCTTGCCCAGTAATTAATTATATATATATATATATATATATATATATATTATATATATATATATGATGAGGTATTTGTTTATTTTCTAGTTGTCAAAAGTTTGGATCTAGCCACAGATACTGCACATAGTTAATAAAGTACGGTTTCTATTTAAAAACACATACTTAAGATACCACTCCTACTAACACACACTCAGCCTATTTCTAGATTACTAAAGGTAAGGAGTGTAATGTGTGCATATTGCCATGCTCCCAGGCCATCACCCTTCTGGCTCTGATGTTGTCCTCATGGGTCCTGTGACACTGCCTTCGATCGTATTATCTGAGCTTGTCCTCTTGCCATGGCCAAGCAGTTTTCATGTATGGATTCTGTCTTAGAGTGCCTGGATTCAGATCCTGACTCCACTCTTATTACCTGCGGGGCCCTGGGTGAGATGCCTATTGCCCATATGCCTCAGTTTACTCATGTTTAAAATACGAATAATAATAGTATTTTTCCTTAAAGGGTTTTGGTGAGTATTAAGTGAGATTATATATTAGAACACTTAGCATAGTGTCTGGCCCAGAGAAAGGTATTTTTGTTTGTTTTTTTGTTTGTTTAAGATTTTATTTATTTATTTGAGAGAGATTGAGAGCGAGCATGAGCGGGGTGAGGAGCAGAGGGAGAAGCAGCCTCCCCTGCCAAGCAGGGGGCCCCACATAGGGCTCGATCCCAATACTCCAGGATTGTGACCTGAGCCGAAGGCAGACGTTTAACCGACTGAGCCACACAGGCCCTCTAAGGTCTTAATAACTATTAGGTATGACTAAAGAACTCGGCCCTCCTGAGTCCAAAGTACTTTATTTCTCCACATTCCTCCTTTATAAACCTTTGTATTATTCTATTATTATGATTATTATTCTACTAAAGATCATAGTGTTAAGCCTGAATATTAGACCCAGGATGTATCTTAGATACTGTCCATAATACTAACTTGACATTTGATTTAAAAGCATTTATTTTTTTAAAGATTTTATTTATTTACTTGAGAGAGAGTTTGCAAGTGGGAGGGGAGGGGGAAGAAAGAGGGAGAGAATTTGAAGCAGGCTCCCTGCCTAGCACAGAGCCCCTGAGATCATGACCTGGGCCCTAATCAAGAGTCGCATGCCTAACCAATTGAGCCACCCAGGCACCCCTTAAACGTGTTAATTGAATTTGTGCTCTGAACCAGATACAGGGCTTGGGCCTGGGGAGTCAAGGTGAAGAGGGCACATTCCCTGTTCGCAGTCGTGCTCACATTGGCCTTGGAGAGCTGACCAGGATATGAGTGAATGCAAACAAATGGAGGCAATAAAAGATTTTAGAAGCATGTAAAAGTCAGCACAGAGGAGGGAATTATTAACCAAGGGAGGGATCAAGAAGAAGCCGTTGTAGAATGGAATGATTTTTCTGAGCAGGCAAGACTGACGCCTTTCAGTCAAAAGGAGCAGCATATATAAATGCTCAAGAGCCATGACAAATGTGATGTTTCCAGAAAACCTCAAAGTGGTTTGGCGTTGGTGAGAATGTAAAATAGACATGAGCAGGTCGGGAAGTGGCCCTTAAGTGATACCGTTTTAGAAATGGCTGTTAGGAAGTCCATCCTGGTCCATAGTGTCAGGTTTATACAGAAGGGGAAAAGGGCCGGAGGTGAGGAGACCACTGATGAGGCTGTGGCCAGAGATGGTGTCTGTAGCCCCTCAGGCCACTATAACAAATACCATAGAGTGACTGGCTTCAACAAAAGAAATTTATATCTCATAGTTCTGGAGGCTCAAAGTCCAAGATCAAGGTGCCAGCATGGTTGGGTTCTGGTGAGAACCTCTTCCGGTCTTGCAGACAGGTTGCCTCCTTGCTGTGCCATTGCATAGAGGAAGAGAGACAGACAGACCGACAGGAGAGAGCTCTCCTGCGCCTTCCCATTAAAGGCACTAATGCTATCACGAGGGTTTCACTTCCCCCAGGCTCCCTCTCAAAATACCATCACACTGCGGATTAGGATTTCAACATGGATTCTGGGGTGACACAGACATTCAGTCTGTGGCAGTGGGTAAACAATCCTGAGGGCCTGGGAATAAGGCAGAGGTAGCGGGAACAGAGGAACACGTGGCTTTGGGATATCCACAGGAAGCAGATCCATAGGGATTAGTGACTATCTGCATAACTGGGGTAATGGGATGAGTCGGGTGACTTTCCCACTCCCTGGATTGGACATCTGAATGGTGCCTGGGATCACCTGGGCAGACTGGCTCCACAGACCACCAGTTGCTTTATGAAAAAAGTATTTTTAAGGTGGGTACTTGACGGGATGAGCACTGGGTGCTATTCTATATGTTGGCAAATTGAACACCAATAAAAAATAAATGTATGTAAAAAAAAGAAAAAAGAAAAGAGTATTTTTACTCCTTGTCCTACAGCTCATAGCTCTGCCAAATATGAGCCCCCCCAGCGGCTTCTGAAGAGCTGTCTTCCGTTGTTACCAATCATTCAGCGGGGCTTGTTTTCTTACTGGTCTTCAAATACACAACATTACTTCTTGCCTTTAGAGCTTTGCTCACAATGTTCCTTCCACATCGCATGTGCTCCATATCCCCCACCTAATCTATCCTTGGAGGTGACTCTAACCTTACCTCCAAAACCTCCCAGCCACTCAGAATGGTGCTGCTCTCTGTTCTGTCCGATTCTTTAATAGATTTCATTGTTTTTCAGGGGCAGAGGCAATGCTATGTTCTCATCACCATCTCTCTTCCTAGGGACACAGGAGGATTCTCTCCAGCTTCCCCGTGGTTAGAGTTTTAACCTCACGTGCACTACTCCTTGCCCGTGGGAGTGGGAGCTAATGTGATGTGTCCCCTCTGGCCGAGGCAGGGAGCAGGGTTGAGAACTCTCCAGATTTCACCTCTTCTGTCCGTGCGTTTTGAAGGAGGGGCTCTAACGTGGTGGGGTTGAAAACAGAAGGAGCCAGGGATGGGAGCTGCCAAAGAGCAAAAACTAACTTTCAATTCAATTTTATATGAGTGATCAAGACCAGCAGCAACAGAAGCTTCCTTGTGAACTACCACGATTTGGGGACTAATTTATTAACATGGTGAAGCATGGTCTATCCTGACTAATACGACCACTAGTATCGGTGTCTCTTATGGTGCAGGAACAAAATCTGGGATTTTTTTTTTTTTTTAATCTCACTCTGTGCTTCTCTTGGTTCTTAATAAATGTTATTTGAATGGAATTGAAAAAATTTTGGTAACTTAACAAAAAAAATTTTTTCTCCCATGGGGAAGTGATAACCCGGTGGCAACAGCTCTGTCTACTTTTATTTTCACCTCTTTTCTCTTTTCTTTTCTCTCTTCTCTTCATCTCTTCTTTCTCTCTCTTCTCTTCTCTTCTCTTCTCTTCTCTTCTCTTCTCTTCTCTTCTCTCTCTTCTCTTCTCTCTCTTTTCTTCTTTCTCTTCTCTTCTCTTCTCTTCTCTCTCTTCTCTTCTCTCTCTTTTCTTCTTTCTCTTCTCTTCTCTTCTCTTCTCTTCTCTTCTCTTCTCTTCTCTTCTCTCTCTCTCTTCTCTTCTCTTCTCTTCTCTTCTCTCTCTTCTCTTCTTTCTCTTTTTTCTCTTCTCTTCTCTTCTTTCTCTTCTCTTCTCTCTTCTCTTTCTCTTCTTCCTTCCTATATCTGCCTCCTTTCAATTAAAGACTTGTCCTGCCTATCTGATCTGTTTTCTCAGGCTAGAGAGTGAGCATTGTTCATTGGCCAGAAATTGAGAATCTCTCTTAGTTGTGTTCTACTGAATCATTCTTTGCATTCATGGGTGAAAAAGAGAAAAAGGGAACAAAACTTGTCCTTCTGAGTATTAACATTCTTTGGTAGAAGTAAGCATGTACTTGTATTATTATTATTATTATTAATTAATTAATTTATTTATTTATTTTGAGGGACACAGGAATGCTGACCTCAGCCAGTTAAGTGTTGCTGTGATACCGATGAGACTGGTCCTCCTATCCCCACTTGTATATAACACAATCTTTTACTGCATTTTTCCTTAATATCTCTGTTTTGATGTAATGCCACCAATTTGAAATGTGTATATATTGCCTTCTGCCCTTGAGAACCTTCATCAGAATGAGATGTTTTAACTAAAATGAGACACTAACAATTTCCTCCTGCCCTGCTATTTATTTTGTCACAAAACCCTGTGCATCCATGAAACTTTGATTTTTCAAGTTTATTATCTCAAAAGTGATTTTAGAAACATTACAGAAATATTACATGATAGACAAGCAAAGGAGAAATTCCATCTGGATGACAGTAGCTATTTATGAAATCCTCAGGTCATCGTCTCCCAGGTTCAGATACCAGTGGAATCTCTCTCTCAACTAATTCACAGGGCTGGTTTCACTAGAAAATTTGAAACACAGTGATTTCTCTTTTCCTTATGTTTACTTGTTTTTAAATGCAAGTTGCATGTTGAAACTAAATTCTTTCTTTTTTTATTTGAAAGAAAGTTTAATAGGAGTCAAAAGGTGTTAATGAAGCAAGGGGAACACACAATGAGATTATAACTCTAATCTTTATGCAACAAAGTGTCATAATACATATATAATGATATGTAGGAGATACACAAAAAATAATAGAAAGCAAATATTAATTTATATCAACAAGGTCATGAAAAATCTAGTAAATGGGACACCTGGGTGGCTCAGTGGTTAAGCGATCTGCCTTCAGCCCAGAGCATGATCCCGGGGTCCCTGTGGGGGGCCACCTGTGGGGAGCCTGCTTCTCCCTCTGCCTGTGTCTCTGCCTCTCTCTATGTCTCTCTTGAATAAATAAATAAAATCTTTTTTAAAAAAAAAAAGAAAAGAAAAATCTAGTAAATAAGGACAGCTGCAAAGTAAAAAAAAAAAAAAAAAAAATAAGGACAGCTGGGTGGCTCAGTGGTTGAGCATCTGTCTTTGGCTCAGGTTGTGATCCTGGGGTCCTCAGATTGAGTCCTGCATCAGTCTCCGCACAGGGAGCCTGCTTCTCCCTTTGCCTATATCTCTGCCTCTCTCTCTCTGTGTTACTTATGAATGAATAAGTCAAATAATTTTAAAAATCTAGTAAACAAAACAGGAAATGTGTAGCATTTCTAAATATATAGTTATTAGTATTTGTGTATTTTTCTATTTACATATTATTTATAGATTTATTTTATTTGTATAACTATAGATTAACACCCAGATCAAACTTTTCACCTCCCAAATAAAAGGTGTGCATTCTTTTCTAGAACCCATAAAATACTTTTTAAATTAACCATATTTTTGGACATAAAGGAAATATTTATATGTTTCTTAAAGCATATGTAGTACAGGGGATCCCTGGATGGCGCAGCGGTTTGGCGCCTACCTTTGGCCCAGGGCGCGATCCTGGAGACCTGGGATCGAATCCCACGTCAGGATCCCAGTGCATGGAGCCTGCTTCTCCTTCTGCCTATGTCTCTGCCTCTCTATCTCTCTCTCTGTGTGTGACTATCATAAATAAATAAAAATTTAAAAATATATATTTAAAAAAAAGCATATGTAGTACAGTATACTTAAACCTCAATGTAAAAATTCTTTTTTTATCATATAAATTTCAGGTGTATACCATTATATTTCAACATCTGTTGAAATGTCATGACTGCAAAGTCATCATCCCCCAAAGTCTAGTTACCCCCATCAGAATTCTCTCTTTGATTATGGAAGGTGTATGCTTTTAATGCTTTGAAATATTCTTTCTTTCCCCCCCCCCCCCCACAGAGCCCTCTTTCTGGAATGAAGAGAGAATGACTAGGAGAGGTAGTTTTCTTCCTTTTGTCCACTCTGTAGTGCTAACCAGGCGAACTTGGACCTGCAGTGGAAATCTGGAACCTTGGGTTCTTTGCTAGCGATGCCATTTCTGGGTGGCTTTGAATTAGCATGTGCCTTCTTATGGGATGGCTCTCTAGTTTATGAATCATGTAGGCTCTGACTCCATTATGGGTCTCAACCAGGAGTACACCTGAGATCAATCTGAGAACATCCTTAAAACCCACATCATTCCTGGGACACCTGGGTGGCTCAGTCAGTTCAGCATTTGTTTTCAGCTGTGTCATGATCCCAGAGTCCTGGGATGGAGTCCTGCCTCGGGCTCCTGGCTCAGTGGGGAGCCTGCTTCTCCCTCTACCCCTGCTGGTGCTCTCTCGCTCTCTCTCTTGCTTGCTCTCTCAAATAAATAAAATCTTAAAAAAAGAAAAAACATACCCCCACATTCCTCATCTTCAGAACTACTGAATCAGAACGTGGCAGGAGGTAAGACATGGGTAGTTTTAAGGAGCTCTTCAGGAGACCAAGTTGGCATGGACTCATAAGTCGGCATCCTGTAGATGTAGGCCTTAGGAAAGTTTTGGTGGTAAATGGGAGTCTTGCAGTGGGGACTGAGAGACCCCCAGCAGCTGGATGCCTGCAGAAATGGAACCCAGCAGGGCAGGGCAGCCTAAAACCTGAGGCTCATCTCCTTTCCATCTGTATCACTATATTTGTTTTATGGTGTGTATGTGTGCATCTGTTTGCAGTGATGATGATTGTTTTTAAATAGTTTCTTTTCTTAACCCCCTCCACCGACCACTACAGTTTCCCAGCTGCTCTAAGGGGTAAGGTAAAACGTCCGTCCTGACCACCCCCCTTACATGACCTGGCCTTCCTCCTAATGGACTAAGAACAAGACATTACTTTCTTGACCTTCCTGGAAAGCTTGCATGAACCCTTTTAGAATCATTCTATTTTATTCACATCTCTGGCATTTTGTCTGGGAACTGTCTGCTTTTTGAAATGGGGACTGGGTCTGCTGCTGCTTCAGGTACTTCCCCTCCTCATTTACTGGGCACACAGGTAGGTGCCACATGAATGGAGTTGAATAAATAAATGAATAAATAAACGTAGTTCAATGGAATAGTGACGATGAATCGGTGAGGACGTTGGTAACTAGAATGCATTTCATTTGGAAGAGATTAGGTTATGTTAATACCTGCACCTGTCTTTCTAGTGTTGTTTCAAACTAGATCCTGGAGATTGGTATCTCCCCTTGACAGATGGGAAAGCTAAGGCACAGAGATGTCTAGTGCTTATTCATATAGCATGGGATGCAAATCCAAGAATAACTACTGATAATTAGCCTCTCCTGTTTGCATATCAGTTTATTGTTCACAACAGTGTGAGCTAGGAGGCACAGGGGTAACTTGTATTTTGGGGTTGAGGACCTCAGGCTCAGAGAGGGAAGGTGTCAGGCAGGAGGTTACTGATGGAGATGGTCTTCGTGAGATGATGTTACAATAAACCAGACAGACTCGTCAGTCCTGACAAAATGCTAAATACAATGGCTTAAGAACACATAAGGTGAGGAGCGCTCTAATGGAAGACAGGGGGCTTGGGGCAGGTTGGTGGGTGGACATGGAATCTGGGGTTTCTCCTGGCTCACCCATAAATGTGTTATGTCAGCTGGGGAAGGTTAATTCTTTTGTTTGGCCTCAATTTCTTCCCTCCACAGAATGAGAGAATCGGGCCAGGTTATTTGTAAAGTTGCTTATTAGCTCAACTGTACTGACTCCCATGTATAGGGATGACGTATTCGAGAATAAACACAGGCTGAATGGTTTTAGAATAATGGCATACTTTACTGATTTTCCTGATTCCCAAAGATTTTTATAGATAAAATTGGGTTTAAATTAGATTATCCCCCCAGGTCCTTCAGTGTTGGGTAGATATAAAGATGACTGAGATGATCGACAGAATTAGAAATTGGAGTTGTTTGTCCAGTGGGGACATGGGGACTTACCCATGGGGAATGTTCCAGACCTCCAGGGGTTGCCTGAAACCACACATAGGACTGAACCCTGTGTCTACTATGGCTTTCCCTACACATATGTACCTATGATAAAATTTAATTTATCAGCTGCATGCAGTAAGAGATGAATAATTGATCGTAAAATGGAACAGTTGCAACAGCATACTGTCAGAGAGGTTATGTGAATGTGTGCTCTCTCACAAAATATCTTACTGTACTGTGTACTGTACTCACCTTTCTTCTTGCAGTGGTGGGAGATGAAAAAGTACCCACATGATAAGGTGAAATGGGCTGAGTGATCTAGGCAGGTGACCTAGGGTTAGGCTACTGTTGACCTTCTGATGCTACATCATCTGCTTCCAAACTGCATCGACCGATCACACTTAACTCAAACCACAGAGAGCAGAACTGAGAGGGGGTAGAGCTATTGTGAGAGTTTCAGTATCACATGATCATGGAGCAAAGCATGAAGCATGTGTCACTCTCTCTCAAGCTCTCTTCTCTCCTGTCGTCAAGGGCCGTGATGGAATAGGAATCGGTCACCTCGGCTCCACTAGTTTTATCATCTTGGATAAAAGCTCAAGTTTCTTCCTTGAAAATTTGGAATACAGTGCTCAGCCTTGTCCCTTCCGAGGGGCTCACATGAAGGTCGAGTTCCATAACGTGTGAGAGCATTCTATAAATCCTACGAGGCTCCACAAGGTGTCCTGCAGGCAGGAGGGGATTCTTAATGACTATGCCAGTGACCTCTGGTCTTTTGTGTGGCTGAAGGGAGAGTAACCAACTCCCCTTGCCTGGATCACTCAATCCTGGCCTCAAAGTTGGACTCAGGGACAAAAAGGAAACTATTCCAGTTGGTTTTATCTAAATCCCTCGAGTTAGCTGGCTTGTTTCCCAGAATCTCATCAACATGGAGTATGAAGCAACTGGGTTGGCCAGCTCAGAATGGGAACTAAATGCCATTAAGACCTCACCCCCACTGGCTGCTTTATTTACCTGCCTTTATTACCAGCCCTGGGCCTTATCACAGGGTACGGCCTTGAACGAGTCATTTTCTTCCCTGAGTCTGGGTTTCCTGCTCTTTCAAATTTTAGAGGGTTTGATAGGGAGATTTCTGGACTCTGCCCAAACTCTGGATTTAACCAGGTGTTTGAATGAAGAATTTGTTCACATATAAAACAGCATCGGGGACCCTCTAGTGTAAGTGTGCTTCCAGCTAACAAGTGGCTGTGCTGGCAGGGCGGTCTGGGGTGCACCAGACAGCCTCATACTGACTTTTCCCTTTTTCTGTTTTGTCCCCTAGCTGAATCCAGTGGGTTTGACGGGAATACGGACCTGTTGCTGGAGGTAAGCATGAGTCCCACCGCGCTCCCTGATAGGTGGCACCAGCTCAGAGATCTTGCACGTGAGCTCTTCAGCAGCTAAGGATCAGAAGGCTCTGGGTTCAGAAGACTATGGTCAGGTCTCAATGAGCTGAGGAGTGAGAAGGCACCTCCCAGGGCTCTGGGGAAGGCCACTCTGCCTCTCCTCCACATGCAGATAGGACCCATGGTACTGAGCCCTGTACTCTCGATGCCCTGTCCCTAGGACAGAGATGGTCATTACACGCCTTACGAGCTAAGGGACGTCAATAATTAGATAAGATAATGCATGACTGTAGAAGGTAAAACTGGAAGCAAAACCAGAATATTATCATAATGACAGCACAGTGATTTCTACGTGATAGGTGCAAGGAAAGGGACATGCTTCTCTCTGGTTCTGGTTCTGAGAGCCTGCTTTACATTTCATGTGGGTGGCCTGTATGCGACAGATCACTCACTTTCTGAAAATCTATTGACCATTTATGTTTTGTGCACTTTTCTGTGTCCATAATGACTCTACAATTTTCACATTAAAAAGATATTAGGTGGGGCATTGCAAAGCATGTAAAACACATGGCAAAAGAAAGTATTTTGTGTTCATTGGGATAGTTGTCCCCAACTGCCTGAAGCTACTCAGGACCACTATCCTTCATCTCACAATCAGACCCCATGGGCTAGGGGAGCTCACAGGTGCAAACAGGTGCCTTCACAAGTAGCTTTGTGGTCAGACCAACAGTTCTAACCCTATCCCTGATCCCTAGCAGTATGGACAGTTTCGTTGCGCTTCGTTTCACTTCTTTTCTTTTTTCTTTTCTTTTCTTTTCTTTCTTTTCTTTTCTCTTCTCTTCTCTTCTCTTCTCTTCTCTTCTCTTCTCTACTTTTCCTTTCTTTCTTTCTTTCTTTCTTTCTTTCTTTCTTTCTTTCCTTCCTTCCTTCCTTCCTTCCTTCCTTCCTTCCTTCCTTCCTTATTTATTTATTCATGAGAGATACAGTCAGAGGGGCAGAGACATAGGCAGAGGGAGAAGCAGGCTCCCTGTGGGGAACTTGATGCGGGACTCGATCCCAGGATCCCAGGATCCCAGGATCACCACCTGAGCCAAAGGCAGATGCTCAACCATTGAGCTACCCAGGTGGCCCCAGACAGTTTGTTTTTATCTGAGCCTCATTCATTCTTTCTCTTGCTCTCTTTAACTGACATTTTCAGGTCCTTGCTGTTTGGCCAACACCATTGGGCATAAAACCAAAGATGACATGGTGGGGACCTCCCCACTTTTGAGAGATTAGAAGCCCACCATGGGTAACATGGGTACCACAGGTAACAAATCAGTACCAGTAATCTTTTCGAAGGATCGGGCTTCAGTTTCCTCATCCGTAGGTCTGAAGGTGTATTTATAGGGACAGCGCCCATTCTTGAAAATGGTAGCTGTTGGTTAACTTGTCATTGCTGTCATAAAAGAGCACTGTTGGTGGGTCCCCCACTGGCAAGTCTGTGGGGCTCAGGATCTCTAAGCTGGCTTCTTAAGGACAGATGTGATGTCAGTTGACAAAACAAAGCTGAGAGGGTATTTCAAACACAATTTTTGCAATTCAGGCAGAATGATTCCTTTTTCCCTGGAAGGCAGAGGAAAGGCCAGTGCTTAGGCCAAGCTGCCAGGGAAATACTAGTCTGTGTGGGAAGAGGCGTGCTGTGCTTGCCTGCTCAGGGCCACCATGTCTCTCTGAAACCCTACTTGGACCCTGTTACTTTATAAAGAACCTCTTGGGATTTCAGAATGAACCAACTTTTTCATTTTTAGAATACAAGAAGCAAAGCTATTTTAACTTCCCCAAAACATTGAAGTATGCTGTAGTATCAGTAATTAGTTGTGGACTTCTACCTTTTGTAGGGTAGCATTCTGTTTTAACATAATTTCTTCTTTAAATGTTTTATTTCGTTTGCTAGGTACATCGTCAGTTCTTTCTGCCTTAGAGGTTCAACCTTTCATCTTCCTGCCCATGAAGGGCAGCTCTACCTTTCACGCAATGAGACTATAGGGGATGATTTCTTTAAAGTTAATATGTGAGCCGATGTGCTAAATAAATCACAGGACTGATTTAAAAACCTTTGGTGTATATGCTAATCCCTTGTTCCAGAAAATTCAATTAACGTGTCCGGATGCACACAGCCAGACCTCTTCTCACCAGGAACTCAGTGTTGAACAAGCTCTAGTGGCCAAACCTTATCTAGGGGTGGGCAAAGTGATTTTTACCAACCCTTTGCAAAGGACACAAATGGTTGTCATCTAGGTAGTCTCATTCTCCTTTTGTGCCTCATTCTGCTTCCCGGCTCCTTCTCTCCAAGTCATTAATGTCCTCCTGCTGGACCTGTTGGCCAGATCCCATTCCTCCAATTGCTGACCCCCATTGATCCATTTTCTCTAGCAGGACACTCCCCACTCCCTCCCAACTTCTTTTCCAAAATTCCTTCATCAGCAATCTGTTCTGTCCACTTGGCTGTACCAGGCATTTGATAGATGCTCTGAAAGATCAAAGGATTATTCAGATAGTCTCAGCCTCTAAAGATTCAAGAGACCAGTAGAGGGAAAGCAGCATCTGCTGAAAAGTATGGCCCCTCTTCGTAGGAAAAATGGCACATACACATTACCTTAGAAGGTCCTATAGTCTCTGAATCATGGCATCCAGATTAAGAAGCCTTGTGAGAATTGACATAATGGAACTGCACATGTGGGAGAGTTGAGGCACTTCCCAACTAAAATCCTACTCACTGGGGGTTTTGCCTCTGAGTGACATGATAGAAGAAAACATGATAGAATGCTATAGATATCAAACAAGATAGAATAAAGACAAATGAGAGAAGTCAGTGGAAAATTCTTTGTAAATTAGCATTCACCCTATCAGATCAGGGTATGATTACAAATAACCAATAAGTAGTGGAAGCAAAGGCCAATGCACTTAATCTTCTTTGACAGACAAGACAGTAATAGTATTATTTGTTATTATCTGCTTCCCTTTCTCTTCTGGACACATAAAAGACTGTATGTCTTTGTCTCCTTGCAGTTGAATGGGACTGGATGACTAGTCCTGGAAGTGACAGTTGTCACCCTGGGCTGACACAGTAGAAAACCCATTTGTAATTCTCCAGCCTACATTTCTCTTTCCCTACCAGGCAGGAGGCTTCATGTTGAGATAATGGAGTCACACAGTTGACGCAGATTGCACTGTTGAGTGACACCTGTACTGGAATCTGCATGAATGGACACATCAACCTTTGTGGTCCATCATGGTTTTGGGAGTTGTTTCTCTTGCAGTGTATCCTGCAGGAAATACTAATGCATCAACTAACACATCTCCCAAGGGCACTGTCCTGACAAGAGGGGCATGCTGATTTCCATGGATCTCTGATTTGTGGAATCAATAGCTTTGAGCAAGCTTCTTCCGTGTGTATACCTCTTGTTGTCCTCCTCTACATAGAGCAGAATAAAAATGTCAGCCACATCTGTATGTCAAAATAAAAATAGCCACATTTTGACCTCTCTTGTCTGAAATGTTGGTGACTTCAATTTGAAGGAATAATTGGTTGCAGAATGCCTTGCAGCCATTGCTAGAAGTGTGTGTTCTAGTTGGTTCTTTCCCCAGGAAGTTGTGCGAATGGCATGTGGGAGAGAAGAGGGTCAACACATGACCGCTGATGTGATTAATTAAAGGGCTTAGTATAAATGACCGGTGGTATTTAGTGGTACCTTGGAGGGATTAATGCTGGTTAAACACATGGGTGGAGGGGGCAGATTAATGAATAATTCAGTGACTGTGAAAGGGTTGGAACATTTTTAGATGGAGCAATTAATAAACATCTCTACCTCCATAGTACATGTGAGGGATCTCTCTGTAATCCTTTAAATGCTTTCACCCTCTGTAATTAGGTAATTAGTTTAGGAGACAATGTGACAAATACACAAGGAGAATGAAAAACAACAAATGCATATGAATAAATAAGAACTTTGTATTTTATACCACATTGGTCCTTTCCATTTCTTTTCTTGTTCAGGTGTAGCAGTCTTCCCAGTGGTCTTACTGCCTTTCCACAAGGGTGGGGGCCAGCTGTGTGGCCCTAAACAAAAGTAGCACAGAGAGTGTGGAGCTGGGAACCCACTGGCACTCAATGAAGTGCCTTTTAGCTGATTTTTGAGCAGGCCATCAAAGGAGAACTCAAGGCTGGACCCAGGGAGGTCATCTATGAGGTGGACACACTGGATCTTTAACTGGCCTTGGCTGATGCTCACTGATGAGAGAATGCCTCAATGTATTTTTGTATTGTTCCACTTTTGATTCCCACCCTTCTCCCTTCCTTCCTTCAACTACCACCTTCTTACTGATGTTTGTTCTCTTTCTGTGACCTTTGCCTGTCTTCATGATGGAGTCAGTTGCTGTGGGATGTTCAAGACTCGCCTTTGAGAAGTCCACAACTTACCTGGAGTTTGAGGAATGAGACACAGACCCATGAGAACTGAACAATTATGAGACAGTGCATACTTTGTACAAAATGGGGGCGGGAAGGCTATAAGGAGGTCTGTGCTGATCTTCAGGGCATTAGTTCCAGATTATCTTTTCTCTTTTCCGTTTCTAAACTCCCCCCAGTACCTGCCTCCATGCTCTGCTCCAACTCCACAGCCTGCACCTGCCCCAGTGAAGCTTTAATCTTTGGCCATCATGAGGCTACAGGTTATTTTTTAAAGACATCACTTTGTCTATGTAATTAGTGATGGAAGAACAGCAGCTATTAACCCGAAATGATTATTTTGACAGTCAGGATGATGAGAGAATGGCTGATTGTTCTTTGTTCCTTGAGTTTCAGAGGTGGGACATCTTCTTTGGGAGTGTGAACAGAAGAGCCAAAATAAGGAGATTAGAAGACTTAGAAAAGCAAGGACTATGGGAAGAGGTTTGAAGCGTACCTTGTTGGGGGTTTATGGCTTCAGGCCGAGCTCCGCTTCATTTTTTAGGTCCTTCAGGTCTCTTATTTTGTTATTTGCTTCCCCAGCAACTACGAAGACCTTTGCTGGTTTCTTCCTTTTTGGGGTAGGAGATGGATTATAAATGTTGCCATTGACTGGTGCTTACTATGGGCTAGGCATTGTTTTAAGATCTATACTTTTCCTTTTTTCTTCCTTCCTTCCTTCCTTCCTTCCTTCCTTCCTTCCTTCCTTCCTTCATTTTATTAATTTTTGTTCTGGTTTTAATTATGATACGAACATTCTATATGAGATCTATCCTCTTAACATAATTTTAAGTGCATGATACAGTATTGTTATTAACTGTGGACCCTGTGCTGTAGAGCAGATCTCTAGAACTTGTCTATTGACTGAAGAATGGATAAATAAAATCTGACATAGGGTCACCTGGGTGGCTCAGTGGTTGAGCATCTGCCTTTGGCCCAGGTCATGATCCCAGGGTCCTGGGATTGAATCCCGCATCAGGGTCCCCACAGGGAACCCGCTTCTCCCTTTGCTTATGTTTCTGCCTCTCTCTGTGTGTCTCTCATGAATGAATGAATGAATGAACGAATGAATAAATAAATAAAATGTGGTGCACACACATACGAATATTAATCAGCTTTAGAACAAGAAGGAAATCCTACCATTTGAAACAACATGGGTGGATCTCGAGGGCATTACACCAAATGAATTAAGCCAGTCACAGGACAGACACCACAGGATTGCACTTACATTAGAAATCTAAAATAGTCAAGCTCATAGAAGCAGAGAGCAGAATGGTACATACCTGAGGCTGGGGAGCGGGAAATTGGGAGTTGGTATTCAAGGGGTATAAAGGTTTCTTTGGATCCAGGCAGCAGCCTCCTGCTGGGAGCTAGGCCTGGATCCTCAGCCTCCAACTCTTCCCAGAGGCTAGTGGCCCCTGAAAAGGGGTGGATCCCTCAGTGACCAGTCCTCTCCATGAGAGCTTTCAATTCCCATCTGTAGTTCTCATCACTCTTCTCCCAGTGGGTTTTGTTTCCTTAGTCCTGGAAGCCTCTGCTTTCTAGAAGAATCCACTTAATGCTTTAGCTCCTTGCTTTGTGCTTCTTTAGAAATTAGTATATCTTTTGATGGTGACGTGGACTCTTTGAGGCTGTGAGATACCTAGTTTTGCCACTGTGGCCTTTTGCATGGGGATCAGCTCTGCTGGGTTCTGTCTCTCAGCCTAGTTCTCTGACTTCAGCTCTCACTCGTGATTGGCAGATGCTTTCTGAAAAGCAGGAAGTCCTCAGTGCACCTCTGCAAGGAGCTTCCTAGTCTGGAGTTTTAAAGTCTTATTTCTTGTCTTGAAATGTGTATTTGCTTGTTTTAATTTATCTTCTCTGAGTCTTTGCAATGTATACCTGATTGTTTTAATTTATCTTGCTTTTCTGATCATTTTTTGGGGGGAAATAATTGCCGTGCCTTGAAGATCTCCCTCTTCCTCAGAAGCAGAAGTTCTCAAAATAGTATTGTCCAATTTACTGGAAGTGGAAAGCCAAAATTATTATTATTTTAAAAATATTTTATTTATTTATTCATGAGAGATACAGACACAGATAGAGGGACAAGTAGGCTCCATGCAGGGAGTCTGATGTGGGACTCGAACCCGGGTTTCTGGGATCACACCCTGGGCTGAAGGTGGGACTAAACCGCTGAGCCACCCGGGCTGCCCGAAAGCCAACATTATTACCTCAAAACCATTATTAGAAAGTTGGCAGAACCAACCAACCAGAAAATAACTTTGAGTAGAGGTGTCAAGATTTTACAACCACTTACTATGCAGCTAACTGGACATTTCTCAATCAACAATGTATAACATTCTTTATATAGTATTGAACAGCTTACTGGGTCCAGTGGCAGAGAAGTTACCAATCTTCACATTAGAAAGATTCAAATGTCTTCCCTGCTTCATTTCTTAATAGGAAAAGACTGGGCACTAAATACAACCTATCTTATCAGTTATTTAAAAACATCCAAAAGAGACAAAGGGAGAAAAATTAAGCTGCTAAAAACTTCTCGAAGGAAAAGAGTCTTTCTTACTTTTCTGTTTCCTTTATAAGACCCAATTCCGAACCATAATACAGTTCAACTTTGCTACAGATGGTTAGCATCATTTTGTGAAGAAAGGCAATTTCACTTTTCCTGTCTGAGCCCCTGTGTGCTGATCCCCAAAATGAAGGGGTTGGATTGAATGATGGCTAACTTGTCTTTTTCTTTGATTCTCTTAATGACATGAGATTTGAGATTCCCACTTTTTTTTCTCCTCAATACATTCCTCAATAAATCAATTTGTAAAACCACAGTTACTCTTCAGAAATTTTGGATCAGTGAGTATAATGCTTCCCTCTTGCCCCAGGCTTATCCATTATCCAGAACATCTCTAACTTAGTAAAACTGTCATAGTGCAGTCCTAATATAGAAAATCTGCATCATTATCTTTTATTCTATGTATGGCAGGATCCACTTCAGAGACTTTGAGGCTATTCTAACTAGGAGTCAGGATTGAACAAAGCTTCATTCATCCAAAGCTAAGCCAAGATTGATTTAGAGGGGCACCTGGGTGACTCAGTGTTTGAGCATCTGCCTTTGGCTCACGGAGTGATCCGGGTATCATGGGATCAAGTCCCACATTGGGCTCCCTGCAGGGAGCCTGCTTCTCCCTCTGCCTGCCTGCCTGTGTCTCTGCCTCTCTGTGTGTGTCTCTCATGAATAAATTTTAAAAAATTGATTTAGACTTCAAGTTTAAGTTGATACAGTCCCCCATCCCCAAAGCTCCCAAAGTCTCTTCTCTCCCCCATAGTATCCTTGACCCCTTGCATTCTTCTCCACCAGTGTGGTATTTAGTGCTCAGAGTCCTGTCTGAGACCTCATCCTGCCCGGTTCTTTCTGTCAGTGTTTATGCCTTAGACCCTCCCCAGCTTTATTTTCCATCAAAAGGCTTTATCTTAAAAGTTTAGGAGTAGAAGGCCACTCTGAAGTAATCTGAAACCACCAGTTCATTTGACACATTAGACCTGTGCTGTTGATAGAAATACTAATCGATTCCCGTATGTAATGTTAAATTTACTAGTAGCTACATTAACACAATAAAGTTAAAAGAAAGAGGTGAAATTAATAATATATTTTACCAACCTCCTACACCTGAAATAGTATCATTTCAATATGAATTCACTATAAAATTTCTTAATGGGATATTCATACTCTTATTCTCATTTTAAATATCTGAAATTCTGTATGTATTTTACACTTAGTAGCATACTTCAAACCAGTCTAGGTGCATTTCAAGTGCTCAATAGCCACCGAAGGCCAATGTCTACTGTAGGGGACAGCACAGGATGAGAACAACGAAGTTTAGGAAAGCAAATGACTTGCCTAAGGTTGTACAAGCAGTTGACAACAGAGCCAAGTCTCCTGATCTCTGCTCTAGTGCCTTTCTGAAATACTGCCTGTTTCTGACACTGATGGTGCTTAGGATGGCCTTGAATGAGTTAGAAAACAGATTGTATGAATCTATAGTGATGTGGTGGTGAAAAAGTAAGCATAATGCTAAGAAGGAGATTATATCTCCAAGTAACTTCTGTTTTATGGAATTACTGTTATATGAGGAATTTTGTAAACAGATGATTTGATTTTCAGTGATTTTTTAAAGATTTTATTCATTTATTTGAAAGAGAGAGAGAGAGAGACAGCACATGCATATGCATGAATGGGGGAAGGAGCAGAGGCAGAGGGAGAAACAGACTCCTCACTGAGTGGGGAGCCCGATGTGGGGCCCCATCCCAGGACTCTGGGATCATGACCTGAGCCAAAGGCAGACGCTTAACCAACAGCTACCCAGCTGCCCCCATTTCCAGTGATATTGATGGATAAATGGAGTTCATCTAAATTGCAATGTGAGTATCTTTCTTCTTTCAGATATTTTTTGTTTATTACTTTAATAATATCATCTATGCTAACATCTAGGTTCTAGAAAATTATGTTTTTCCATTTAAATCTATTAAAATGTACATTTTAACAAGAGCTCTTATGTGAGGAATAAGTCATGTCAGCACATGGGCATGTCCTTTTCCATCTGTGGGTAATTGTCTAGTCTTGCAATCCAACCTGAGGACTTGGTTCTGGGCCAGTCTGTTTCAGGACCACTTGAACATTCTAGATACACTCTAGGTAAGGGGCTCTATAGATAAAGCCTTGGGGGTTTAAAAATCCCACACCTTATCCTGAAGGATGAAACTTGATTCAGGCCATAGTAAACATTTCCATGATCTAAGTTGCATTATATTCAAGGCAATGAGGAATCCCAGTGAGCAAATGTCTCTGGTACTTGGCTTTGAAATCCTCACTCTTATGCACCATATGCCCCTGGAAATATCATATCTTCAGCATCAGTGCCCTTCTTTATACACCGGGAAGGGATGATGTCTACATACATAATGAGCAGGACTTCACTTTCTAAGATGTCTTTGAAGGAACCTAGTCACAGGGGATGCCTTGGGATTCTCTGGTCCACTGAGTTAGGGAAATTCTGCATTTACTCTTAGACACTCAAAATGTGTAACAGAATTTTAAAAGCCTAGTTAGTATTGCAGAAAGGCGATTTTGTTGTTGTTTTTTTTAAACCTAATTCTTCCTAAATTTTTTGGGGGAGGGCAGGGAATCATTTGATTTTTTTTTTCTCTCCCATTACTAATTTGATGGAACAAGCTTAAAGAAATGTTGTCATAGGGGCGCCTGGGTGGCTCAGCTGGTTATGCGTCTTGATTTAGGCTCAGGTCATGCTCTGTGATGAGTGTGAAGCTTGCTTAAGATTCTCTCTCTCCCTCTCCCTCTCCTTCCCCCCACCCAAACTCTCTCTAAAAATAAAACCAAAAACAATGCTGTCATAGAGTATTCTGGAGACCTAGTGACAAAATTATATGAAAGATATTCAGATATCTAATAATATTTTCTCTTTTCACTGTACTTTTAAGAGTGACTTGCTGTCCCAATATTAGCCTTACAGATTCCCCAGTGTTGCACTTTCTCCTAGAAACACAATTTTCATACTGTTGTTCTATTTGCTCATCTATTTTAGACATCAGTTAGACAACAGATGTAATGAGAAGGAAATTTTGGCCACAACAATCAGAGTCTAAGATCCAGAAACCATCACACTCCTCAGCATTTCAGAATTGTTCTACTCTTTCCATCTTCCCTTCCTCGCCCTTACTTCACCTTTCCCTTTTTCTCCACTATTTCTTATAATCTGGTAATCTGATAACCTCTTCATCCAGGTCAACCAAGTTTTAGGAGTCCTTATGTTTGAGAAGAGCACAGTGCTAATTCTGGAATCAAAGAGAAATTACAGTCTAGACATTGCTCTCAGAAACCTTGCTTTCTGGTAGAGGATGTACATGTGACAAATTATTCAGCTGGAGTGTGACTCATGTAATAACAGGATTCTCTATAATAGGATTCTGTGTAGTGTAGACAATGGATTGTGCTAACCTTACTGGTGAAGGTGGAAAGCACTATGCTCAATGAATGCTTCGCAAAGTGGGAGATGTCTGAACAGGTGAGTCAGCGCTTCCCAGGCAGTCAAAGATAGAAGGTGGTTCCAGTAGATAGGGCTGAAATGAAAGAAGGAGGCATGAAAGCAGAGCAAGGTGTGTATTGGGATGTGAACATCACTCAAGTAAGCAGCAGGAATTATGGAGAGAAGAAAGCTGAGGCTGAGACATGAGGGGCCTCGGATCCCTACTGCATTTTGGACTGTGGCTTTTCTAACATTTTAAGCCTTGCAACTCCTTGACATTTTACATGGAAGCTCAGCATTTACTTGGTAGCTTGTCTAGCTGAAACAGGGCAAAGGAACTTGTCGTGGCTTTCTACTTATGTGAAAGCCCCAGCAGCAGAACAGGTTCATATTTGTGTTTTCTAGTAGATATTCAATAAATTTTTGTTAGAGAATGAAAGTTTCCCCAAATAGGGAAAGGGCCAAATGAAAACATTCACTTTATTGAATGTTATTTTAAATGAAAGGCCAGCATCCATCTTTTTATTCAGTCACACATGGAAGCAGCTTTCAAGAAAAAGCAGCACTGACATACGTTAGCTCGCTCTGCCATTAAATGTGCTAGAACGTATTTTAAAAACAGTTTAGAACTAAATTTATATCCATTTATGTCTTCTAGTCTTTTGAGACCTTTTAGTGATAGACAAGTCCGAACTGCATTTATTCACGTGGGAGCAGAATTATCTTTGATTACCAAGTGCTTTCTGCTTGCATGGAAGCTATAATAAGCTGCTGCTGGGACCAGTGGGGCAGGTGTGCTCTTGTGAAATCAAAAATGGGGAAGGCATGGGTGAAAGGGGCTTTTTTTTTTTTTTTATAAACACTATAAAAATTAGGTTGGCTTCCATCTCTCTAGGTAGCCATGACTTTAAATTTGAACTTGAAAGCACTAGAGAGAAAAAGGTTTGGGTTACTTTTATGGACAGTCCTAGCTTGGCATGCCTCAAGGGACAGCTCCATACTTACCTGGATGTCTTCCATCAACCCCCACCTGATGTGAAGGAGTTTTAAATCTTTAGCCCTGCCCATGGCAATGGCACAAACACGGAAGAATGTTCTGACCTGGCTTATCAGCCTTTTTATCCATATTTTGGCTTTTTTTTCCATACAGACAGAAATGCAAAACTGAGACTGATATGTTTTTGCTATTTTTTAAAATTCCTTTTTCGGGATCCCTGGGTGGCGCAGCGGTTTGGCGCCTGCCTTTGGCCCAGGGCGCGATCCTGGAGACCCGGGATCGAATCCCACATCAGGCTCCCGGTGCATGGAGCCTGCTTCTCCCTCTGCCTGTGTCTCTGCCTCTCTCTCTTTCTCTCTGTATGACTATCATAAATAAATAAAATTAAAAAAAAATCCTTTTTCTTTTTCACAGAGCAATACATCTTCACGATAGATAAGTTTTAAAAAATAGATATATTCAAAAAGAAGAAATTAAAAGCTCCTGGTAATACCTTAGTCCTAGAATAACTACTATTAACATTTTGGGGTACATCCTTATATCCTTCTACATTTTTTCTTACATATACATATTGCAATGTTTATTTAAGAAATAAGATCGTGTTACACAATTGTTTTACAACCCAATTTTCTTGTTTTAAATACATTGGAAACAAAAATAATTTGAAGTAACTAAATATAGTTCATGATACAATGCAGCTTTTACATGGATGCATGCTATTTCATTGTCAGGATAGATCTCATTTTTTTTTTAAACAATCTTATTTTGGCACATTCAGTTTCCAGTCTTACTATAAACAATGCTAAGAAACATCCTAGTAGCTAAATTTTGCCCTCATTTATACTTGTCTCCTTAAAATAACCTACTCAAGTGGAATTTCTAGGTCAAAGGCTCAGAATACTGTTGGCGTGCTTCGTAAAATTGTTTTCAAGAATAAAGTTTTTTTTTTTTTTTTAAGAATGAAGGTTATTCTTATTTATATTCTAAATATGTGTGTGTGAGGGCACTTATTTCCAATCAACATTACCAGTTCTAGTAAATGCTGTCTTGGTCAGTTTAATATTATTTAAAGTTCCCAAGGCTCGATATCTTCCCCTGCATGTTGGGTCAAATAGAACATCCACCAAAGGGATATGATGGAGACTCAAGGAAAAAGATGAGACAGGCGGGGACTACATACGAGAAGCTCAGGAATGGGTTCACAGCGGCTTGAAGTTCATTTCAGGAACTCACATCATAGAAATAGCTCAGTGATGGGCTTTACATTTGAACTGTAGAAGCTACGGGAAAAGGGTGAGCTTATTTACAAACCAAGACCATGTTCTGCATCCTTGGGGAGGTCCCTTATCTCATGGGGAGAAAGAAGTGCTCAGGAGCTTTTTTTAAAAAAAAATCATTAAGGAGAAAAAATAAGTGGGAAATATCAGAAAGGGAGACAGAACATGAGAGACTCCTAACTCTGGGAAACGAAATAGGGGTGGTGGAAGGGGAGGTGGGCGGTGGGTGGGGGTGACTGGGTGACGGGCACTAAGGTGGACACTTGACAGGATGAGCACTGGGTGTTATTCTATATGTTGGCAAATTGAACACCAATAAATTTACTAAAAAATCATTTATTTGAGAACAAGAAAGCATGCACACATGTGATCACACCATGGAGTGGCAGGGGCAGAGGGAGACAGGAAATCTGAAGGAGACTCTGTGCTCAGCATGGAGCTCGGCACGGGGCTCCACTCATGATCCCCGAGATCATGACCTGAGCCAAAACCAGGAGTCAAATGCTGAACCAACTGAGCCACTGCTCCATGGAGTTGCCTCAAGAACTCTTAAAATCAACTGAAAATAGTGTGAACTGCATGGGCTTGGGGAACAGCGCAGGGAATCCAAGAGGGTGAATAATGTAAAAGTAAACATAATATTTGGCCAAAGCTCAGAAATACTAAAAAGTAGAAAGAGAAAAATGGCCTCCTCCTCCTCCTCCTCCTCCTCCTCCTCCTCCTCCTCCTCCTCCTCCTCCTCCTCCAGAGCTGTTTTCTCTGACCTACATTTTGGCCTTGTGCCACTGGCCTGTATGGAGCATTGGATTTTTTTCCTGGGATTGGGAAGCAATAGAGCCACCTGGTGAAACAAGTCAGGCATGTGGTGAGAGAACCAGCCCTGCCATTTTGTCGGCTAACTGAATTTGAGCTATGCTCTAACCCGGTTTCTGATCTGGAAGGGTTGAAGATACCTTGTAGGGGTGTGTGACTGTCAGATGAGAGAGATAGCATGGCAGCTACTTTGTGCAGAGCCTGGGACTAGTAACCATCCCTATAGGTGGCTGTTACTCCTTCTTGGGCTCCGGCACTCTGTCCTCAGCTTACACAGAGGCTCCTGGGAACACCTGTAGGTGACTCACTGGGTCACTGCGGGCACCAAACATTGCCCACTCACCACCAGCTTCCACATTGGTGTCCCTTTGAGCAGAGAACCATGGGAAGAGCTGTCTTTCCTGTTTTCTTAAACAGAACCATTGTGCTTTATTTTTCTGCTAGTGCTTCGACCCATGCCCATGGGTCACATGGTCTACTTCATGTCTCTCTCCCATGTTGGTGCTCAGAAAGCTGAGGGGTGAATTTGCTGTCGATCTGTATCTAATGTGTGGGGCTTCACAGAAGGCGTTCTACATACCAGCCCTTCTGCTGGCTATACCTTATCTTTCTCATATTTATTCCTCACTTGCTTACGTTTTTCCCAATTTAATTTTATCTTGTATGTGTGTTGTAAACAACTTTAAATTGTTTTTAGAACAAGGCAGGGTAGAAACTAAAGAAATAAAAATGAAAGGGAAAATAAAATTCAAGCATGATATAGGCACTCGGAGATAAATCCTATTTATATATTGCAACAATTTTCTTCCCCCTCCCTGTCTGTCTCCATCTCTCCACCTGTCCATCCATCCATCTAGCTTACCTGCAGGCATACAATGATTTTCACATAGCAGTAATCACATTTTCTTTCACCATCAAAAGTTTTTCATAAAATGACTTCTAGTGGCCATCCAGCCTTCTATCGTATAGATAAGCCATAGTTTATTTAACTGTTTTTCCGTTGTTAAAATTTAGGTTTTGGTTTTTTTTTCAAAGACTTCTTTAAATTTTTTAATTTATTCATGAGAGACACACACAGGGAGGCAGAGGGGGAAGCAGGCTCCCTGCAAGGAGCCTGGTATGGGACTGGATACAAGGATCCTGGGATCACAACCTGAGCCAAGGCTCAGCCACTGAGCCACCCAAGTGCCCCTAGGTTCTGTTTTCCTTTGCTGCATAACATGTATCTCTATGACCATGATCACTATCATTCCTCACACATTTCTATAATGCTTTACTTTTGTTTGTTACAAAGCACTTTCATATACATTTTTGGCAGTAATCTTCCTCCTATTAAATGAAATTAAAGCCTATAATAATTTGAGCTTATCCAGCAGTGTTGGCAGGCAGGAGAATGGTATTCCCTGCGTCAGCTCTTCACGAGTCAAGCAAGTCTATATAATGTGGAAAGAAAGCCTCTTCCCCCTTCAGGGCAGTGGAGAGCTTCACTTAGACAAGTGCGTGGAGAAGAAAGTAAGAGTTAGGGATGAGTCCCTGCTGCAGGGCACTTCCCCTTTCCCAAACTCCCCAAGGCTGTGTCTGGCCATCCCTCCAGGGAGAGGAGAGTATCCTCCCGGGGCACCGCTCCTGTGAGCCTGGCCTTCTTAGACTTCACCAAACCTTCCTTAGAGACCTGGTCCCTCATTACTTGGTTTTCAGCAAAAATACTAGATTCTGACATCCCCAGATATTTCCAAAATTTTGAATTGGATATTTTCCCCCACTCAGTTGGGCAAAACCTGAAGGGCATTTTTAAATAGAGGCTCTTTGAGCTTTGAGCTTTCATCAAAGATTAGGAGCAGCATTTTAAATTCCTTTGCCTAAGAACTCCCTGCCTGTAGCTTATATACTTGCGGCCAAGGCGGAAGCCTTTTTATATACCTCTGTGGTTATGGCAGCCTGTTCTAGGTCCATCTACCGAGCATTTTGTTTCCCAATGCTGTTGGAGTTCAGCTCTGACCCCCTTGGAAAACCACTGCTTTGTCTGCATAGATCCTCCTGGTATGGGATATACCCATGATAGCAAACATAGCTCAAGCAGCAGGTCTGGGTCGACCCCAGCCTGGAGACTTATCAATTGTGTCATCCTGAATACCAGCTATGACTTCAGTTTTCCTCTCTTTTATAAGGAAAATACTCCTTCCTTGCCATGTTGTTGTAAAGATTGAAGCATATATGATTAAATGAGACAGTGCTTGTAAACATACCTCTCACTTGCCTCACACCTGTTCCATGACAAGCATCTGATTTTGATTCAGGTGTTTGACCCGGGCACCCCTGGAAGGAGTCATGAGCTCAAACAATTGGCACGTGGCTGTTACCATTCTCAGGACCTTATCAAGAAACTGGCAAGCAAGTTAGGTGCTGTAATCATCCCCATGTCCCTGAAGAAGCTAAGTCACCTGTCTAGGTCTAGAGTCAAAAGAAACAAAGCCTAAAGCCTAACAAACACTTAAGGATATGTTTCTCTTTAAAGACTAACCGAAGATATGACTACCCCTGGCCTCCTGGGGTACCCCACTGCCAGAACACACCTCCCCTTCCCTCCCAGCCAGGCACAGTCCCATCTTGGATCTCATACCTGTGTCACCAACTTAGATACTCCTGACACAGTGTGAACAGGGGACCTGTGAACATGCTGTGCAACCAGGATGTTTACTTCTTAGTAAAACCAAAGAAATCATGCCCTCATGTTCCAAGGAAGGGGGACTGTGACCCAGGGGGTGGGCCGTTTAAACTGGGTCTTCTTCCATACAGGAAAATCCCGTGCAGATCCTTCCAGAAGAGACTGTCAGATTCTTTTACTGAACTTCAAATTGGGCCACTTAGGAGCTAACTCTCATTCTACAGAACTCTTAAACCTATGCGGTAGTGTGTGGTTCACAAAGCATTTTCATTGCTTCTCCCTGGAGATTACCATGGTGAGTTCGTGAGGGAGGCCTTTCCCTCCATCCTTGGCTCTCTCTTCTCTCCTCTCTGCCTTGCTGAGCTCCTACACTAGGCTACGTTTTGAGAATGAAGACTCAAAAGACAAGTGTCTTCCACTTTCCTGTTGAGTAGTAAATGGGGTTGTGCTCTGGAGCCTGGGTCTCCTGCTGGCTCACCGGGATGTGTTCTCCATTCAACATGCTCTTTCCAAATGGTCGCCAAAGTCAACTTCCAGCACTGAGTCCCGGCTCTGGTAATGCAGGACGAGCTTGTGAGAGCCTCTTGTAGGGACAGTGGGCTGCAGGCCTGGCCTTCTGCCTCCCTAGAGGATGGCTCAGATCAAATCAGCTGGTGGCTGATCAAACTTTTCTGAGGTTGTAGCTAAGGCTGACAGTAGCCAGGAGGGCTAAAGTTACTTCTTGTGGAAAGAGGAGTGGTTAAAGGTCAGTGTGTCCTGAGAGTGCCTTTAAAGCAGGACAAATCTCCTATAAACATAATTAAACCATTCATCCATTAATTAATTTGTTCGTTCTGTAACAGGTATGTCCCCTACGTGGTAATGAAGCACACTTGCTGGGCCCCTTCTATCTCTAGAATACAAATGTTCAATGTCCCCCCCTCCCCCCAAACCACCTTGCATCAGTAATGAGTTAAAGCTCTGACAATTAGTAGTGTCTTTCTCCTCCCTCTACTGGGTCTTGAGGAGAGGGGAGGGGCAGTAGGGGATTCATTTCCCCTTGGCAAAGAAGCACTGGCGGCTGCCCAGGAGGTGACCTTGGCGAGGTGCATCCAGGCACAGTAACTGGCCCAGGTCTTCTGCTATAGTGGCTGCAGACCAGCACATCCCCGTTTCCTACAACAACGAGTCTTCAGTTTGGGGCTACCTGTTCCCCCGTGTTGCGCTTAGAGGGGAAGTGACAGCCAAACTGGCGGGGACATTTGATTTAAAGGTCACTCAGTGGAGATTTGGTTGAGGCAGGCCAGTGGTGATGCTGCCATTTCTTCCCATGGGACATTAGGGCTGCTGGGTAGTGTGCAGGGGTGGTGAGCAGGTGTCTGCCATAGAAGGCTTGTGCTGCGAGGAAGGTGCCGAAGGCTGGCCCAGGCTAGAGTGCTATTGCACACCCATCTGTCGTGCTATCAGGTCAGAGCACCAACACTTTTAGCACTACCAGGTAACTTGGAGTTTCCAAACGTAGCTGCCTTCCAAATGTTAGAGCTAAGACCTATTCAGGCGTCTGTATTTCAGGAACCTCGATCTTTTCCCTTCCTGGGGATGAGCTTTTCTTTCTAAAATGTCAATGCACAAAGCGTCCCATCAGGTATTCTTTCTCAGGAGGATGAGTTTAACGATCACCCTTCTGGGTAGGTCACCCCACGGGTTGCGCAGTGATTCCCGTTCGTATGCTCGTGAAAAAGAAAAAAAAAAAAAGGAACACAATTCTCACAGGTAATCTGCCATCATCCCTCTATCCATTCATTCATGTGGCAAACCCGAAGGCCAGGAGGTTGTATATTCTATTCATGGGCCCAGTGATGAACTTAATTTTCTCACTCACATTCCTGAGGATCGGCTTGGCTTCCTGCCTTTGGACTTTGTCTTCTCCTACTGGCTAGAGCACACCCTGCACACACCAGGGTTCATGGCTGAAGTAGGTGTCTCTGGCTTGGTGCTGGGCAGCCCTAGGACACAGCTCATGCTTGATTCCTTCCCCCTTTGCACGCCTGGTGTCTCTGGGCAGCTCCTCTGCACACAGCCCTGGGCCCTGGATCTTCACTCTGGAGCCAGCCAGGCATCTCTCAGCATTACAGAAGGGACAATACTTATGGTGCCTTGTCCTGTTACAGATTGTTCAGAGCCCAGTACACCCTGGGCGATACATTTCCTGACTTAATTTATTTCTCAAGTGTGCCTTTATATCATCTTTTCATGAGGGACAAGGTTGGGGCTTAGCTTGATCTGTTGGCAGATTGTGAGACATAAATAAATTGCATTTGAATAAATCTGAAAAACAAGAAATCTCCTTCTTTGTCATCCTCACCCCCCACTGCCCAGTGTCAGAAATGCCCGTGATCCCAAATTGCTTAATAAGCCAGGAATGATGAAATAGAAATAATTTCTCTTAATACAAATGAATCCTTTCAATGACTAATTTGAAAGAGCACTAATCTACCATGAGAGCTTCTTCGAGACCTGTCTTTGTCACCAACTAGCTGTGGGACCTGCCGCAGTCATTAAACTCTGGGACCCTCTTGTCCGCTCTCTGTAAACAGAGGGCACTGCATGGATATTGTGTAATCCTAAAAGGATGGCGCATCATTAATGAGACAACATGAACAAATAGCGAGGCCTTCGATTATATGTAATTTTGTTTTTACTATATGGATAAACCTTGATATTTAGAGAGTAACAGAATTATGTTACTCTCTGTATAGCCATTTGCAGTTAATTAGGCAGTGAATCTTAATTACCTACATTAGTTGAGCCTGGTAAAGTAAAATGAAACCGTTTCCACACAGTCTTCCAATCTGCCATTAACAGCAGAAACAGAGAGTCAAATATTCATACACTTGGTCAGCGGCCACTGACTCTGGGGTGTTTAAATTCATGACTACACTTTCATCCCAGCCTAACATAGTTTCTGGGAGAAGCCTCGATCTCCACTCTCGAAAGGAGGAGGCGACAAACAGAGGACTGTGTGCTCTCCCACACCCCCACAACGTGTGAAATGGCAATTCTTAAAGATCTTTGCTCAGGCTATTAAACAGCTGACTCTATGACACTTCTCTCCCTTAATGATTAAATTGTTCATCAGTGACTATCTCCGCCTGAAAGTGTTGTCAAAGTAGTGAAATATCTCGGAGTCAGCCCAGCCTCATTATGAGAGCATGTCTCAGGCGATCTGGAGGTGGATGTGGCACTTCTTAGATCCCTTCTCCACTATTTACAGCAAAGGCACTTAGAGAGCCACCCAATTCTCTCATCACATGGCCCATTTTGCTGCTAGGAAAACTGAGTCTTGGAGGGGTTGAATGTCTTACCCAAAGTCATGCAGCAGCTGGTAGCAAACCTAGCATGAGAATCCAAGCTTCAGACTCCCAGTCCATTACCAAAAAGTGTATGCTAGGTTTGATGAAGTGGAATTTAAAATGCAGGGAGTGGAAAGGAGAGCATTTCAAAAGATGAACTAAAAAAAAAAAATCCCCAATGGGCTCTAAGTCTTTTGATGCAGGCAAAGCACTGGAAATGGATCTTGGTTAAGCTTCCTTTTGCAGCTGTACAGACTTGGACTTCTCCTTTGTACCTGGGAACATGGTGCATTATTCATGCAAACAGAATCTATTTGTTCTGAGACGTTGCAGAGAAGAAGAAAAAAAAGTTAATGGCAAAATTAAGGGAACAAGTGATCTCGGCTGAGCTTTGGCACAGAAACCTTCAACATCTAAAGTTAGATGTGGAAACCCTCCTTGGGAAAGGAGCCCGAATGAAGACATTAATGAGAGCAGACCTATTGACGCATCTGGAAACCTACCGACTGTTCCTTACGTCCAGCGCTATGGTGGTTCTGGTGTCCCTGCCTTTCAAGCTTTCAGGTATTTAAGTACTAGACATCTCAGTCAAAATGATGTGGAACCTAGTCATTCCGCAAAACAGGGGCACCTGGGTGACTCAGCCAATTAAGCGTCTGCCTTCAGCTCAGGTCATGATCTCAGGGTCCTGCGATCGAGGCCTGCATCTTCTCCCTCTGTCGCTCCCCCTGCTTATGTTCTCTCTCTCTGTCAGGTAAATAAATAAAATCTCATATAAATAAATAAATAAATAAATAAATAAATAAATAAATAAATATGCAAAATAAATACTGTTTGCCTACTGTGAGATATTAGAATGGTTTGGATCAGGGGGGTTAGAGGAGTTTATAAAGTGGAGCCATCATGGTAGCACCACTCAGGGGTTAGTAGGCACCTGCTTCAAGTTGGGGCACCTGCCAGGGAGCACAGGCTCTCCAACACGTGGGCAGTTTCTCAGGTGATCTGCAGCCACCGGTAGCTGACTCACTGGAGACCCTGGACAAAATGCAGATGTACAGGCCCTGTTTCGGGGCCGCTGGATATCCTGGGGATGTGACATGGCTCACCTGCTTCCTGGGGGCTCCCAATCCAGGGGACTGCTGTACAGGAGGCAAATTCTGAATTCCGTTGCTTTATTCGAAGCTGCTTACTGCATTTGATGTATAGAACTTAGTATGGGCTGCAAAGATGGTTTGAGGCAAGTTTGTGACTGGCCTTGTTTTCGGTGCCCAGTAGTTGGGGCTTAACTCCCCAGGAATTAGGTAACAGGCCACCATCTTGGAGCAAAGTAGAGCATGAGGCTTGGTTTTTAACTCTCGTGGCAGTGGGAAATCCAGGCAGCAGTGAGAAGACCAGTTCAGTAATTCAGAATTAGTTCTTAGTGACTATTTCTCATCAATTTATATTGCTGCAAAATCACTGAAGAGGAAAGGGAATTTCTGATATCATCTATACAGTATAAGCTTCTCCCTCTCCCTGAAGAGAAAGGCTTGGAGGGAGCTTCTTTCTCTGCCTGCTTGCCCTTTCTGGAGGGCTTGCCCTTTCTCCTTTGTGGAGAAGTAGCTAGCCTGATTAGGGCAGTTATGACCTCATTTAGTCCAGTGGTTCTCAGATTTTGGTGTGCAGCAGAGCTACCTGGAGGGCATATGAAACTAAAGACTCTTGCCCACCCGTCCCCACCCCCCCTCTGGAATTTCTGGTTCGGTGGGTCTGGGTTGGGGCCCATAAACTTGAGCTTCTGGCAGATTTCCAGGTGATGCTGATGCTGCCTAAGCAGGAATCCCACTTGGAGGACCACTCCTTTCCCTGGCAGTCTCAGGAAATAGTAAGTTTTGTTTTTCTGTTGAGTTTTTAAATAAAATAATCTCATTCAATAGAGAAGGAGAGAGGCAGAGGTTGGGGCTGCTGCCCTTTGGTTTGTGGCTCTGCTCAGGGCTGGAGGACTCTGTGGGCTGTGGGGGCAGAGGTTCAGCTCTAAAACCAGATCCTGGCTTAGAGATGGGCTTGGGCTTATGCTTGAGGACGGGGAGCACTGTACCCACTGTGGCTGTTCTTCATTCCTGTGGCCTAAGTGATGACCCTCCAGGAGGTCCAGCCTTTCTGAGGAGGCGCTAGCTCTTCTGGGCTTGGGATAGGGAAGGGGATAAGGGGTTCAGATCATCCTGGTGGCCCCTACGATGACCCCTAAGCTCTGCATTCAATGTTGTCCCAGTGTCTTCCAGGTTAAGGAGTCAGTGAGTTATTCTTTGCTTTTTTTTTTTCTTTTTTAAATGAATTAAATTCATTTGCACTGCCTTTATTCTCATTGTGGGAGGCCCCTCTCTAGCTTTTCAGTCCAAGACCACCTATGTAAGACCTGCCTCAGGGCACAGCTGCTTCACTTACGTGGGGTTAGACTACAAGTAGCCCAGATCAACAAGTAGGAGCTCTAGTTTATGTTTATCATTTGATACTTCTGTTCTCGGGCTTTCTAGACAGGAAGAGAACAAGAAGGGCCAGGAGTAGGATTTGGGCATCGAGCATCTCCATGTACTCCTTGTGCCACTTAGAAAGAAGTCTACCTTCTGGAGCATCTGAGTACTTGCTCACGTGAGCTCATGTGCCAAGCTTTGACCTAGAAGGTTGCAGTGCATGACACTGCAGTGACAGGCTGACGTTGTATTACTTGGACCTCAAGTTACAAAACACAGTTGAATTGAGCATCCAGAACATTAGCGTGTGCTGTTTGGCCTTTAGATGTTAGGGCTTTGACAGAGAGTGCTAGGTCACCTCTCCCAAATTCTGTCTCTGTTTCATTTTGTATTTCATCCAGGGAAAGCCTTGGCCTCCTTCAGTTTCCAGAGGCTGTGGATTCCTATCTACAGGTTCTCAAGTTGGTTCTAGATTGTTCCCTTCATAAGCCCTGAGAGCAGGTGTAGGTTTCTGAGACCAGTGCTGAGATCAATTACAGATAAATGGTGCATTTTAAATTAATGAACAGATGAAAAGGAGTAAGATTTCCTCTATCAGCAGCGTGTCATCTTGGTGGGTGGAGACAGGAAAGCATATGAAATGGAGAAAGCATTCAAACCTCCTATGTCTGGAACAGTCGGCTTTTAGGAACGGAGTTTGGTCAGCTACGTTGGAGTAGAATTAGTTCTTAAGAAAACAAGTTTTTATGGTTAAGTCAGAGAGGAGCAGTAGAAAAGTGAGGGAGAAACTGTAGGAAGATGCACCCATTGATATAGAAGAAGAGCAGGAAGGGCATTTTCTTAACCCGGAGGCTTAGGACTGACTCAGAGAACAGAGATGTGAATGGGAGAAGCACGCATCCAGATCTAAGTGCTTTTAAAGGAAGAACTAAAAACGAAAGGGTAGTTTGGTAGTTGCCCCATCAGAGGTTGCATTTCTCCCCTAAAATTTTAGCCACGTTAAGCAGTACGTTCTGTGTGGACCAGAATGTTTCCCAGAGCAGCATTGTTGAGAGACTTCTTAGCAGCATGGCAATGGGGTGGGTCAATCGTAAGAGCAAACGGGAGCCCCCCTAAAACCTGGGACAGCATGGGGTGAGGGTGGTTATGTGGTATCTGCTCAGACTGCTAAGGGAATCACAACACAACATATTTATTTAGTTTTCAAGGTAACACAACAACTTGTGCCAACAGGTATGGTGTATGCTGTGAGGGGAGCGTGGCTAGGACATCGGTGGAGCAGAGGGATTTAGGACAGAAGACAGAGTTTCAGCCGGAGAGGCCAACATGACTGAAATTAGGCCTGGATTTCCTATAAACAGCCGGGGAGAGATCTTCTGGGTGCTGGGCTGCCTTTACTTTCGGCAGGCCTGGAACTGACCGAGTTCATCCCTCTCAGGCCGGGGGCAGCACAAGATAAAATCTCGAAGGAAGTGTGCTTGGGCAGGGAGCAAAGAACAGGGAAGGAGAGCACGGTGATCCAGCAAATGGGGTTAGCTCCACAGGGTTAGAAGAAAGAGAATCAACTTAGAAAGTAGGTTATAATTTCTCTAAGCTTCACTTGGCCCGCTGAGGAGGAGGAGAAAAACAGAGGAACCAGAGCACTCAGAGACTTACCTTTATGTGATAGAAAAATGAGGAAAGAAGGAAATTGTACTGCTAGGAAAATAGAACAGGTTAGTCGAAGCCTGGAAAATTCAAAAGTTGAGGGATGCGAAGATTTGCAGGGAGAGCGTGTGGTCTACGGGCACGTTGATTTTTTTTTCTGGCCCCCAGCGGTGCACATGCATTTTTGGAAGTTCATGAATCTGCTGAGGGTCATTTTAAACTGAGACAAAGGTAGAGAACCAGCAGACCCCCCCTAAGAGATACGCTTCCCAACCCCTTGTAACTCAAGAGCAAGAGGTCGAAGGAGTAGCCACTAATACACAGGAATGGGATATTCCTTGACCTCTTGCTGGGGGTGCACAGCAGTGCAGGGAAAGCCAGGCCAGCCGAGAAGTGGCTTTGGTGACCTGCCTGTTACAAACCTCACAAGTGCCAGGAAACGTCCCAAGACTCCACACCTCTAGACAGAGCCGGCATGGTTCAGTGTTGAGGCCAGGCACCTGCTGTTCAGGAGAGATGGGATTTAGGGGGGTGGGGGCAGATCCTAAGAGGGAGTGTCCAACTGTGATTGCCTAAGTCTTTTAAGAAGTTAGGTTAGTTCCAGGGCAGGAGAGGCTCTGTGATGGAATTCTTCCCCCCTCCAAGAAATCAGAGGGTCACCGTTAACCTGTCGATAGAGGATCTCTCCTTACTGATTTTCCGTTGGGACACTTGGGATACAGAACAGCATCCAGGAAGAACCGAAACCCCAAGTCCTTTCTCCCTTTCCCAGCACGAGGCCCCTGTTGCAGTTTGTGGTGGAAACAGCACGTGAGGCTGCGGGGCTCTGAAGCGGGTACTGGGATCCAGCCACAGGGCTCAGCCGCTCTCAGGCTGGCATTTGTTTTGTGCTCTCTGCACGTTTTGTCGGCCTGAGTGTGGTGCCGTGACATTCTTGTGTGTCCTTCTGGCCGACTAGAGCAATGCTCCCACGAGATACCTGGAGCTGCACTCAGTTTTGGGGGTGCTAACAGTGTACCTGTTCCAGCAGAGGGTGGCCCGGGCTGCGTCCTGTGCCAAAGAACCCAAACTGCCTCTGGGTCAGACACATCTGGTTGAGGGGAAACGCAGTGGGGAAGTAGGGGACCTACTAGTTTCTAGACTAGGATAAGACATAAATAAAAAAAAATTTCTTGGGGATCCCTGGGTGGCTCAGCGGTTTAGCGCCTGCCTTTGGTCCAGGGTGCGATCCTGGAGTCCCCGGGATTGAGTCCCATGTCGGGCCCCCGGCATGGAGCCTGCTTCTCCCTCCTCCTGTGTCTCTGCCTCTCTCTCTCTCTCTGTATATCATAAATAAATAAATAAATCTTAAAAAAAATTTTCTTAAAAAAAAAGAAATTACAAATGCGGTGGCTTAAAATGACACACGTTTACTGTCTTATGGTTCTGTAAGTGCAAAAGGAGCGTTAATCAGTTAACTTCACTGGGCTAAAATGAAGGTGCTGGCAGGCCTGCGTTGCTTTCTTGGGGTTCTAGCAGAGCCTGTTCCTTTACCTGTTGCAGCTTCAAGAAGCTGCTCACAGTCCTTGGTACGAGGCCCCTTTCCTCCCCCAGCAGAGCCAGTAACTTTATGCTGAGTCCCTGTCGTGCTGCTGCCTCTCTAGTTCTAACCTTCTCTTCCTCCTCCCTCTTCCCTTTTTATGGACCCTTATTGTTATATTGGACCTATCCAGACAATCCTCATCTTAATGTAAACTGATCGCCCACCTTAATATTTTTTAAAGATTTTATTTATTTTTTATCTTATTTATTTATGTATTTATGTATGTATGTATTTATTTACTTTTAAAGATTATATTTATTTATTCAGGAGAGACACAGCGAGAGAGGCAGAGACATAGGCTGGGACTCAATCCAAGCCCCCAGATCACGGCCTGAGCCAAAGGCAGATGTTCAACCACTGAGCTACCCAGGCATCCCAGCAACCCTAATTTTACCTGTGATTCTAATACTTCTTTGCCGTGTAAGGTAATGTATACACAACAGGTCCAGGGATTAGGATGTGGACATGTTGAGAGGATGTGTGGGATAATCTGCCTCACACAGGGAGCCAAAGAACTTTGAGTTCAGTTCTCTAAAGTTTAACTGACAAGGCAGAGATTATTGTATTTTTTTAAATTTTATTTCTTGTCTTGGAATGCAACAATCAGGAGGGCCGTAATTCATGTTTGAGGCATTTGTATGCTACCATCCATTGTGTATCTTGTAGATCATATTTGAATGATATGGCTGGGCACACCACGAAATGAGGCATAGAACAGGCCATGTATTTTTGGTTTAGGATGCAGCGTGTCGTGATGCTGATTTAACTCCTGTCCTATTCTGATTCTTTTCAAGGGCCTCTGGGGACAAGAGGTGGACTGCCCTGGTCATAGAAGGAGTTGTAGGTCTGTGCTCTTAGGCAGAAGGGGGATCTCTCTGTGCACTGATGATCTTCACCTCATCAGCATGAAGTGTGTGTGTGTGTGTGTGTGCGCGCTAACACGCGTGTTCATGTGTGTGTGCACGTATGTTGGGGAGGAGTCCCATTTGTCCTCAGGCTTATGTAGCATTTTCCAATCAACTTTATTAAGAAACCCTACATGGATGGTTCTTATCAGTTTCTAAGACTAATAAAGCTGTTGCATTTCTGACAGCATTGCTGCTGTTGCATTTCAAAACTAACAGCATTGATTGCCATTGGCTGTCAGTTCTTTGAAATTACCTTCAAGGGTTAAACCTGGTGGGATAGAGGGAGAGTCCTTGGCACCCAAACCTACAGCACATCTAGGAGGGAAATAGAGATCTTTAAAGCAGAAGCATAATGATGATTTTACAACACTTCTCCCATCCGACCAAAGCTGTGACCTAAATTAATATCCACAGCTTTGTAAACACATATGCATTTTTATGGAATCTTAACCCACAGTGCTGTGATCTTCATCATTATCATCTTCGTTAGAAGCAGATGGCAGCAAAGTGTTGCCTACACATTTAGATAATATTTAAATAATTCCTGGAGAAACAGCCAGGCAGCCTAATCAATTCTTTGAGGAGCTACAGTGGGAGTTGGAGGGGCAGGGGGTGTATTTAGCAAACAGTTCCTCTAAGAAGTAAATTTGTGGGCCAAAGAGATAGAGCGCCTTTGATATTGAAAAATGGGGCCCTTTATTCTAAAATCCCATCAATGTCATTGGGGTACATTTTTTAAATCTACTTTATTTGCTATTTGCCTATTACAAAAACTTATGATTGCTTATAAATTTGGAAAATACAGAAGAGCAAATACATACACAAATGTATTCCAATTCCCAACCACTCAGGAGGAAAAATACGCTGTTGAGAATGCAGTGAACATGCTTTTATTAGATACAGTCCAGCTTGTCCACTCAGATGTCTGTCCTCGAACCTCTCCCCCGTGGACATTCTGGGGCCTGTGGGATTAGCTCCCAGAAATTCCCACATTGGTGTCTTTCCTTGATGCACCAGCCAAGGCCCCACACATCAGCCAAGGCCTCACGCGTCAGCCAAGCTTTGTTTCCTGCTGCCCCTCTTCAAAATTGCAAATCTCAGTATCCTGAAACATTTGTTATACTTTTGTTGCATCCCTTGGGCCAGGCAGCCTTGAAGGCAGGAGCCACTGTGTGCTCTGAAGATAGATTCTAAGGAATTGGGCTCAACTCTGTTGATCTGCTGAGTATTTGTTATTTTCTGAATTCAGCATATTTTTCAGGTGTTTTTTTTTTCTTTTGATAACACAAGATGTTTTGAACTCTGTGAATCATTTATTTACTTATTTTTTTTAAGAGACAAATAGAGTAATAGGAATAGCCTATGCCTATAATCTCTTTTCTAGATGAAGCTGAGTCAGAATAAATTGACTTCCTCCTTCCCTCCCATCCCTATTTTTTGCTTCTTAATACAGGTTAAAAAATGAGCAGAAAGACTTTTTTGCATATTGTTTTGGGGCCCAATTACAAAAAGTTAACTGCTGCAACAACTCAGTTTTTGAGTTGTTGGAAAGTATTCTGAAATGAAATACATTTTAAAAACTTTTTGTTATTTCAGGGCCTACTTGCTTGCTTTTCTTTCATTTTCTTTCTTTCTTTCTTTCTTTCTTTCTTTCTTTCTTTCTTTCTTTCTTCAGTCTGCTTCTTTACTGGTTGCCTAGGTATTTTTATCTCTGTTCAACAGTTATTAAAAAATTTTTATAGCAAACTGTGTCGAGAATTAAGTATTTTCCTGGACAAGCAAAAATATTTTGTCTAGTGATCATTTTCAAGTGCTGTTTGATTTTTTTCAGGATTCTTGTGGTGTTGACAAATTAGGGTTTATTTCTTATTTCCTGGGGAGGAAACGTACCAGAATGTTTCCTAATTTTATTTCCCTTTCTTGTTGAATATATTTTTGACTTACAACACATGTAAACCCTTGTGTTATACTGGTGGGTGGTTACTGCAGAGACCTCCAGGACACAACAGCTAGTGAATGGCAGACCTGAGACCAGAGCCAAGCAACCTTGCTCCAAGTCCTTTGCTCTTGGCACTCACTTTGCTTTGTTATCCAAAAGGACTAAAATTGTTTCCATTAGGGTGACTAAGGAAACAGAAGAGATTCTTGACTGGAGAGCTTTTACTGTAGAGGAAATTCTTTTTCCTTTTTGAAAAGTTTTAAGCTGCAATGTTGACTTTTACTCCATGACCATGACCAAACTCATCAATTCCTCAGCGGAGAGCATGCTGGGAGGACGAAGGAGAGAAATGAACACCATAATGTTTTCCCGGTGCTGAAGGGTCCTCTGTTGAAATGTAATTTCCTAGAGATTGTTATTAATTAATTAAACCAATATTTATTAAGCACTTGCTCTGTGTCAGAGACTGTTCCAGTTCAGGAGATAAAACAATGAACCAAATAGGCAAACAGCCCTCCCTCCTGGAGCTTGTACTTCAACAATGGCCTTGGTATTTTTATTTTTGTTAATATTCCTGTTTAAGGTTGCCTTCAGCCCCCCCCACTTATCTGAATTCTATCATTGTAACTGATATATTTGGTGGCCGAACAATCATTACTGGTGCTGGCTGCTTACAGCATGTCAGGCACCATGCTGAGTGAATCACGCAGAATCTCATTTGATCCTCGTAACCCCCCATATACCAGGCTGGCATTATAATTTTCATTCTATATCATTAGTACATAGTGGATCCAGGATTTTTTTAAAAAATAGGTCTATCCTCCTAAAGCTGTGGTCTTTCTTCACCACTGTCCACTCAGGTTTACCTTAAAAACAGTTGTCTTAGGTTGCAGGTCCAAGAAACTAGTTCAAAGTGAAAATTAAAATTGCTTTGGTTTTGTAACAGGTAAATTCAAAGTGTATCAGTTCTAATTTTTAAAAAAGATTTTATTTATTCATGAGAGACACAGAGAGAGAGGCAGAGACACAGGCAGAGGGAGAAGCAGGCTCCATGCAGGGAGCCCGACGTGGGACTCGATCCCAGAATCCCGGGATCACGACCTGAGCTGAAGGCAGACACTGAACCGCTGAACCACCCAGGCATCCCCTATATTAGCTTTCAAATCAAAAGGATATATTTGTCCTTCAAGTCCTATTGTGAGGCGGTGACTTAGAAGTGCAAACTTCAGAGCAGCTCCATCAAGTACATCTCCTGACTTTTCTAATTTATCGTGTATGTCTCTGTTACTGTTAAAAACTATGCAGGCAACAGCTATAAGCTGTTGTCTTCAGTCCTTTGTGGCTGATCAAGGAAGGGCAAGAGTTTAAAATAGGGCCCAGTCCTTATGATTCCGACCACGTTTTTACCATAGCTTTGGAAATAATAGTGGGGTCCAGATGGCAGAGGAGGTTAAGATCACCACAGATGTGCAAACAGGTGGTATGAGTGGGCAAATTAGTAAAGCATGTCAGGTAATATTAATAGCTACTAATTATTGAGGGATCCTCCTATTTTAGGCATTCTCACTCAGGGGATGACATACATTATCTCATTTAATCCTTCTGGAAGCCCAATCTGAGATGTGATTGATGCCGAGAGCAAAGAACTGGCTTGTGTTTGCACTGCTTGTGGGTCAGGATTGGACTCCAGGTAATTTTAGTTCTTCTCTACTATATGACATTGTCCTGAGGATTCTAAACGGGCAGGTTAAGCCAGGCTGGAGAGATGGGGAGGAAGGCTGCTTAGGAGTCATCCCTCTTTAGTTGAGTAAAAATTTCTGCTAACGTTTTTTTATCCCACTTACATCACTTGAACATTTCAGGTATGATACGACGGTTTTGACCATGGACTTCCTTATACTGGGCTGAGCTGACCTGTATCATATTAGTAATTATAATTATCTACACAATCGGTTTTAATGATCACCTTTCTCTATTGCAGGTCTTAGCATCATTCATATTTATGTACACTGTATTATTCTCTTCATTTTCCTCGTGGCAGCCACAGAATGCTGAGGCTTGCTTTCAAAGTTCTCTTTTTCTTCTTGTATCTTGTCTCGTATTCTACTATTGAACCAAAAAGAAATTATGTAAGGCAAGATTAAAATGATATTCTCATTTAGAGAAAAAAAATACATTCAGAAAAAGATACTAAGTACCTTGGCCTTTATCATGAAAGCTTTTATTATGAAGTCAACTAGAAGCCATAATCTATTTGGCCACAACGTACCCAACCTATGCCCAGAGATAACAGCTAATCTTTACTGCTCTGTTATATGAATCAGTAAAAAGCACCCCCCTCTATATTTATACACTGCCAGGCAAGAGGAAGTGCTTTGCTGAGGAGAAGCAGGTACCCCTTCATCCAGTTGGATGCAGCTCTGAGCCAAGACACAAGCTTGGCAGGTGGGAAGAGGGATGGATTGCGGCCAATCTACCAGGAAACTTTGTGAAGCACACGGATGGGGCATTCATGCACTGTGGTCTTGCCTGAAGCTATCACCGTCATGGCTAGATAGATATAGGCCCTTTACCCCCATTGGGGAAATAACAGAATGCTGAGTATTTTTCCTTCATTTCTCATAGTCTTAAAATCACCTGTTAAGGAGGTAATAAGGAAACAGACCAGAAGTTAAGAGCGCACAGCTATTAAGTGCGGAAGCCAGGATTCAGACTGAGGTCTGATTAATTCTAAAGTCTGGCTTATTCTGGCTGACAAACTATCACTTTATCTGTGCACTGAAAAAAATGTTGAAATTTTGTTGGGTAACACAATGAGCATTTATGAAAAAAGTGGCAAGCAGAATCCTTCATTATTTGTGCACATCACACGTCTCCCCCATCTCTTCACCTTTGTTCAATCTCTTTCTACAATGAGGAATTCCTTTTCTTCTCATTTTTGTGGGTTCAAATCCTAGCTATTCTTCCAGATTTTGATCTCATGCTACCCTCTCCATACAGCTTGATTTTTTTATTCACTTCAGTATGGAAGTAATCTCACTCTTCCAAATCACCAAAGCACATTCTTTTTCTACCCTCATGGGTCTGATCTTGTTTGAAATTCCATTACAGCTGGACACCTATATGCCCCCCCCCCCCATATTGGGCTGTAAATTCTTGGATGCTGGCACTATGTACAATTTGTCTTATTACCACTGCCTGGCATAGTATAGGACCTCAAGTTTGGTTGACTAAATACATGATTGAGGGGCAGCCCGAGTGGCTCAGCAGTTTAGCGCCACCTTTGGCCCAGGGCATGATCCTGGAGACCTGGAATCAAGACCCACATCAGGCTCCCTGCATGGAGTCTGCTTCTCCCTCTGCCTGTGTCTCTGCCCCTCTCTTTCTCTCTCTGTGTGTCTCTCATGAATAAATAAATAAAATCTTTAAAAAAAAATACATGATCGAATTAATTAATGATTCCTCAACACTAATCAGGGATTATGTTTTAAACAATGGTATTCAAACCACCCATACAATTGGAAATAATGACAAAATTTGGATAAAATATTTTAAAGGAAACCTTTAAACATCAAAGAGCCGACATGGCAAATGTTATGGGTTCAATCCTACCTGCCCCAGATTCAAATGTTGATATCCTAGTCACCAGTAACTCAGAATGTGACTTTATTTGAAAACAAGGTCACTGCAGTTAGTTGTGAAGAAACTAGAGAGAAATGATGCATACCCAGAGGAAGTGACAGTTTGAACAGCCCCAGATTTCGTATCTGAAACCATAGAAGCCAGCAGAAGTAGCACAAAATATTTCAAGTGCTAAAAGAAAAGAACTTCCAATTCTGGATTTTATATGCAGCAAAAATATCCTTCAGGAATGAAGGGAAAATACAAACATTTCCAGAGGAAGGAAAACTAAGAGAATGTGTTGCTTGCAGAACTACCCTTGAAAAATGACTGAAAGGAGTTTTGCAAAGAGAAAATGACAAGAGAAGGAGGCTGGTCTATAGAAGAAGGAAGAACAATAAAATGTGTAAACCTAGAGATAATATAATAGGCTATCCTCCTGTACATGAATTTTTAAAAATTATGTTCTGTTGAAGTAAAAATTCTAACATCTGATCTGGGGCTCAGTGCATGTAGAGGAAATAAGTCATTTATATTTTAAAGGCAGGATGAGTAAAGGGACCTATGTGGAGCTAAGATTTCTGTATTTTGCTTGAGTGAAAAAATGTCCATGTAGAGACATATAGAGAGTTTAATATGTTACATATGTATATTATAATTCCTAGATTGACCATGAAAAATACTATTCAAAAGTGATATTTTAAAATGATAAAGTGAGATTAATAAGGTATTTCAGTAACCCATTGGAAGGCAAGAAAAAGGAGAGATGGAAATGAAGAGCAGAATAAGCAGAAAGCAAATAAAAGAGCAGATTTAAGCCCTAATGAATCAATATTTAATTTAAACATTAATGGTCTAAATACAGATTAAAAGACAGATTGGTGGAGTGAATAAAAAGGTGCCTGGGTGGCTCAGTCAGTTAAGTATCTGCCTTCAGCTCAGGTCATGATTCCGTGGTCCTGGGGTTGAGTCCCACATTGGGCTCCCTGCTCAATGGGAAGGGGGAGTCTGCTTCTCCCTCTCCCTCTATCCCTCTCCCCTGCTTGTGTACTCTCTCACATTCTCTCTTTCTCTCTCCCAAATAAATTAATAAAATCTTTAAAAAATCATAATGTATAGGTAGGCTTGAAGTTGAAAGGATGGAAAAATGTGTCCTGCAAATATAAGACACCCATTTCATGGCACACAGGGCAGGAGGGTGCTTGAACCTCTGAGAGGTGATTAATTTTACACTTTGGTAACTTAAATGTGCAAATTGTAAATTTTAAGAAAATGACTAAAATAATTACAATGGAGTATGTAACCTCCAAACCAGCAGAAGAAAAAAAAAATACAATGAAATAGCCAACTTAAAGGAAGTGAGAAGGAGAACAAGTTTAACATAGGACAGGTGTGATAGAAAGATGGATGTGGGAATGGACTCTGAAGGGGAAAGGCTATAATGGATGGTTTCTAAAGGATTGGCAATGTGGTAGTTCCACAAGGGATCCCTTTAATATATGTTTTATATGCTGTAATGATATTCTGTGATCTTAGTTCTTTTTTTTTTTAACGAAAGTAAAACAAAGAAACCCACTATTTTTTCTCATACTTTCCAAGAAGAGTCAAAACAGATTTAGTCTTCTCAATTAGGTTGCATCCTGTTTCTAGGACATCTTAATTTAAGGTAGGCACTAAGAAATAGCTACATTATTAGAATGGTTATTTAATAAATCCATGTGGCATGAATTCTCTATCACATTTGCCTATAATTGGGTTCATTTATATCCTGTTTTACTTTGACTAATTTGATTTAATTATTCTTGAATTATTCTGCATTGTCCTATAAATGTGATCTTCAGAGTATTCCTCTCATGTAACAAAGGTATTTTTTATAAACTTAAGTATAAAAGAACTACAATCCCATTTGTCCTTCCAAAAACCTTTGATGAGTTCTTTTAAAATTGATTCAGTTAATATTTATAAGGTATTTTAATATCATAGTGACATGCACTCTTTTCAAAAAATGATATCAAAGTTACCTATGGTTTTAAGCATTTTTTACATAATGAAGATAATTTAAAACTCTTTAGATCACAAAAGTATTTCAGATAACCATCTCCTGTGAGCCTCACAGCCACCTCAAGCAATCAGAGAGGACAGTACTTTTATCCCTATTTTACAGGGAACAGCATGGGACTATGGAACTTTAATATAAGCCAAACATTTGTAATTTTCTTTTTTTGACTTTTAAAAAATATGTGACATTTTATAGTTTGATGGTACACTGTATTTCCATATAAATATTGCATGAAAAATAAAAACTAAAATAAGTAAACTTAAGAGAATATAGTTGTATCAAGTACATTTTCGTAAGAACTAAAACTTTGGGGCACGATAGCCAAGTATGCAGTGCAAATGTACTGAAGACTTTTAGATTGTTTTACTGAGTTGATCATTTGACTAAAATGGTAAAAATATGAGGTGATCTTCCCATTCAAAGCTGATCTTACCAACCTTCTTTTTTTTTTTAATTTTTATTTATTTATGATAGTCACAGAGAGAGAGAGAGAGGCAGAGACACAGGCGGAGGGAGAAGCAGGCTCCATGCACCGGGAGCCTGATGTGGGATTCGATCCCGGGTCTCCAGGATCGCGCCCTGGGCCAAAGGCAGGTGCCAAACCGCTGCGCCACCCAGGGATCCCTCTTACCAACCTTCTGTAAGCAGAACCCTCAATTAAGGAAATCCATTATTAAGACTATAAAAAATACAGGTTTGCAGCATCTCAAATTCTAGAATTCCATAGAATTTTAGAGCAAAAAGGGATCTTTCAGATCTGCTACTACTATGAAACTTCAAAGAACTGCAGTATTTGAATGACATTTAGAGATGTTCTAGCCTAGGAGTCTTATTTTGGTCCTGATTTATGAAGAAATTTTCATCAATTCTTAATACATGGAAAAAGTCATTTTTTCATGAACTCAGTTATATGACATTAAAGAACTTTTTTCCCTAATATTTTGATCCATGTTTTTAAGATTGATATTTTTTGTTTTTATTTGAAGAGCTAAAAATTGGCAACCCTATCTCAGCTTCCCCGTATCCTCCTTTGGTTGTGTGTTAGGGAATTTAATGAGTCTGTGGTATCAAGCAATTTGAGTCTAAGAGATGTTAGCCACTGCTGGTGTCTCCTGAATAAAGACAGGTGAACTGAGGACCAGAGGTGGTAGATGACATGCTCTAGGTCATTAATTGGAACCACATCCCCTGATTCCCAGGCCAGGTCTACCCTAGCTCTGTGTACCACCTCAGAAAGCATGGGCTAACTGCTTCTCTTCTGTGCCAAATCCAATAGCCCATTAAAATTCTATGCACTCATTCATAGACATTAAAAATTAAAAATCTATCCCTTTTGTCAAGTACTTTTCCTTTTATTAATTATCAAATCACAACAGACTCAATTGATTAATAACCCTTGTTATACGCATTTCCGGCTTATTGATAAGGTCCATCCAGGTACTACAAGCGTATATGAAGGAAAATTTATTTAAAAATTATTAGAGCATTTAAAATGAAGGTAACTAAAACTAAGCCAGTCGCAACAGGAGAATCGCAGGAAATTCATGAGGGGGGAAATTACTTTCAATGGTAATTTTAAGTAGATTCACTCTCCAGCACTGAGCCTACAGAAGACAGCATCTTAAATACAAATTTTATCCTCAGATGGCAGAAAAACTGTTAAACAGCTGGAGTCCAGGAAGGAGAATGGCCTTGAGTCGGGTGGAATTCTGAAGTGTGCTGTAAAAATAAGCGACTGATATTTTTATTTATATTATTTATCTTGAAAGGGAGACAAGTAAATATTTAAAAAAAAAAAGTCAATAATTTTCTTTTTATTTGTTCAGACAAATGAAAAGGTCAGTAACCAAACTCCTGCTGTTGATGTGCTCCAGGGAGACAGGACCACTGCAGTGGTTTTTTTAGCCTTATAATTACTGCCGGTCTGCAAAGAGCATGCACATTTACATAAGACAGAACAATGTGTTATCAATACAACAAAACGCAGGATGCTACAGCTGGAGCTGGCAAAATTAGCTGGACCTATGGGGGAATTAAGTCTTTTAGCCTGTACTAAGTGTCCCCAGGATGCCTAGAAAGTAGACATTTTGGAGGTTGATGATAGGAACAGATTTTTCCTGTGATGCCTACCATTTCTGCAGATGGTACATACAAGGTGCAGCAAACGAGCCGCAGGAAATTAGAAGTCATCCCTTATTTTGCTTCGATGCGCTAATATTTGACAAATCCTTTTCAGTCAGTGTCTCAGAGCGTCTCTGTAATAAAATGCACGTAGCTCAGGTAGGGGAAGTGAGGTTGTCAAGGGCCATGCTCAAAGAAAGCCACTCAGGGAGGAAGTGGTTCGAGGGGAATAGAAACTTAATGTCTCCAGACTCATCCTTTCTTGTTATGCCCCAAATCAGACACATCATTTATTTTTCAGTGTCTTAGGAAGTGTTTGCATCTTGAAGTTTTCTCTGCAAGCATATTCAGTTTATCTGGAAGACGACCATTAATTTCTCCTGAATGCCGTCATGACTGTGTGCTCTTACACTTTGAGTCTTGAGGCAGCAGTGCTGCAGTTGACGGTGTGAAGTTAAGTAATTGCCCTGAACCCAGCTCAGATCCAACCCCAACATTTGGCAATTGTGTCTCCAGGCTTCCAGCTGAGTTTCCCAACACAGCCTGTGCCTTCTCAAAGCTGCTTTAACAGAGAGGACAGTCACGGTAGCCTTGTCTGACCCTCAGAGGGCTGAACAGATCAGTAAGTGCCAAGAACTAAGTTGATACCCACAGTATTAGAGGCCTAGTGTGGCTCCATGAATAAATAAATCAGTGGCCTACCCCAAGCTGTGCACGGCTCCGCTTCAGTTAGGCTGGGATTTCTCCAGCACTGGCGGTTTGCCCTTTCTCTTTGTCTGGCTCAACTTTAGCACTATCAGCAAATTTCTTGAGTTCTGTTCTCTTGTGAAGTTGCCTGTTACTTCTTGGTATCTTATCAACTTCTAGGGAGATTTCTTTCCCTCTTGTATTTGCCTAACGATACTGTGACCTTGGAGGCCAACTTTTACTATATTTCATTTATATTTTAAAATACATGTGAATGAAGTTCAGCATTTATCTGCCCCAAACTCTCAAGACTTCTGCCTCCTTATTCTGCTTTGTGATTGTCCCGGGTTCCAGAGAAAATCTTGACATGGGTAAGGATCTCGAGAGAGATGAAGAGTTCAGCTCACAGATTCTTGATTTAAGATCTATTCAGAAAAAAAAAAAAAAGAAAGAAAGATCTATTCAGTTACAAGTGCCTTGATTTCAGAGAGTTCATCTCTGAGTGGTAGCAGAGTAGAGCAGAAAGGGCATGAGCCCTGAAATGTGGAGCTTGGAGCTGCCTTCCAGTTTCACTGCTAACTCCTTTCTGTAACTCTGGGCAACACACTTCTCTGTGAGCCTGATGAGTAAGATGGTGTCTAAGGACCAGCCCTGGCTGCAGCCATCTGGGGCGTTCCATTATCCTGAAGTCCATAGTAGCAGAAGTGCTCTATCTGAATTGTTGACGGGTAGGTGTCTATTGGTTTGTATCCATGGGAAAGAGGTTCCATTATGGTTTTGGAAAAGACTAGGGTCCATGTTCTTGGAGCATTTTGACAAGTCTTAGAGAGAGGTACCTTATCCTGAACCCTAGAGGTTTGGAAAGGCTCATCAGCTATATTCTCATCTATTTCTAGCTATTGACTAGTTATGGGATAGCAGGGATCTTAATTTTACATTAATGAATCATTAATTACAATTAACTGCTTTCATAGCAGCTAGTGATTATTAGCTTTTTTTTTTTTTTTTTTTTTTTTTTTTTTTTTTTAAAGGCTGTTTTAGTTTAAGTAGTTACTGCAGCTTTCCAGGCTAAAAAAGTATGAACTTTTAGATACCTTTAGAGCAGAGCTCTTTGTGTCTCCAAATGATCCCATCGCTTGAACTTTAGGACAGAATGCATCCTCTAGATCAGGTCACTCATAAAACTTAGTCTTTTCTCAGAAAGCATCAGAAACAGATCAGGTCTAGGAGTGGGATTTGGAGTCAGGCTTTCCTGTCTTATTAGTCCTTGGAGCTTGGAAAAGCTGAGTTGTTGGAAAATGTAGATGAGATAGAAGACATAAAAGAGCTTAGAAACTGTGAGTAAGTATGCACCACTACCTGTACCGATCCTGCAGAGTCATCTCTCACTGTCCCCTAGGGGATATTTAAGCAAGGACAACTTCCGGCAGAGAGATCCAGCATGGAGGTAATCCAGTGAAAGATGTGAGGTGCACAGGTGGGTTATAGGTCACACAGTGAAATGGCAGAGGAGCTTTCCAAGAAGAAATGACTCACATTGACTCCTGAGGAGACATGGAGGAGGTGAGGTCTCTCTTCTGGCATATTTTAGGGGTAGGAAGCCTTCAACTCTCTTCCTCTCAGATTCTCGGTGAAGCATCCTTATCCTAAGATGCTTTAGAAACTTTCCTTCCATCTTCTGTATTTCCTCACACCTTTAGGAGAAGACTGGAGTCTTGTCATGTCCATAGCCCAGATGTACAGAGAGCATTTGGAGATGGGCTGATGGCCCACTTCTGGGCTGGACCACTACACTCCCTCTGTACTCTGGGTCCAGTTCAGCAGACTAGCTTCAATCTTCTTGTCTGTCCTTAGGCTAAGGCCAAAGATCATTTCTGCTCCAAAGAGCAGACATCGAGATGATGAAAAAAACCAGACCACTGAAGAGTCCCTGTTCCATCAGTCACCATGCACTATGATGATGGCAAGGAATCCACTTGGGCCCAATTGTTGTGTCTCTGACACTGTTCACCAGCCCGTCTTTCTGTCTGCTGCTTCCACTCTGGTTCCCACCATCTTTAAGACCCGGTGGCACCTGGATTTCTTTCATTTTTTAAATTTTCTTCTCTCTTCTTCATTTTTTTTTTTTTGCTTCTTCATAACTAATAAGGATTATTAGTATAGTCATTTGTTACTATGATCAGTAAGACCAGGCTCCTGTGTGGAAGGAACTCACAGATCAATGCCAATAGAAAGAGACGATACCCCACATGCTGTGGTGGGCTGAAGAAAGGTTTCCAGTGCCAGCTTGAGCAATCGAGGCAAGGTGGGGGATGCATTTGTTTAATTTCCTCCCCTTTGCAGGCTCTGCCTTTACTAGATAGGAGCAGATTTGGGCTATAACTAGAAACTGAGGAGAGCCAGGTAGGATGAGGAAAGGAGAAGCAAGTGCTAAAAATTGTTCCTTGAGGCAGTGAATGTCTCCTTAACAAACCTAGACCCCAAGCTCTGCGACTGAATTCTCACCAGCTGGGACCATGCCGCTCTGACCAAATCACGAGTGACAGATAAAAGAAAGACCTGAGATGCAAACCACATACCAATTTAGCAAAGGAGCCCTCTCAGGATTTCCTCTAAGGTCCTGAATGCAGAGAAATGATACCATTTCCTGGCTTAATAATGCAAGTTTGAAAATGTTTCAAGTGACCTATTCCATTTGTATTGATTGACTTAACTGTGCAGGGGAATTGCCTTTGGTGGGGATGGGGGTTGTTTTAGAAAGACCATGAAAGGCTTCATACTTTTGTCTCTCAATTTTCCCACTCTGGGATACAAAGCCTTCCCTTTCAGAGGATGAGATGACATTCAGGAAACCAAGCCCCAGAAAGACTTGACATAGTAGATACCATGATGGGCTGTGCTGGGTGGTCAGGAGCCTTCCCCCTCCCTAACCAGCTGGGCTCTCTGGAGCATAGGCAATGAGAATATCAAACCATATGATCACCCAAACTCTTCTGAGATTGTGAATTCTGCTTAACTTTGAGGTATGACTGTTCATCTTCCCAGGGCAACGTTTGGTAGGCAGTAGGGTGGCAGTGGGGCATCTGAGGGGAACCAGGGTGTGCATGGTGGGGAAGAACAGACAAAGACAGGAGAACTACCATGAATAGCTGGTTGTTCCATGAACAGGCATCTTCTTTTTGGATGCTTAGTGCTCAGCTCGATCCATTGAAGTAGTCTAGCATCAGGCGTAGAGGCCCGTGTCATTGTAAACCCCCCTCTATGTGCCCATTCCCTGCCTGGGTGTGCTTGCAGAGTTCAGCTCTGCAGTAAGTTGATTTTTTTCTGTGTGTGTCTCGCCCAAGTGGGCAGTTTCCATGACAAGCTTTGGCTTTCTTTCTTTTCCTCTCTTAAAAAATTCACACGCTTGGTTCTGCCCAGAACAGGCCAACATGGCACCTACTGAGGATGCCAGTTCAGAAAACAGAGGACACACAGTTTGAAAGGAAAGCTCCTCATTTGTAGATGGCAGAAGCAGTTTCATGGTGGAAGCTCTGCGCATTTTTATTGCCTACAAATAGCCAACTCAAATCTCAAAACAAGACCATGTAAAGAGAAGAACTCAAGAAAAGTCAAAACCTTGAAACTTACCTGGAATGTATAATCTTAGGAATAGTCATCATCTGGATTAATTGTAAAATTATTACTCACATGTCACCAATGAAATGACCTTATAATAATGTTTTGATGCTTTCCCCCCTTCTCAAAATAGAGAATAAAATGCACAATGAATATTTATTCCAGGAAAACTTCCTAGTTTTAAAGAGCTTGAGAGTCTTGCTATCTGTTGATACTTCCCAGGTGGATGCTCAGGTTTCCTTTGACATGCTTAACATTATGCATGAGCAATTTGGGTTGTAAAACCAGTTTGCAAATAAATGAATTTCAGAGATTTGCTTGACAGGAAGGCAAAATCATGATCAAAGTGTTCAGCTGATTAGAAGGGGAATAGAAACAATTAGGAGGTAAGGAGGAAGAGGAATGAAGGGAAGGATGTGTGATGTGTGTACATATGATCAAACCGGCAACCAGACAGCTCTGAGGCCTCCGGAAGACAGACCTACTCCCTCTTTGTCTTTTGGGAGCCTGCGGAGTAGGGAGGGCTGATGACGGCTGTGCTGTCCTCTTACAAAGATCCTTCACTTACATCTCCTCCTTTCATCTCCTCAGCCATCTGCTAGGGAAGCAGGAGCAGGACTGCTATTCCCATTTCACAGACGAGACAGAGGGAAGGGACTTGCCCAAGGAAGTGCCACGCTCCCCTTATGGTTCTCATCTGGGCTCTCCCTTCCCCATAGGAGCCTGCTTCTCCCTCTGTTCTCTGCCTCTCTCTCTGTGTGTGTCTCTCATGAATAAATAAATAAAATATTTAAAAAAAATAAAAACAGAAGAAAGAAGGTAGGATAGTGGAAAGGACAAATGGAAGCTGCAATGAGCACCAGGTACCTGGAATATCACTCGGCCCTGAATGTACAATGACATCGCCATGTCTCACCTTGGCCCTAGATGCCCATCGCTTCACCATCTTTCTGCTCTGAGTTTGGGGACAGCCTCATCAAGGCACATGTGTCATCTGCTGCTTCTCAGGTACACCCTGCACTTTCTCATCATTTATTTCTCCATAGTCAGCAGGTTGACGTCAACATAGTTGGCTCTTTGCCCTCCTCTTCCTTCCTTTTGGAACTTTATCCTGCACTAGTTGTGAAAACATGAGTTTCTGTGTGTATTGGTCTCTTGCTGCTATAATGTCACTAGGTTTATGTTCCCATAAACCTAGTGACTTAAAACAATGCAAATTTATTACCATCCAATTCTGTAGGTCCGAAGCATGAAATGGGGCTCGTTGGACTCAAATTGAGGTTTGGCTAGGGCTGTGTGCCTTCTGGAGGCTCTGGGGAAAATCTGTTTTCTTATCCCTTCTAGCTTTTATTATTTATTTTATTTTATTTTATTTTATTTTATTTTAGATTTTATTTATTTATTTGACAGGGATGGGGAGAGAGAAAGTGAAAGAGAACACAAGAAGGGGGAGAAGCAGAGGGAGAGGGAGAACCAGGCTCCTTGTTGAACAGGGAGCCCGACAATCCCAGGACCCTGATATCATGACCTGAGCCAAAGGGAGATGCTTAGCCCTGACTGAGCCACCCAGGCACCCCTCCCTTCTAGCTTTTAGATGCCATCACATTCCTTGACTTGTGGTCTCTCTCCATATTCAAAGCTGGCAGTATGGGGCCAAGTTTCTTCTCATGCTTCTTAAGTTTCTTCTCATCTTTCTTTTTCTTTCTTTCTTTCTTTCTTTCTTTCTTTCTTTCTTTCTTTCTAAAGATTTATTTATTTATTTATTTATGATATACAGAGAGAGAAAGAGAGAGAGAGAGAGAGAGGCAGAGACACAGGAGGAGGGAGAAGCAGGCTCCATGCTGGGAGCCCGACATGGGACTCGATCCCAGGACTCCAGGATCGCGCCCTGGGCCAAAGGCAGGTGCTAAACCGCTGAGCCACCCAGGGATCCCCTCTTCTCATCTTTATATCACTCTCGCCTGCCATGCTTTCCACTTGTAAGGACCCTGAGTCCTCCACCCTGGAAGCATGGCCCTCACCAGATTGATCACCGTCGTAACCTTAGGGACTAAACCTAATGAGCCTCAGAGGCTCAGTGCACATGCCTTCTCCTCATGACACTTCTTTGCATGTCCCCTCCTGGGGTTCCTCTCTATACTCTTGGCTAGGTTATCAATTCCTTGAGGGCTATCTTGGGGTGTCACCCCCTTGAAGTGCACCTCCCAGCACGTAGCACAGTGCACACCCACAACCGTGTGTGGTACTGCCTCCCTGCACAGAGCAGGAGGGCCTCCCAGACTCTCACATAATGTGAGTCACTTTCCCTATTTCCTTGCAGGGTAGTGATCCAAACACACATGCTTTAAGATGCCCTTTCTGGCTTTCTTCTCCTCTATATCTGATTGGTATTTCTTTCTTTTTTTATATAATTTTTTAAAATTCTTATTTATTTATGATAGTCACACACACACACAGAGAGAGAGAGAGATGCAGAGACACAGGCAGAGGGAGGAGCAGGCTCCATGCACCGGGAGCCCAACGTGGGACTCAATCCCGGGTCTCCAGGATCGCGCCCTGGGCCAAAGGCAGGTGCCAAACCGCTGCGCCACCCAGGGATCCCTGATTGGTATTTCTAAATGAGAGAATTCTCATCAACATTTCTGATTCTTTTCATCATCCCCATTATCCCTCACCAAAAATGACTCCTGAACTCAGAACTGAGGGATGCCAAACACAATAGGCCGATATGCCACTGAAATGCCCGGTTGATTCCTCCCTAAAATTCACAGGCTTGTGTAGACTGCTTGGCAACTGCCCCACTTGGGAGTCCTCAGCTGAATGCTAATTTTCTTCTGGAGATCTTTGAAGATAAGGAAAAGCAACCACAAAAAATTCCCCATTGCCCCCTGCCCCAACTTCCTTTCTGTTCTTTTTAAGATAAAGTTTTACTGTCTTATGGAAGATCTACTATAAGGACTTTAGAGTCAGAAAGCTTTGGGTTCAGATTGTAGGACAGCTGTTTCCTGAGTGTCTCCTTTAGAGCAGGTTACTTCATCTTTTGAACAAGGCCCCTGGGTACAGCTCCACTGGCTGTACAGTGCCCAACTTCAGTGGATGTTGTCCAGTAGAGCACAATGATAATATTACCCCCTAGAGCTGTGCACTGCAGCAGCCCCATTTGTGCTCTACTAAACTCTAAAATGTGGGTTGGACCTACCACCACATGTGTAGGTTATGGAGATGGATTGACAATGTTTAGTGTATCGAAAGTGCACTATTAAGGTCACAGCAACTATGAGTTCATGGTTTGGTCTGAGGCTAGTTCCTGGGATGTTCTCCTGCACACTGGGCTGAGGGTGCTTTAGGCCTTTCAGTGCACGCAAACATGTAATTTGGTTCCTGATGGATTGGGGTTGATTATTGTTTACGATCAAGTGTTGTGCTTTCATCTGAGTGAACTCATTAGGCATAGAGAATGAGACAGGTGCTGCTCTCTGGAGTGTCAGCAGCATACACAGCTTCTCAGCCCTGTCACTCTGGCTTGGGCACAGGGAATGAGTGTTCCAGGGCAAACACTACTGCCTAGGGGATGTCTCTAAATCTGGATGTGGACCATGTTGCCTACCCATTGAGCTCATTTACCGTAGGGCGGGGGGAAAGAAGATTCTGACTCCATGTTTGATATATGCCCACTGAGAGCTTTCAAGCTCTACTCTCCATCCTTTGCTCCATATCTGGCCAAACTGAAAAGAAAGCCTGGTACACCAGTGGGATATTCAGACCACGCAGCCCCTGAGCCTTGTTCACAAGGGCCTTCATCCTGACCCCAGCCCCTCACCACGATATAAACCAAGCCGTTTCCCCTACCTTCACTTGAGCTCTCCCTCAGCAGCAGGGGTACCTGTCCTGCTTGCCCTAGAAAGTTCTGTTATGTGAGTAATACATCTTTTCTTATCATCTTGGTACAAGTATAACATCATCAGTCTCAATATCAGAACCAATTTTGAGTGGAAGGTTGGTTACATCTTCCATTGGGCAACCACAAAACATTAATTTTGCCTTTAATGCTTGAATTTAGAGACAGGGCAGAAAGAAAAGAATATTGGATGCGAGGCTGGAATATCTGACAGTCTTGTTTTAGCTGGTCATCAGCTGTATGGTATTTGTGAAATGGCTTACATGCTTTCACTTTTTTGAAATGGGCATTCTGATAAAGACGTTAAATTGCTTAACACATTGGGGCACCTGGGTGTCTGAGTCAGTGGTGCATTCGACTCTTGATTTTTGGCTCAGGTCATGATCTCAGGGTTGGGAGCTTGGGCCTCACGTTGGGCTCTGGCTGGGCATGGAGCCTGCTTAAAATTCTCTCTCTGTCTCTCTCTCCCTCTATTCCCACCCCCACCCTTTCTCTCTCCCTCTCTAAAACAATAAATAAATGAAGATAAATAAAATGGTTAATACTGTGTTCACATGTCGTAGTTAAGGGTCTTGTCATCTGAAAGGCTGCATTACAAGTAACGATAGTTAACATGATCTGCTTTTGCTCTGAGGCCACAAAAGCCACAAATGAGGATCTTTTTCTCTTTAGCTCACCTTTGTTCTCCGTGTATGCCCAACTCATTGCTGTTGTTTTCAGAGAAAGATTTGATAATCCTGAAATTTAGGATGGGTGACTTTTCTTCCTGAAATTTAGGGTGGGTGACTTTTCTTCCATACCTGAAGAACATTTTTTCTTTCAGAGGCATGGTTCTATTCTCTGGCCACCTCTTCTTTGTGGAATAATAGGATTTTAGATCATCAGAGCTAGAGCGACCTTTCAGATGATCCTGAACGGTCCAGCCCCACTCACTCCAGGTGAGAATATCCACGTCTAATGAAGTTAACTCTCCGAGATCATACAGCAGTTACCGATGGGCTTTCCTGCATATTTCCGGTGTTGGACTGCAAGTGACCATCTCTTGGTATCATGAGGAATGTTATTAATCCACTGGTACATTCAACATGAAGTTTAATTTTTTTCTAAACTGTATCAGGGCCTCCGATAATGCATTTTGAAATTGATCCCACCTGACTTTGTGGCTTTCCATCAAATCTTAAAATTAGAGGACAACATAATAGTGAGAAGCTTTCACATCTTTATGATGCAGGAGTTCTCTTTCCAACATTTCTCATTGGGAAACATCTAGATTTCTTTAACAGTTCCAGTGACAAGAGCCAATACAGACTCTGTGTCATTCTGCTTTCTCTTATTCAGTTTTTAGCACAATACCCTCTGCCTAAGCCAGCCTATTCGTTCTTTATTTTTATCTTCTTCCAAAACTTAAATCCTTTATTCTTTGACCAGAAACATTTTTTTTCTCAAAAAAAAATTTTTTTTTTTCACAGCTCCTCAGCTTTATTGACCCTGTTCTATTGGTTTGTTTGACTTTGTCATCCATTATTCGAGTCTTTTTTAAATTGGGGCTTGTTGCAGAGCTCGGTGAACTGCTTGTTAAAACGAACAGTGTCACCTGTTTTTTCGTTTTCATTTGGATGATTAGTGACTGTGCATCATTTCTTCCGTGTCACAGCCACCTCATGGAAGGGGCACGGTGCAGGTGGTATCGCTATGGATGATGAAACTATTGGCTGAGTGACGCTCCTTCATCCCAGACATCCCCACAACTGGTAAGAGACAGATTTGGGGCTGGCACATTGATCTATATCATTTGAGCTCAGTTTTCTTTTGGGCAACGCTAAGTATGTTCTTCCCATTATGGCAATGTCTCGGTGACTAGAGGGATGGCAGGGCATTTGGGGGAATGGGGGATAATTTTCTGTGTCCCTAAAATCAGCTCTATGCTATAATCTCTTCCCCCATACCTTGTTTCTCATAGCCACCATGTGTCGTATGTGATTTTAGTTTTTACATTTTTGTCCAGTGTGAAGAGTGTTTCCCTTCCTCTCGCCTTGCCTTCGTGTCTGGCCTACATCTCTTAGGATGGAAGCACAGTTATTTTTTTTTCCCCCAGATTGTGCATAGCTTCCCAAATTCACGACAACCATTTGCCTTTAATTTCTACACTGGAATCTTGCCTATGAAATGTGTCCAACTGTTCTTAGGTAATTTCTCAGTTTCAGACTAATTCCAATCATGTTGAAACAAAACAGACTTGTGAGACATAAGCTCAGTTTTTAGATTCTGACAACTGGCATTTTTTTATCTTGTTCTAGAATTAGCAGTGATTTGAGGGAGGGATGGGGAAGAGTGGGCAGCTCTGGCAGCTGGCACATCAGGGGGCAGCGAATGGGGAGGAAGGCCAGGTATGGGGCTCTCTGCTCTCTGACCCTTGGCATCCCTGCTGGTGAGACAGGCACACCCCCGTGGACCTGCCACTCTGCCCCGCAGACATCATAGCACCTGTAAAGTGCCCTTCACTGTTCCGGAAACACTGGAGGTCGGCAACAAGTGGAGATTTCTTCTTTTACAGCAAATGAGACCAGTCATGAAAAATGCTGCATAAACTTCAAAGGTCTCATTATTATTGGTAGTTACTTCTTTCTTGGGTGCCTAGAGTTTCACTCCTTAATTAAGGGGCGCTCCCTTAGCCTCTTTGGAATAACATTCAATCACAAAGGTGGCCTTTGATCCTCCTGAATAGGTCACACCCAGGGTTTTAAATACAGTTATAATCTCCAACTAATCATAGTATAAATGCTGACAGCTTGCAGCCTGGAAGAGGTGAGTATGAGCCAGTATCCTTACCCACCACTTCAGTGTCTCCATTCCTGGATTAGCCAAGTAAGTGTGAGAAAGAGCTGCGACTTTCCCCTTTTAGGAGTCTTCCTGTAAAACCAGCCATTCTGGTCTAAGAAGCTGTGCTGTTCTCCGCCAGCCCCAGGGGGTAGGCAAAGCACAGACAATAGGAGTCAGCATTGTATTCAAAAGCAGGAGCCTTGGAACCAGACAGATGGGTTGATTCCAGTCCAAGATCAACCATTCCACTGCTGTGCGTAAGTGGCAAGTTACTTTATCACTGCATGTCTGGCTTCCTTCATTTATAAAAGGGAGGCCATCCTGCCTGCTTGTGGGGTTGTGTGAGATGGAAAGAGATAATGTGTGTGATGCACTTGTCGCAGAGCGTGCGATGCTAAAGGAATGCACGTTTTCTTTGCAGGCTTTCTGTCTCTACATTGATGTCTGCTCCATCAGGGAGGGCTCTTTTCCTTCCCACGCCAGTGAATGTCTCCCTCCCCAGTCCCAAACAGTGAGGATTTCCACTTAAACGCCTCACAGCCTGCCTTAAAGGCCGAGAAGGGCATATTCCGCATATACTCATTCATTCATTTGCGATACAATAAGAAAGATTCTATGATGGTTTAGTAAATGCGAAGTCATCTCAGTTCAACTCACGTTTGTGCATTTGATGCGGGTTCTTCTTTATGAGTTTCTGCTCTAGCTCAGAGAATTCTTTCTGCTGCTCTCTGTTCTGCTTAGAGATGTATCTTGTTGAGTCTCCGAAATGAGGGGAAAAAAAAAAAACCCTCACAAAAACAAAGAAGAAAACCATTTACATGTTATGATTTATTGTCAAAATGGTTATGGTGGTGAGTGGGGATTCACTCTAGTTTATGAATAATATATTTACACTATTATGTCTCCTGGTGAATTTATAAGATTGATGTTGAAAAGAGAGACTCTAAGTATGATGAATTGCTACCACATAACGGTAGTCAATCTTTATCAGCTTCCATTCAAAATGAGCTGGAATGGTAGCAGGGATGCTCTGTGAGGTTTACAACTGGTGTGTTCTTCTATGTTCTTGCAATTCCTTTGGAAAAAAAGGTATTGAGGGCCAAGCCCATTGTGACGTCTCGGGTGAGCACAGCAACAGGGTATGCCCAGGGCTCATTAATACAGGAGGGGAGGCAATATCTATGATTCAATCAGAATTGGGACTTTTGGAGTGTCCGACACATTGAAATGTCAACACTTGAACATGTGCTGTCTTCAAATAGGCAGTGAATTTCATGGAGATTCAAGATGGTGTTAGCGAAACATATGTACATGGAGCCAGACAGCATCTATTTTCTGTATAAAGACTTTTTGTAGCTAGAAGTAGTATAGCTTTCTGGTTTCTTCACTCAGCTTATGTTTTTTTAATGCCGACTGTGACCTAAGCCTTGCTATAAGGCATTCAGGTACATAAGAGAACTAAGGAGAGGAGTCCCTGCCCTCTGGAAGCTTACATACTACTGAGCCAGAGACAGAAATGGATTGCTAAGCAAGTAAATGTGCAGGAAGGCAGGTCATGAAAATGACTATGTTGAAAAATAAGGTTAGAGGGATAGAGAATTTGGGTGGATATGGGGAAGATTTAGTTTTCATTTTAATCGATTAGGGATATTTGGGGACCAAAATAAAGGAAAGGCAGGAGCAAGCCATGAGGATACCTGGTTAAGAACATTGTAGGTAATAAAGGCTTTGGGACAGAAGTGGGCTTGGTATGCATGAGCTGATTGGAATGGGGGAAGCATCAGAAATGCATTCAGAGTTGGACGGCAGTGTCTGTGTCTGTTGGGAGCGCCAGCGGAGAGTGAAGTAGGAAGAAGCTGAGGCCATCCATGTACCGAATGTACTGTAGCACATACTGAAGGCTTCCTATGTGCTGGGCTTTCGGGGGATTCAGAGCATCTAGATCCTTATGGATCCCATAAAGATCTGCCTTGCTCCTACTCTGAACTAAATATCTCAGAAACTATGTCAAAGAAGTGCCACCATCTACCCATTTTCTATGGGTTTAGATCTGGGCCACCTGGCCTCACTCTAGCCTTGTGTTTCTAGGACTGTCCCCTGCCCCCAAAATGATTATGCCCCTAAGCTTCCCTGTAGCTGACAGCAGACCTGCTCTCTGTCAGCTTTCCACCTGGCTCCAACTTTTTTTTTAAAGATAGATTTATTTGTTTATTTATTTATTTATTTATTTATTTATTTATTTATTTATGAGAGAGAGAGAGGCAGAGACATAGGAGGAGGGAGAAGCAGGCTCCATGCCGGGAGACTGACGTGGGACTCGATTCCGGGACTCCAGGATCACGCCCTGAGCCAAAGGCAGGCGCCAAACTACTGCTGGCTCCAACTTTTTAAAAAAGATTTATTTATTTCAGAGAAAGAGAGAGAGGGAGAGAGCACACAAGTAGGGGAAGGGGCAGAGGGAGAGGGAGAGAATCTCAAGCAGATTTCCTGCTGAGCCCAGAGCCTGATGCATGGCTCCATCCCAGGACCCTGAGGTCATGACTGAAGCCAAAACCAGAAATCAGACACTCAACTGACTAAGCCACCCAGGTGTCCCCCACCTGGCTCTAAATTTTATCTTCTTTCTTCAGCTTGGTTAGTTGGCCAAGGATTTTTGTTATTAATGTTCTTCCTGCTTCACCACATCCTCAGGTACTTTTCCTAACCACTGTCCCCAAGGTCATCTCTCAGCCTCTCTCTTCCTGGCCTATGAGATGATCCTAGGGCATGAATAAGAATCTCTGCCTTCAAGAATCCTTTGGGGAGGGGATCCCTGGGCTCAGTGGTTTAGCCCCTGCCTTCGGCCCAGGACATGATCCTGGGGACCTGGGATCGAGTCCCACATCGGGCTCCCTGCATGGAGCCTGCTTCTCCCTCTGCTTGTGTCTCTGCCTCTCTCTGTGTCTCTCATGAATAAATAAATAAAATCTTTAAAAAAAAAATCCTTTGGGGAGAGCACTCCTGTCCAGTCCATCAGTGCAGGTTGAGTTAGATTGACATGCATGCTCTGTTGGGGGAGCAAATCAAGTGACATATGAGTTTGGAGGAGGAAAACTTTCTGCCAAGAGAAGGTAATGGAGGCTCACAAAGAAACTGACCTTTGGCTTGGGCCTTGAAGGTAGATGAGATAGCAGTGTGCAGAAGGGGTATGGGCTGGGAAAATGCATTCCATGCAGAAGGAGCTGCTTTTAAAAATATATGCATGTTTAAGAGTGCATGGTGTGTTTCAAGAGCTAGGGTCACCCACTGTGTATAAAGCGAAGCAGTAGACTATAAACCAACCAGGGAGAGCGGACTTTATCTCAAAAGCTGTGAAGAGCCATTGAAGACTTTTAACATGTGTGGAGGGAGGGGATCGTATATGATTGATTAGTCTTAAGGGGATCATTCTTCCCAACACACTACAAATTGGTGGAAATATACACTGTGGTAATGATGCGCCTGCGTGTTGTGCCTCATGGAGGAAGTCAGGGGAGGGGAAAACCTGCCAATTTATCATCTATCATTATTTACAATGATGAAGACTTAACATCAATGGTGCTTGCTGTATGCCATGAACTATCTAAGCCCTTTTTATAAAAATTATCTTGTTTACTATGAGGCTATCATAGTAGATACAGTTATTGTATCTGTATCAATGAGATAGTTATTATTTTAATACTACAAATAAGGAACATTTCCCAAATAAGGGAAGGATGAGGGCAGAGCTAGAATAATATAGTCAAATCACAAGGGGCCTTGAGACCATGCATAGCTTTCTTGCCAAGGGAGGAAAGAAACAGAAGCCCAGCAAGGGGAAGTGCCCTATACATAACCACCCACACATTGGTAGTGGAGCAGGGACTGGAATCTGGGTTTTATGGCTCCATGTTCTGAACTAACCCCCCCACCAGGAATCATCGTGCTGTGCACAAATCCCCAGCTCCCAGTGGTTCGCCATATCCTCTGTCAAGTTATTCACAGATGACAGGTCCGGGGATCCTCCTTTCTGCAATGGGAAAAGCCCAAGAAACCACTCCCTCTTCAATGATTGACATATCACCATTAGTGATGAATTCATTTGGGTTAATCATACCGCCCCCCCCCCCATGGTCTTTTAAAATTGGAATGGGCTCACGGGAGAGAGTATTTTAAGTGTGCACTACCTTAGCATGAGTGATTTTGTCAAAGGTTTTCCCACCACACCCCCTTGGCCCCATGGGAAGAATATGCTGCGTTGCATTGGTTGGAGGAACTAATGGGGTGAAGCAGACGTGTGTGCATACCAGATGACTTTTGGCTTAGTTTTACATTTGGAGCTGATACTAGCTTCCTTCTATTTTACACATTCTGATTTCCACTGTTCCCCTTTTCAGACTCTGCACAGTGGCCAAACTTACCTGCGTGTCTAGCCCTGCACAAATATTTTAGTGATGATTATATGTAAGAACTCAAATACATGCTGCCCTCTACTTTTGTGGTTTTCCTTCCTTCCTTTTTTTTTTTTTTTGTTTTGGTTTGGTTTGCTTGCTTTTGAGTTTGCTATTTCCAGAAATTCTTCCTAAGTCTACCCTAGTCAGCTCCAAGCACACCTTTATACTGTGATTTCTTCAGTTTGGTACTGGGCGATGCCTTTGTTTTCACTCCCTGCAGATCCTTCCATCCATGCCTGCTGCTGAGAAAGGCAAAGTCAGGCAACCAAAATCCTGGATTCTGGTTCCAGCTTCCCCCTCACTGACCCATGACAAGTCCCAACGCTCCTCCTCATAAAGTAGCTCACCTTCTAAGACATGGGAGATTGTATCAAATGTCCTTTCCAAATATTAAAAGCAAGAGCCTATGGTTTCAATTAGACTGCAGTCATCTTGCAGTAGGAGCATGAGTTCACTATTTCTGGTGGAACCTTGCTCTACCACCCGAATTGGGGGCACATAGCACCATGGAAAGGACATTCGACACACAAAGTTTCCTGTACATGTTTCAGCTCTGCCCTTAACTTTCTGCCTGGCCTTGGAAACTTCTGATGAACACCCTTAGCTTTAGGTTCCTCATCTACAAATTAGCACTAAGAATCTCTACCTCGTATACCTGTGGGGATGATTAAATGAGGTCAAATATAAAGGTGCAACACATGGATTACTTTTCAAAAAAATGTCTGAGTTACAGCCTCACAAAGGATATGCTCAACCCTTATTATAACTGAGGTTTGATCTGATTGGGTTTGACATAATTGTAACTATCAGCTGACTCTCTATTGTCTGAAATGAGGGGTTCTCTGCTGCAGAGATAGATTATGACACATTTTAACTCCAAAGTTGCTACTGAGCTTGCAATCAAGGACATCCTGGAGACTCCATCATTAACTCAGTGTTTAGGAGACTCTCATTCATACTTTGGAATATTTAGCACAAAGACATGCATAGCTAGACATGCAGTTCCAAGATAAAAAAAATCAATGATTTAACAAACCTATCTGTAATCATTAAGAAGATGTTTTCAATAAACCATAATGGGTATTTTTTTCACCCTAAAAGACTCACTGGATTTGCAGCTGGGTAAGGATCAAGTCAGCTCATCTCCTCCTATGAAATTGCCCATTCAGATCTGCCCGCTGCAATAGATTCAGCTGTGATTTGCAGCAAATTAGCTCAAGTGATTTCACATTACAACCTTCTGCTAAAGACACTTTCCTAATGGGCCCTGTTTCTTGCTGGGTCTTGAAAGCCTTCTTTTGTTTTTGTTCTTGAATTTCAGAAGAGCTTAGGACAGTTTAGAGTAGTCCAATAAAATGCAATAAAAATGATTAAGGAATGTAAAGAGCATGAGCTGCAAGACCAGAAAATTAAACCTGGAGTATGCTTATAGGCAGGTAGAAAAGGCAGTGAAGAGCATGGTGAAAGGCAGAGTCATTCAACATACATTAACCTGCATTGATTTACTGAGCATGTGCGGTGCACTACACTGAAATTCTGGCACTTGGCTCTAAGCTTTGTGGCTTAAGCTTTGTCCAGCCCACAGAACAGGAATTCATCTTGAGCCTAAGTGTGTGAGGGATTTGAAGCTCGGGAAGTATCTTCATTTACTGTGGCTGCTGTGACAAATCACCACTGTCTTAGTGACTTAAAACCATGCAAATTTATTGTCATGAAGGTCCCTAGGTCAGATGGCCAACAGGAGTCTCCCTGGACTAAAAGCAAGGTGTTGGCAGGGGTGCATTCCTTTTGGAGGCTCCAGAGCAGAATGCTTTTCTTTGTCTTTTCTAGCTTCTAGAGACTGTCCCTGTTCCTTGGTTCATAATCCCTTTTCCATTTTCAATCCTCTCCTGCCTCCTGTATTCACTTTTAAGAACCTGTATTAATTTGCCAGGGCTGCAAGAACAAAGTCCAGAGCCACAAACTGGGTGGCTCAAACAGCAGACATGTATTTTTTTTTTTTTTTGACAGTTCTGGAGGCTAGAAGTCCTAGATCAAAAGGTTAGCAGGGTTGCTTCCTTCTGGGGATTGTTCTGACCTGTCACCTAACTTCTGGTTGTTTAGTGGCGATCTTCAATGTTCCTTGGCTTACAGAACTGTCACTCTGACTTCTCACATGACCTCTGACCTTCATCTCACATGGCACTCTCCCTGTATATGCTTGTTCATGTCCAAATTTCCCCTTTGCTGAAGGGCACAGGTCATATGGGATTAAGGGGCCACCATACTTCAGTATGACCTTCGTTTAACTGGTTATATCTGCAATCACGCTAGTTCCAAGTAAGGTCCTATTCTGAGGTCTTTGGGGTTAGGATTTTAGCGTATGAATTCTGAGAGACACAATTCAGCCTGTGACAGGACCCTTGTGATTACATAAGGCCCATCCAGGTAATTCAGGATAATTTCCCTATCACAAAGTCCTAATTCAGTCCAAGCTGCAAAGTAATAGGTCATATATTTACAAGTTACATGGCCTAGCATGTAGACCTCTTTGAGGGTCTGTTATTCCGTCTCCCACAGAGCTTCTGGGTTCAGGTAGTATTAGAAACCTAGAGGATGAGGGGGGATTTGTTAAAAGGAGATTTTTGGTGGGGAACACTGGAGAAAGAAGGAGCTGTATCCCCAGGAGATTATAGAAGACAACCTTGCTTTCAGCAAACCACATAGTCTTGTACGGTTGGCAAGCTTTATGCTCCGGCTTCTTTTTACTCTGTTAGACATGATCTACTATTGTTTCCACCTTAAAGGACTTTCTCCAGGTTTCTATGACACTATGATCTATTTGCTTGCTTTCAACCACCATCACGATTCCTCCCTGTCTGTCCAGTCCAGTGGTGGCAAATCACAGCTGCTGGTCTAAGTCTGCCTGCTGCCTCCTTTTGTAAATGAAGTTTTCGTGGAACACAGCCATACCCACTTGCTTACATACTGGAGCCTAGAAGTCCTAGATCAAAGTGTTGGCAGTATTGGTTCCTTCTGGGGACTGTTCTGACCCATCATCTAGCTTCTGGTTGTTTGGTGGCGATCTTCAGTGTTCCTGAAGTGTTCCTGTGGCTGCTTTCATCATACAGTGCCAGAGCTGAGTAGCCACAAGTGGGGTGTGGTATAGCCTTCAGAGGTAAAAATGGCTATGGCCTGGCCTTTTATAGAAAAAGTCTCCTCATCTCTGTTCTGCTTTCTAAAAGCCCTCCCAGCTTTCGAGGGCTCCAGAATTCAATCTCTTATTCATCTTCTCTTTTTCATCCACATTCTTTAAGTGATCTTAGCCAGTCTCCCATCTTTAGCTACCACCTCCCTACTGAGAGCACTTCAAACTGAGATGACCAGTTCTGACCTGTCCCCTGTGAGTTTTGGGGACAAATATCAAACAGCCTCTCAACATCTTCATGTGAGTAATTAACTAGAATCCCAAAGTTAGTTTCCAGGAAAGAACACTTGAATTCCAATACCCTGATCTGTTCCTCCCCTCATCAGTGACATCGTCATTCAAGCCAAAGACCTAAGCAGAAAGCTTTGATTCTCCTCTTTCCTGCACCCCCACATCCCATCCATCAGCAGTTTGGTGAGCACTACTTCTAAAATATCCCTCAAATCTGAACACCTTTCACTGCCTTATTGTGTCTATGGCTGCCGGTGCCACATACGCCAACATCTGGCACCTGTGCTACTGTAATGGCACCTGTTGTTCTCCTTCCTTCTACTCTGCCCACCCCTGCCCTCCAGTAAATTCACTGACCAGCAGCCTAGGAATCTATAGTAAAGTAAATTTGATGTTTCTTCCTCTGCAATTGTTTCCCATCTTTTTTTACGGTTTCCCATTTAAAAAAAAAAAATCAAATTTCTATGCCTGACAAGACATCCATGGGTCTGTGAGGTTTGGTCTCTGTCTACAACTTCTATCGCCTCTCTCTGGCTCATCGCATCCCTATTTCCCTGGCCTTCATTCTAGGGCTTGAGTACATCAAACACATCTTCATCTCTGGAACTTTGTATAGTTATTGTTCTCCCTGCATGAACTCTTTGTTCCATAGTTTTCACATATCTGGCTCTTATCACAGTGACCTCTGTTTAAATGTCACCTCCTCAGAGAGTTTTACCCTGACGATTCTTGCTAAATAGTCCTCCCTCTCATATCTCACTCTTGTAAATTTTATTCATAGAACTTTTCAGTTTCTGAATTTATCATTTTATTGTTCCTTGCCTTGCCACAAAACTCACCCTTCTCTCTCCCCTTTCCACAACAATGGGATGCAACCTATGTGATGGCAAGAACTTGGTCTGGATGGCAAGAACTTCATGGAAGAGGTGACCCAGGAGCCTCCCAGGTGATATTTCTTTATTTAGGCACACAGGCTTATGTGCATGAGTACTTTTACATTTTATACTCTAATTCTCCATGTTGTCAAATAATTTTTTCATTCGGTATTATATCACAGATGCTTTCACATGTTTAATAGGTGTATGTTTTCAAATCACGTGTTATGGCCACAGACTATCATATTTTCTGAATATACCTGATTTGAACACTTATTCTTTTGGCATTATAAACACACTCTGATGATGTCTACTGCAGGCATTTTCAACACTTGTGTCTTCATAGGGCCAACTTTCAAGTCCATATTCACAGGAGGCCAGACTAATTGTTGGGACATAGAATATCTGTACCAAATTGCACACAACTGACCAGTCTGTACTACACATGTGTAAGGGCCACCATGTGTCTCAAATCCAGCCCCCTAGCTGTCCAGGTCTCTGTCCCAGAACCCTGCAGACCTTCCTTGCAGCCTGGAGCCAAAGGTGGATGCCTGGCTCATCGGGGTTCCTCCAGGACACTGTGTTAGGTCACTTCTGTGTCATGCACTGTAGGAACAGTTTTGAATATTTGTTTATAAGTCTCATGCTACCATGACTTTAAAGTTAGATAGAAGTTCTGCATATCACACATTTTGATACATACTGCAAAAGTTATTTCTAGAAAATTTGTTCAGCTAGGCATATGTAAGTGTTGAGGTTGGAGAAGTTATTTAATTATAACTTCACCAAAGCTGGATATTGCCAATCTTTAATTTTTGTGGGTCTTATTGGAGAAAATATATCTGATTTTTGTTTTATTTGCATTAGTCTGATAATTGATAAACAGCATCCCTTTGTATGTTATTGGTCACTTTTTTTTTTTATTTGTGAGAGAGAGACAGAGACAGAGAGCATGAGCAGAGGGAGAGGCAAAGGGAGAGGCAGAAGGAGAGGGAGAGGCAGACTCCCCACTAAGCAGGGAGCTTGATGTGAGGCTCCATCCCAGGATGCTGGGATCATGACCTGAGCCAAAGGCAGACACTTAACTGACTGAGCCACTCAGGCACCCAGTCATTGGTCATTTATACATATTCTCTTTTAAGAGAGACTTTCTGCTTATGTTTTTTGCTCTCTTTTCTTTGGACTGTGGAAGTGTAACATTTTCTTTCTCTTATGAGTCAGATTTGAGGTATAATTATTTTAAGAGCTTTATTGATATATAATTCACATACCATGCAACTCACCATTCAGTGTGCAATTGAAAGGATTTCAGTACATTCACAAATTTGTGCAATCACCACCACAAGCTAATTTGAGCACATTTTCCTCTCTCCAAAATGAAACTTTTTCCTTGTTAGCAATCACTCATTACCTCCTCTACCCCAGTCCCTGGCAAGCGTTAATCTCTATCAATTTGTCTCTATCAATTTGTCAGCTGTGAATATTTCCTATCAATAGAATCATATAATCTGTGGTCTTTTGTGACTACTTTAGTTTAGCATAACATTTTCAAGGCTTATCCGTGTTGTAGCATGTAATCAGTACTTCATTTGTTTTTATTGTAGAGTAGTATTCCATTGTATGGATATACCATATTTTATTCATTTATCAGTTGATAAATTTTTAGATTGTTTCCACTTTTGGCTTATGTATATAACACTGCAATAAATATTCATGTACATGATCCAGCAAATCCATTTAGATATATATATACCCCAAAGAATTAAAAGCAGAGTCCTAAAGAGATATTTGTACACTAGTGTTTATAGTAACATTATTCACAACAACCAAAATGTGGAGGCAATCCAAGTGCTCATTGAGGAATGAATGGATAAGCAAAATGTGGTACATATGTACAATGGAACATTCAGTCTTAAAAAGGAAAGAAATTCTGACATATGTTGCAACATGAATAAATTTTTAGGATATCGTGCTAAGTGAGATCAGTCACAAAAAGACAAATACTGTATAATTCTACTTATATGAGATACTTAGAGTAGTCCGAATCATAGAGATACAAAGTAGAAGGTGGTTGCCAGGGACTAGGGAGAGGGGGAAATGGTATTATTTAATAGGCATGGAGTTCCAATTGTATAAAATTAATAAGAGTTCTGGAGATGGATGATGGTGATGGTCACACAACATTATGAATGTATTTTATACCCTGGAAGGATATACTTAAAAATGGCTAAGATGGTAAATTTTATCTGTATTTTGCCTCGATAAAACATTAGAAAAAAATTTATGCCCAAGTTTTTATGTATATATATATATATATATTTCTACTTATATTTGCTATATAACCCAGAAGGGAAATTAGTGAGTCATATGGAAACTGTGTGTTTAAATTTTGAGAATTGAGAAACTTTTTTTCAAAGTATCGGAGACACCATTTTATGTTCCTACCGGCAAGGTATGAAGGTTACAATTTCTCCACATCCTTGTTAAAACATCCTGGGTTTTTTTTTTTTTTTTCTCTCTCTCCTTTTTTTTTTTTTTTTAATGTAGATGTACGAGTGGTATAAAGTGCTGTCTCATTGGTTTTATATGCATTTCTCCAATGTCTAATGACGGTGATTATCTTTATATGTGCTTATTAGCTATTCGTGTACCTTTGTAGAAATGTCTAACCATGTACTTTCTCCTTGTTTTTTTCCCTTAATATTCAGTTGTCTGTGCTCCTTATATATTCAAGATATAGTCCAATATCAGATTATTTACAAGTATTTTCTTTCATTTTTGTGGGTGTGTTGTCTTCCACTTTCTGAATGGTGTTGTTTACAGCACAAATGTTTTAATTCTGATGAAATCAATATATATTTTCTGTAAACAAAGCAATGCCATCGGACACGTATAATTGACATGCAGTAAAATTCACCTTTTTTAAGTGCAAACTTCTTTACATTTTGACAAATATATATTATCAAGTATCCACTACATAACCAAGATACAGAGCAAATTCCCTTGGGCTACCACTGATCTATTTTCTGCTACTAATTTTTTTCTTTTTCATAAATATTGTAAATAAAATCATAGGCAATAAAATATCAGATACGTTTCTGCTTAGTGAATGGAATTCTATCAATCAGTTCTTTATATTCAAACTTGGACTTTTTTTAAACCTCTATTCCTGGTTTTCATTTCAAGATTTCCTGCTCGTTTCACTTTAGGCATGACTCCTTTATGACCACATCTACAGCATATCAAAATTTTAGTGTTCTAATCAGGAATGCACATTTTCTGGCTTTAAGGTTATGAGTCAAGTTTGTGAAAGGTTGAGATAAAACTTAAGAATGAAGAAATTAGAAATGGGCTAGGGTGAGAGTTGTCCAACTTTAAAAAAAGGACAGTACTTTCTTCAGATGAAACTGCACTCTATGGGAAGTCATCAGAGAGGAAGAAAAACCTTAAGAGTGTCGTAATCATAGGAAGCAAATTGATGGTTGCTGGAGGGGAAGTGGGTGGGGAATGGGGTAACTGGGTGATGGGCATAAAGGAGGGCACATGATGTGACGAGTACTTGGTGTTGCATGCAACTGATGAATTATTGAACACTACATCCAAAACTAATGATGTACTATATGTTGGCTAATTGAATTTAAATTAAAAAAAGAAACTACATAGCAGCTCAATATGTGAACACATAAAATAAAAGCAGAGCTTCTCTTTTGATTTCTGAATAGACGCCATGCCCATGCCCTCCCTCTTCTCTTCAGAGTGTGATTTGAATATCAGTGGACTTGGTCATGAGTTTTCTGGAGTTGAGTGATCTACTAGGATCAGCTTTAAGATACTGGTCATCAGGATCAGTCTCAGGATGAGGAAGAGGGAGAAATTTGAGAAACAGTCTAATTACAGTATACTGATCTTGGCAAATGGTTTTCCTCTCTGCCCTTCACAGCTCTGAGCTCCCAAGATGACATGAGAATAGTCAGGGACAATGATAACCAGGTACACCTCAGAAAGGCTGCTGGAAGTTGATAAGAATTGTCCCAAATCCTTCCAGAAGATTAATATAGAATGAGCATGATTAAACTAATAAATAAGAGGGAAGAACATTCTAAAAACAAGATCAACAGTAGAACAGATAACTTTCAAAGGAGTGTGGAGTAAATTTTCCAGCCCCATATGGAATATTGGAGTAAAGAACACAAGATTCCTCCTGGCACTGAATTCTGTGTCTGTGGGTGACTGCATCTACCTGGCTCTTCTGTGGATAGATGGCTGCTGACCAGTATCCAGCTTCTTTTGCCACTCCTCATTATCCATCCTGCAGCACAAAGAGTAGCGTCAGAATGGCCAGTGATGGGAGTTCCTAAAGTCAATTTGTCTCGAAGATTTTAATTCCAACCTTAAAAAAATTTATGAACCCTGAACTCATACTTTTTAACATATGATATTTGTTAGAGCAGCATACATTTGCTTAATTTCACACCCCTTCTCTATAGCATGAGAAATCTGCAAAAAGGAGCTCTGTAGGTTTTGTGATGTATGTGTTTGTTCCTCCAGTGAATTGCCCTATCGTGTCCACAAACGTTCCCTTTCTTGACTCCACTTGGGACTATCAAGCTGCTTAGCTCTTTTGACAGCCACTGCAGGGATGCATCCGTTTATTCTTTGTACTTTTGTGCATCCCCTTGGATTTGCACATGCTCATTGGGACCCTGTGAGTTGTGAATAATATCTGCCTGTCAATATAGGGCTGCTTCAGTTGGTTTCCTTAATAAGGCTGCACATAATAATGCACTTTTGGGAAGGAATTTGGATACTAACTAAAAGGTAGCATACATTCCAAACTTCAAGTTAAATTCAATATGATTTTATTGAACTGGCCATTCTGCTTTTGGTTTGGATTTTTTTTTTTTTATCGTCCCACCCCCACTCCCTGGTTGTTTCAATTTGGTACAATTTTGTAGTTTTTCTAAACAAGTATGACTAGTTGATCAGTTGATATGACTGTGGCTGTTTCTGTGGGTCAGGAGTCCAGGCACAGCTTAGCTAAACCCTTGGCCCAGGATCTCTCAAGATTTTAATTAAAGTGTCAGCCAGGCTGTGTTCTCATCTGAAGGCTCAACTAGAGAAGAATCATTTTCCGAGTTCATTCAGGTTGTGGGCAGAATTAATTTCCTTGTGGCTGTTGAGGGAAGGCCTAAGCTTCTTAAAGGTGGGAGGTAGCCATCCTTTGTCTTTAGGGTCATCCATGGTTCCTTGGCACTTGAGCTTTCTCAATATGGACACTCACATCATTAAGCCAGCAAAGCAAGGCTCCCACCTCACAGAGGATCCAATCCTCTTATTTTCTTTTAAGGATTTTCACCTAAGTCAAGCTGCCCTAGGATATACTCACTGTTGATTAAGTCAGAATGATTACATCTGCAAAATGCCTTCACCTTTGCCATATTATATTGACTAGAAGCAAATCAGAGGTACCTCTCCCACTGAGGGAAGGTATTTATACAGGGTGTGAATACTAGGGGGTGGCCATCTTTGGGGACCAGATACTACAGGTGTAAACAAAGTTCACATTGTAGGAAACAAGAAAAGTATCTCAAATTTTGACCATTGTGATACATGTCAAAAGGGTTTTATGGTTTTATAGAAATGGAGTTCTAAGAAAGCCAAAGTCCAGTCTGGGCAAGTTCCCAGATGCAGACTGCTGAATTGAAAGAACCAGAAAAACAGGAACTGAATTCTCAAAAATCACCAGTGGGGAAGGTTATAGAACATTCAACCATCAGCAAGGACACAGTAGGCTAACCTCAAAAGTGCTAAAGCTACAGCCATCTTTTTATGCTGCTCTTGAACCTCATTTTGAGGGTGTATCAGCTCCTTTGAAAGGGTTCACATCTGGTGAAAATGTATTAAGCACTGTCCTAGTCATTCAAACACATTCTGTCATTTCATTGTGTTTCTGTGAGGATAAAATGAGAGAATGTAGTACTTGCAAACTGAAAAGCTCTGAAAAATGACAAAGGTGAGCTCCTGTTGCCATGCCATTAGTGGCTTTCTTGAACTTCTCTTGTGCTACTCCTGTCTTTTGCTCTAAACCTTCACCTGTCTGATCTCCTACTCTATGCCTGTGTCTCATAGGAAGGCTGTGTAGCGTCTGTCACTATATCCCCACCTCTAGGGGGTTGCTTACTGGACAGTGAGGGAGTATGTACACTTGGGGCCCCATGGTTTTGGTCTACAATACCAGAGTGGGTGCATTCTGTTATAGAGAAACCCTCACGTCTACACCTCAACAGGTACCAGAATGACATTTGTTCAGAACATTGGCCTTGCAGGGATTAAGGACTATGAAGTAGTAGTTAGATGTTGTCTAATGATTCAAATGCTGACCTGAGGGCCCTCTGCTAGAGAAGCATGTAGGGGCTAACCAAAGGAGATAGGAGAAATTTGGTGAGAAAACCAGAGTGAAGTGGCTGGGGAGCCTATAGGTTGGTCAATTATCAGTACCAGGGATATTTGGCATGGGTGTGGGGGTCTGAGAGACCTAAAAAAAAGACCCCAATAATCCCCAAACAAACCAAAAAACCCAACAAACAAACAAGAGAAAACAGTCAGCATTTTTGAGTGCTCATGGTGAGTTAGGTATCCAATGCTTTATACAAATGAATTCATTTATTCCTCCCAACTCTCTTATAAATTATATTTTATGCCCATTTCATAGATGAAAACTCTGAGCCATAGAGTGGTGACTAACGTGGCCAGGACCACACAGGTGTAAAGCAGCATGTCATCTATTCCATCCTTGAACAACAACACTGCATGCCTCCTCAGCCCACAGTCTCACAGCCAAAATCTCCACGCCTACCACCTCCTCCAGGAGTGATGGCATAATCTGGACGCAAAATGGGCAGAGGTGGAGGCAAGCAGATGACTGGTATCCAGAAGACCTGACACAGGAGAGAGAGCCCCAGGGTGGTGACATTCAGGGGCCAAACACAACCTCTGGGAGAACTGGAAAGATCAGGTTCAAGGGCCCCTCTCCCTGAGCTAGAGGCTCCGAATCAGAGACACAAGTCACTAGGAGCAGAGAAGGGGATGTGCATCTAGGTTGACTTGATGCTGAGCTGTATAATTTTTGTCTTGGGATTGCTTCACAGGACCCTAAACTTAGGGGCAGGGCTGAGCCTGTGGGAACATTCCAGCTGAGTCCCGGGAGGCAGCTTGCCAAGCAAGGTATGGCAGTGAACTTAACAAGCACTTACCTGTCATGTGTTAGGACCGGTTTGGGTGTGAGGAATTCATAGAGGAGCAAGATCATTCTTGCCGTGGGAAGGCTCCCAATTAAGTGGCACTGCTATTTTGTCTACACATGGACCAGGGCCACACCTAGTACTGCCTTTTTTGTCACCAGAATAGAAACAATTGATATTACTATTTTCTGAGACAGACTTTTTCATGATAATTTCCATGGCAATTTTAATAAAACCCAAATGGAAATTCAGTTTATTAAAAAACACATCCTTTTTTCGTTTCCTCATTTCCTAATTTAATTGGAACATTAATACGAGTCTAAGAATAGAAAAAATTAGATTAACAAGTTAAATCTCTCAAATGCCAATGAAATTGTAAGTGGTGTTGGGTGTCATGTATCTCCCATCCTTGGTCTATGGGGAGCTGATTCTGGAAACCCAAGACGAGACCTATGGGGAACCACTTAGAACCATAAGAAGCCAAGCTTCCACCCTGGTCAGAATTGTGGTGGGTGTGGATCCTTTCCAAGGTAAATATTTTCACAGGCCCTGCAATATGAAATTAGACTATTTTATCCTCCCATTACTTAAATACGCATACACAGAAAACTAGGTCTAAACTCCTTATGCTTTTAATTCATACTAGTCTGAAGTCAAAACAAATTAACAAGCTAAAACTGAATACATCACAAAAGCAAAAATAATTTGAATTTTCAAGAGCAATTAATTTTGCTGAAACTAAATGCCACTCGCACCAGGGCCGTGTATGGACAATTCCCTTCATTCTAACGTGCCGTTCCTACTCTGTCAGCCTGAAAACAATTTTTTCCCCATTTTTTTTTTTTTTTCTGTGCTGCTTCAAAACCTTCGTGCCTGCAGTTCACAGTGATGCCATTTGGAGTTCACGCGGCGGGAATTCATCATTTGCCTACTAAATCTGCCTTTGTTCTTTTCTCATTAGCCCGGGACAATTAAAGTGGCACCATTTGACTGGTGAAAACTCATTTGTAAATATAATTACAAACTTGAACACTGGAACTGTGAGAAAGGGTTTGGAAATAAAGCAGTCATTCTGATAATTCAGAATATGCTATTTTTAATTTTTAAATGTTTGTCAATGATGTGCGAAATTTAAAAGTCCTGTAGGAAGCTTTGAGACCTCAGAGAATTTGCCCTTGGGCTTCTGATTCTGTCTGTGAAAATAATCTTAAAATCACTATGACAGGGAGCCATTGCCCACCCTACATAGTCTCCACCTCTCTTTGCTTGACTTTGGAGGAAGCAAGCACATACCATCTAGAAGCTGGACATTAGGAAGTCCTGTGAGTAGTTGGATCAGGATGTTGGGGACGCACAGGTACCATGAAGTCTTGGCATCTGGTAGTCAACAGAACCAAGTGGAACAAAACCTGAAGCAAACTATGTGTAAAGTCTAGTTTTTAATGATGCCCTATGCGATGCAAAAGCCAATGGTCTCCATCTGGCATCGTTTCTAAGTTCAGGATACTCATGTGATTGATGGAGGGCTCACACCTTAAGACTGGGTGTCTTGATCTATAATGAGCTTTTATCAGGACGTGGGTAGAGATTAAGAAAGAGTCACTGGACAAGCCTTCACAACTCTTACCTCAGCCACAGAAGGCCTCCTCGCTTACTATGTCTCTGTCAGATTAAGGATATACTTTAGTCTGGTCCATAAGGGCCATGGGGCCCACGGTGGACCTTGAGACTTTAGCGTTACATGACTTTGAGTAACGTGTTTAACTTGGATAGGTATCCGGTTGCTCTGCTATTAAATGGGAATACTAGTAGCACTGGCTTTGTCAGGCTGTAGTGAGGAACTCAATGAATAATGCAGGAAAAGTGCTTGACACAGTACCTAGGGCAGAGCAAGTGCTCCATAAACCAAGCCAGTATTATTTACATTAATATAGAATTTTTATATTGTCATCAGGCATGGAAAAAATGACTCTAGAACAGTAGTCCTCAAATTTGTCTGCTGAGAGGCTGTAAAAAGTGGTAATGCCTGGGTCTCACCCCCAGACATTCCGATTCACTTGGTATATGGGGTTCATGGTGTAACTGGGGTGTTGGGATTTTAAAAAGTTCCCAGGTGGTTGTAGTATGCAGCCAAGACTGAGGATTTATCACTGCTCCAGAAGAGCTCTCGGCAGGTGAAGTCTGGTGCCATGAACACTTGAGATTTGGATCCTCGCCCAATCCGATCGCCAATCATTGGTGTCCTTGGGCAAGTCACCTCCCCACCCAGTTTTCCATTTATGTAGGACAAAGGCCAGATTTCACAGGGGCCTTAGGGATTCCAAATGCTATGTTTTTACAGACTCAGAGGTGAGGAAAAGCGAACAATCTCCCAGGTTGTCTTTCTATCTCTGAACTATTTTTTTTTTTAATCAAATCAATGAAACAGGGTTTACTATAAAAAAATTTTTCTTTCAATGAAACAGGTTTTAAACTCTTGACTTAAAGTGAAACAAATATTTAAAAAATGCATTCCTCCTTTTTACTATTTGACTGGCTGGTACTTAGAGACACAAAACCCAGAATGTGAACTACATAGCATCCAAAAGCTCAAAGTACATTTTACTACAATTTAGCATCAGCTACTATCCTTCTACCACTTACTTCGGAAAGCCAAGGATTTGAGAATATTTTCTAGGGCATTCCTGGATCCTGAGGAGCCCATGGTAGGAAGGTCTCTGTGTACTTTATGGGCAGGAAAGTTTAGGACAGGGCAGTTGAAGAGAGCATTGGAAGGTAATCCCAGTGCCAGTAGCAAATGTGTGAAGATTCATATCAGTTTCTTGGCTTCCATTGATAACCACTTCTTGTGGGGGCACTTGGGTGGCTCAGTGGTTGAGCATCTGCCTTCGGCTCAGGTTGTGATCTCGAGGTCCTGGGATCGAGTCCTGCATTGGACTCCTCACAGGGAGCCGCTTCTCCCTCTGCCTGTGGCTCTCTCACTGTCTCTCTCTGTGTCAAATGAATAAATAAATAAAACCTTAAAAAAATAACTACTTCTTGGTCACTATGCTCTAGAAGGAAGTAGATTGAGGGAAAACGTCATCTGGACATCATATGATCTGCCAGTAGCATAATCATAGCGTGTGCATAATAACTCATGGTCTACAGAATGCTTTCATGTACACCTCTTAGTGTTCACAGTTAAGACTGTGAATGCAGCATTGTTCTTTGAATTTTACAGAAAAAAAAACTGTTCATAGAGAGATAAGGTGATTCACTCGATAATATCCAACGTAGTAAGTGGCGGAGCAAGGACTTCATCTCTGGTGACAAATTCAACTTATCTCCACTGCACCAGGCTCGAATCTGGAGTGGAAACTGTGAGTCCCATAGAACCTGGGCGCCTCCTAATCCTTCAGTGTCTGCTGGAGGAGTGCTGGGATTCCTAAGATCCCTGCTTTCCTTTATTTCCCAGCCCTAACATCTTCCTCTCCCTTCTTTCTCCACTGCCTAGTATGCCCTCTTTGGCTTTATTATTATTATTTTTTATATATACCACTCTCTTTTCCCCTCTTTTGAACAAAACTGGTCACTTCACAAAAAGAGGGAGAGCCTCTTTTTTTCCCCCTCTAGTGCATCTGTAATTGTCCTTGAGCACCACCTGAATTTTCCTGAGGGAAACCTGTCCTTGTCCTGATTGAGATGAGAGTTTGATTCTGGCCCCCGTGCTCCTTGACTGGAGCCCAGACACACTTCTGGCTTCATGGAGACTTCTCCTGAAGCTCCAGGTCCAGATCTCTAGCTGTCCTCAGACCAGTGGGAAAGAGGAAACAATTCATAGCCTTGATGTACTTAGGTTTTTGTGTAGCCAGGCACTGCCTAATAGAACACTGACCTTGATTATCATTTAAACTTATGCTTCAAATTTTCATGTACTTCTCATAGTCTGCTTGGACTTCCTGCCAACCAAGCTTCTCTAGCTCCATCCTCCGTCTACATCCACTGAGGCACAGACCCTGCTAAGGTAGGATACATTCTCTTTCTCCTTCAGGAGTTCTGGATCCTAATCAAGGAAGCTTTCATGACAAATGGAAAATACCTAACTTCTTTGATGGGATCAGGTCTAGAATCTGGGGTATTTTAACCCATGCCATGAGTTTAAGATTGAATTGTGTTTGTTTGTTTTTTTGCCAAGATGTTATGAAATTATGCTATCAATTTCAGCTTGTAGATTAAGAAAGTAACACTGCATTTTCCACAGAACTCTCTAAAATTTCTTTTAGAGAACATGAGTTTCCAGAGAGTAAGATGGTGATAAAAATCTTTTGAATCAGACCAGAATTTAATTCTGATATTTTTCAGAGGTATTTTTCAGAGGATTATTTTAGATTCTGAATAAATTAAACTAATTTTTTGTTTGCTGTATTCAGTAAAGAAAACCAGTTGAGTTTAGATTTTGTACTCTTTGTAAGTCATGATTTTTTTTCATTGAAATAGGTATATTGTGTATTTTTAGATGTATTTCATAGAAAATGCCTATCTGATGTGGAAATTGAGAGTGACAATTTTCTAACTTGAGCTTGATACTATTAGACCTGGATTTGAAATCGAGCCTAGTTCAGGTTCTTCAGTTCTGGTATATTTTCTGTCAGCACTGCTACATAGCTTAAAGAGAGTTACTTCCTTTTACCTGACCTTTTTTTTTCTCAACTCTAACAAACGGGATTTGAATTAATTAATGGCCAATGGACTTTTCAGGTCTAACTTTCTTTTTTATATTAACCTCAAATTGCCAATCTAAAAACTTCTTGTATAAAACATGCAAAGCACAATGACTTAGTATAAATATCTTGTATATCCTGTATATCTTGATATATATATATATATATATATATATATATGTGTGTGTGTGTGTGTGTATATATACACACATATATATCATGTGCCTGTGTGTGTGTGTGTGTGTGTGTGTGTGTGTGTACATACATAAATAGGCACACAGGTCTTCTGAGATTTTAGATTAATTAATTCCTTTTAAAATTAAGTTGTATTTTTAGTTTAGATGCTTAATCATTCCAATATATAAGGATATTGCACCGCTGAATATAAGCCGAAGAAACTCTGAAATTTTTTTTTAAGATTTTATTTATTTATTCTTGAGAAACACACACAAAGAGAGAGAGAGAGAATGAGAGAGAGAGGGGCAGAGACACAGGCAGAGGGAGAAGCAGGCTCCATGCAGGGAGCCTCACATGGGACTCGATCCCAGGTCTCCAGGATCACAGCCTGGGCTGAAGGAGGCGCTAAACCGCTGGGCCACCCGGGCTGCCCCACTGGCCCCTGGAGTGTGTAGCTGGAGGGGAGCCAACCCCCAACAGGCACAAATAAACCCCCGGCCCCAGCAGTGTACAGGCTGATGGGGTTGAATTATTTTCTTTTACCCCCTGCCTGACCAAGACACCACGAGGTCAAAAGGAGAAAAGCATAGGCTATGGACACTAGATGATGAATATAGGGCCCAGATGGACCAAGAGAAGGGGGTAAACAAACACCCTACCTTGTGCCCTCCCTTTGGTGAGCAGCAGCCCTGGGATCACAGACAGGGAAGGGACCACCCTGGGGCTGACTGCTTTCCTCTGCTGTTGGCTCCCAAAGCTAGGAGGAAACCAGGAGCAGTGCCCCAAGCATGGCTTACCCAACACCTATTTATTTCGTTGTTTGTGCTGACGATGGGCAGGCCCCCACTTGTCCCTTTTGGATACCTTGGAGGGGCAAGGGGCTGAGGAGGGCCAGACCCAGGTTCCAGGGGCACAGGCAGCACAGCTTTTGGCTGTGTCCATAGGGTGCTTTATTCTCCACAGAGTGATACGTGCTAAGATGGGTTGGGCTTGGGCCGATGTCCCCATATGTACAGAACTGAATATAATGGGTCTCTGAGAAGAAAAAAAAAGATTCAGACCCATCCATATTTGAAAGCTTCTTCAGACATCATTACTTCATTTCTACCCTGTTGCTCTGTGGTTCTTCAAAGCCTGGAGCTCTACTAAGTGGAGGGTGGCTCACTCTTGCCATCCCTGGTTATCTCCCACTGCATGTTGTCTTGAGTGGGAATGCCTGCACTTCCTGAAAGCAATCAGCCATGCCTCTATATATTCCCTGTGGCTTAATGTTCAGGGGGTTAGATGCCTGATTACTCAGGGAGAACATGCAGCCTTGTGAGTCATGGGGGTTTCTCAGAACTCTTAATTCTCAAAAGTCCTTAATTTGAAGAGACAGTTCACTAATGCTTTAAACAAGTTCCCATGACCCTGCCATCTGCTTGCATTAAAACCAGGTGAATCACTCACTCTGTTTCCACTTTCTCCAAATGAAAGTGGACATGATTTCTGTCTCCATCACCCAGAAGACACACCATCTTGCCTATCTCCGCCTCTTCCTCCAGAATCCACACCGCCTTCAAGGAACGGCTGGGGCAAAGGAGATCACATCAGTGTGTTACACCAAGTGGGAAGAGACTTTCGCACACTGTTACATTTCTCCTCCTGCCAGTATTCAACCTATGGCAAGTGAACTCAGACTCTCCATGTTTTTCTAAACATTCTTACTGGCAGGTGTGTAGATCTGGCTTATTATTAAGAAAAATATTTTTTGCTGAAATTATCTGGCAGGACATTTTGTACTCCCAGAGTCTGGTATATCCAGGACTCCATGGTATTATTGTTAGTTGACTACCTGTCTCTCCTAGGAGATTCTGTTCTCTTTGAGGATAGTAGATTTGTCATAGTCATTTTTTATTTCCCACAGTTCCTGGTATAGTTCCTGGGGTTGCCTGATTCACTGACTGGCTGATCTGGTTTGATGAGGCTCAGTGAGGGATACTACTTAGCCCTATTTTTTATATAAGGGTGCCACGTGTTTTGAGGAGGGACTCAAAACTTGTAAATTGTCCCAATGGAATTAACTCCAGATATCCTGGCATCTTGTTTATACTGGCATCTTGCTATTTATACTATATCATTTTTATACTATATCATTCTTATACTATAAAATCCATAAGAGATACATGAGAGGAAAGGAAATTGAAGCTGAGACTTAAATTGGTAAAATTAACAGCATTTCCATCAATTATGGAAAGAGGCAGAAAATCCCAGATAGTAACAACTGAGGAGTGGGAGGAAGGAGCAGAGATTGGGTATGGATTTGGTTCATAATGGAGACACTAATTCATTTTGCTTAACTGCAGTTAGAGCCTGAGTTGGAAGAGAATGGAAATTAAAATAGGTAGATTTGGGTCTGATCTTGGAGGGTCTTGAATGCTATCTAGTGGTGCCTAAAATTGGTATAGGGCAAGTTTAAATTATACCCTCTTGGGGCAATCTTTTGCATTTGGATTGCACTTGTTGACATTTAAAATGCTCCTATAAATGCCATATATTTTCATCTTTTAAATTACCTTAGGTGGAAAATGCTAGATAGTTTTACCAGTCTGAAGGTAGAACTTTAATGTGGCATCCTGCAGAGTGCTTCTTCTTTAGTTGCTTGTAGAAGAAACTAGAGTCTCTGGGAACAGATTGCGTAGTTCTGAATGTTTGCTCCCTAAAATTTTATAGACCTTTTTTAAGATGTCCATAGCAGGAAAAAAAAAAAGCCTACAGTAAGGATAAACATTGAAGAAATACAATGTTGTATTTGCATTTACCTTCCTCTCCCAAAGCTAATTGTTGAACAAGACTTTGTCTGTTATAACTCATCAGTACCCATGGCTGGATTTTGTGATCTTTGTCTTTTGACTGCCAAGTGGGGCATATGCTTACTTGGTCAATAAACATAGAGGCTCTGCTCAGAGTATAGTGAAGCATCCAACATAATTCTTATACTCAAGAAACTGACCATTTATGAGAGGAGACAATATTTTAATGTAATTTCTGGTAAAAGGTACTAAGTTCCTCAAACTGCTAGTCTTGAACAGATGGAGTGTAAACGAACAATATGAGAATTTGTTACTCTACATTTTTTGCTCAAATATGTGTGCTGTGTGTTTTAACATGTTTATTTGAATTCAGAATTACACATAAATACACATACCACACTACACAAATCTGTGCTTCAAAACAGAACAGCTGTGCAAAACATTCTTGAACTCAATGATCTTTACTCTTGCCAAAGGGAAAAAAATGTCTGCCTTGACAATTAAGACACACACACACACACACACACACACACACACACACACACATTAATAGCTGGCTAAAGAAATTCCCTCCTTAAATAATAGAAGAAATTACTCAAATACTTAGGACCTTTATCAACTGGGTAGATAATAGAATTGTAATAAAAAATATTTTAGGAAAGTCAGAGGAAAAATAATCAGACACTTCTTCTGAATAGCTCCTAAACTACTAAAATCATTGAAATTGGCATTTGCTTGGCTTGACTTGAATTTGTTTGAGACGAATAATATATACCAAATTCTTGCTAATCATTAAGGTTGATAAAACATCCATCTTTCGCTTTACTTTCTCTCTTGGATAAGCAGCTAATAGCTGAGGATTAGGTAAGTATGTTGGCTCATCCAGGCATCTGGGATGAGTGTTAGGGAAGAAGAATAAAAATTATGCATGGGGACACCTGGGTGGCTCAGTCGGTTAAGTATCTGTCTTTGGCTCAGGTCATGATCCCAGGGTCCTGAGATTGAGTCCCACATCAGGCTCCCTGCTCAGCAGGGCATCTGCTTCTCCCTCTCCCTCTGCCTTCCTTCTGCTTGTGCTCTCTCTCTCTCTCTCTCTCTTCTCTCACTCTAACAAATAAACAAAATGTTCTTTAAAACTATGCATGCATGAAACAGGTTGCATGTTCTAAAAATGACCACTATCATATTTTCTGTCCCATGTACTCTTCCAGAACTTTCCTTCTCCCCTGTCAAGAGGTGGAGTGTATATCTTCCCTCTTAAACTTACACTTTTCTGACTAATTTAACTAATAGAATATTAGTTGATATTGTGATGTCTAAGACTAGGACACAAAAGCAATGCAGCTTCCGGCCCTCTTAGAACACTTGCTTTGGGAACATTGACCTGACATTTAAGAAGTCTGAGGCTGCCATTTTGTGAGGAAGCCCAAACAGGCTCACGTGCAGAAAACATATGGCGAGATACTAAGGGTACATGAAGAGAAGAGATCCCAGTCAGCCCTCAGATGCCTTAGCTCCCTCTTGTCCCAGCTCTGGCCACTATTTGCCTGTGTCTGTATGGGAAACTCCAAGTCAAAGCTGCTCAGTTGAGCAGTTCCCAAGTCCCTGGCCCCCTGAAACTATGAGGAATAAATAATTGTTGTTTTAAGCAATTTTGAGGGTTGTTATGTAGTAATAGATATCCAGAAGCAGATAGACTAGATATCCATATCCAGAGTATATAGAATGTCGCCCTTAGTAAGTTCAAATTTAGTACAAAACATCAGTCTTAGTAATTTATGTGAATTAATAAAAAATTATATAAATAATTACAATATACAGGAAATAGTTAAAAATGCTATAAGACAAAAACAATAAAGTGCTGTACAAACTCAAAGAAAGCTGAGATGAGGTCCTCTTGAAGCTAACATCAAAAACCTCACAGAATTGCTGGTGGGTGACCTGGCCATAGCCTTACAGATGGAACGTGACACTTAGGGGTGGGAAGGTTCCAGACAGGAGGACCACGTCACCCACAGACACGTAACTACTTCACTATGTAATACCTTGTACATTTCTCAGCTATAGTGACCAGCTCAAACCTTGAGATCAATATTTCTATGGCAGCTTTTATCATTCTGTCATATGGCAAAATAGCCCTATGGGTTCATATCCAATCTGGAATTTGTATCTGTTTTATTGATATGCATTATTTGAGAGTTTCTGGGATCTGTGGCATCCCCAGTCTTTATCAAAACCATATTGTGAGAGTGCCCATCCTGTTCCTGTCCCTCTGGCAGGCTTCAAAAAAAAAGGGGGTGGTGGGTGGGGAGGAATGAGACAGTGTCCTTGTCATAAAAGAGTTCATGGCTGGATTGTGGAGACAGATAAGGACACTCACAGTGGCAGTGCAGGGGACCTGGCATTAGAAGACAGGTGCACTGAGACAATTGGTAGCAAGAGCCAGGGATCTAGCTGCCATGCCTGAGATCATCTGGAAAAGTTCTATGGGGCGCAGGGGGCCAGCATTCTAACAGAATCATTATAGGTTCAGTTGTGCCCAGCAGGAAGGGAAAGAAAGAACTCTGGGCACAGGGAACTGGAAGAGAAAGAGCTTGCAACCATTAAACATGGTGTGTTTTGAGAATTGCAGATAGTTCTGTATAACCCAGGGTGCAGTATTTAAGTGGGGAGCCTGAGACAGAAAGCTGGAGAAGGAGCCGGGAGCCAGCTTATGAGAGGCCTACAGTCCCCATCAAGCTGAGGAGTTTGGACTCCATCCCAAAGGTGACGAGACAATCTTTGAGAGGTCACGAGTTATTGAGTCTACCCATTCAAACTGTAATTATTTCTCACATAGCCGGTTTCCCTATGTATGGTTTCTGGGGCTAGGACATACTTTTTGATGAAGAGCCATCTCACTTTTGCCTTCTTTAAAATTCCGTCATCCATTTCTCCAATGGATAGTATTCACCCTAATGATTGGAGCTAATGTAGCCTGAAAGAAATGCCACCTTACAGGAATCAGAGGCAATCTATTCCAAAGTGTTTTCCACTCACTGTTCTTTCTGGAAATGTGGTTTCTCATGCCATGAAACTTGCATGATGCCATAAAGAGGCTAATTGTGGTAATTTATGGACTGTGGCTCTGTAAGATCCATTCAATCTTTTAGAGATGGATTAATTACAACTTGAGGACCCCCACCCTCTTACAAAAACCACTTTATTGGCCTATTCCCACTGTCAGGAAATCTGGTGGTAAATAATTCAAGATAAATACCACCCCAGTGGGAAATTGCAAGTGCCTATGTTTCATGACCTGTGACATCCCCCGTGACATGTGACGCTGTGCCAGTGGGACCATGGGCTCGTTAATGAACCTTCACATATTGGTTCAGGTTATCTCATCTGCCCAAAGCCTTGCCATTCATCATCCTTGGCAATGAAGGGCAATTCCTCCAGATAACCCATTCCCATATTCTTCCCTTGTGTGAGGCTGATGGTTCTCTAAATGCTTTATGATTTTTTTTTTTCTGTTCAGGTCTTTTAGAGTGCCAGGAAGAGGCTTTAAATTCAGCCACCAGTGTCCATGAAAGATGTTTCATTTTTTGTTTTATTCAATTAAAAAATACTTCCTGGGTAGCTAATAATTCTGGCTATTTCATGGTAAATAACACACATATAACTCTGGATCTCAAGGCATTTATGGTACAGCCCTGGACTGTTGGGGAAAGAACAACGTTAAAAATTACAGTATTTTAGGGGCACCTGGGTGGCTCAGCAGTTAAGCGTCTGCCTTCGGCTCAGGGCATGATCCTGAAGTTCCGGGATTGAGTCCCACATCAGGCTTCCTGCATGGAGCCTGCTTCTCCCTCTGCCTCTTTCATGAATAAATAAATATTTTTTTAAAAAATTACAGTATTTTGGGTTTTCTATGTAGAGTATCATGTCATTGGCGAAGAGGGAGAGTTTGACTTCTTCTTTGCCAATTTGAATGCCTTTAATGTCTTTTTGTTGTCTGATTGCTGAGGCGAGGACTTCCAGAACTATGTTGAACAGCAGTGGTGAGAGTGGACATCCCTGTCTTGTTCCTGATCTTAGGGGAAAGGCTCCCAGTGCTTCCCCATTGAGAATGATATTTGCTGTGGGCTTTTCGTAGATGACTTTTAAGATGTTGAGGAAAGTTCCCTCTATCCCAACACTCTGAAGGGTTTTGATCAGGAATGGATGCTGTATTTTGTCAAATGCTTTCTCTGCATCTAATGAGAGTATCATATGGTTCTTGGTTTTTCTCTTGCTGATATGATGAATCACATTGATGGTTTTACGAGTGTTGAACCAGCCTTGTGTCCCGGGGATAAATCCTACTTGGTCATGGTGAATAATTTTCTTAATGTGTTGTTGGATCCTATTGGCTAGTATCTTGTTGAGAATTTTTGCATCCATGTTCATCAGGGATATTGGTCTGTAATTCTCCTTTTTGGTGGGGTCTTTGTCTGGTTTCGGAATTAAGGTGATGCTGGCCTCATAGAACGAATTTGGAAGTACTCCATCTCTTTCTATCTTTCCTTTTTTTTTTTTTTTTTTTTTTTTTTTTTTTTAAATTTTATTTATTTATGATAGGCACACAGTGAGAGAGAGAGAAGCAGAGACACAGGCAGAGGGAGAAGCAGGCTCCATGCACCGGGAGCCCGACGTGGGATTCGATCCCGGGTCTCCAGGATCGCGCCCTGGGCCAAAGGCAGGCGCCAAACCGCTGCGCCACCCAGGGATCCCTCTTTCTATCTTTCCAAACAGCTTTAGTAGAATAGGTATGATTTCTTCTTTAAACGTTTGATAGAATTCCCCTGGGAAGCCATCTGGCCCTGGACTCTTGTGTCTCGGGAGGTTTTTGATGACTGCTTCAATTTCCTCCCTGGTTATTGGCCTGGTCAGGTTTTCTATTTCTTCCTGCTCCAGTTTTGGTAGTTTGTGGCTTTCCAGGAATGCATCCATTTCTTCTAGATTTCCTAATTTATTGGCGTAGAGCTGTTCATAATATGTTTTTAAAATCGTTTGTATTTCCTTGGTGTTGGTAGTGATCTCTCCGTTCTCATTCATGATTTTATTAATTTGAGTCTTCTCTCTCTTCTTTTTAATAAGGTTGGCTAATGGTTTATCTATCTTATTAATTCTTTCAAAGAACCAACTCCTGGTTCTGTTGATCTGTTCCACAGTTCTTTTGGTCTCGATATCATTGAGTTCTGCTCGAATTTTAATTAACTGTCTTCTTCTGCTGGGGGTGGGTTCTATTTGTTGCTTTTTCTCTAGTTCCTTTATGTGTAAGGTGAGCTTTTGAATTTGAGATCTTTCCAGTTTTTGAATGGATGCTTGTATTGCGATGTATTTCCCCCTCAGGACTGCTTTTGCTGCATCCCAAAGATTTTGAACGGTTGTATCTTCATTCTCATTAGTTTCCATGAATCTTTTTAATTCTTCCTTAATTTCCTGGTTGACCTTTTCATCTTTGAAAGATGAATGGATAAAGAAGATGTGGTTTATGTATACAATGGAATATTACTCAGCAATTAGAAACGACAAATACCCACCATTTGCTTCAACGTGGATGGAACTGGAGGGTATTATGCTGAGTGAAGTAAGTCAATCGTAGAAGGACAAACAGTGTATGTTCTCATTCATTTGGGGAATATGAATAATAGTGAAAGGGAATATAAAGGAAGGGAAAAGAAATGTTGGGAAATATCAGGAAGGGAGACAGAACATAAAGACTCCTAACTCGGGGAAACGAACTAGGGGTGGTGGAAGGGGAGGAGGGCGGGTGTTGGAGGGGAATGGGTGACGGGCACTGAGGTGGACACTTGATGGGATGAGCACTGGGTGTTTTTCTGTATGTTGGTAAATTGAACACCAATAAAAATTAATTTAAAAAATAAATAAATAAATAAATAAATAAAAATAAAAAAAAATTACAGTATTTTAAGGTTGGCCAATGCTTTCACACATGATGTCCTCTGAGTGCTTTTGGATGATTGTGTTACTTTGGTGTCCCAGCTGGCTTAGGGTGTTTCTGTTCTGAGGGTAGGTAATTTGAGTTTCCCAAATCTCTGTACCAGACTTTGTCCTACTGCTCTTCTCTGGGGTGAATGTCTTCAATATATCTGGTTCTAAAGTAAGTAACTTACTTTTTTTTTTTTTTTTTAAGATTTTATTCATTTATTTGACAGAGAGGGTGCACAAGCAGGGGAGTGGGAGAAGCAGGCCCTCCACTGAACAGGGAGCCTGATGCCAGGCTGGACCCCAGGACCCTGGGGTCATGACCTGAGCTGAAGGCAGACACTTACTCACTGAGCCACCCAGGTGCCCCTGTAACTTACATTCTTATGTAACTTAACGCTCATGGTAAATCCATTAGAGAAGTCCTGGTAACCTAGTTTTACCAAAGACCAAGATGAAGTTGAGAGGATTTCAGTAACTTGCTCCATTTGCTCAGGTTCCAATCCTGGGCCGTCTGACTTCAAAAGTTCCTCCTTAACTGCTCTAAGTGAGTTCCCTTAGATACATGCGTATATAAAATAATTTCTGGAAGTTTCCTTCTGTTTAGGATGTTTTTAGAATGTGACAGAGGGACTGCTTGGTGCTTATGAAGTTTTAACTTAGTTCTTTTAGTGCAATTAGTATGGAAGACAGATCTTAGCTGTGGTCATCTGTTCGTTAGGGAAACTGATGCAAGTTTCTGCTTGTACCAAAGTCCCATGGCCTGTGTTTATTCTGTGATCACTCATCCAGGAGTGGGATGCAACGTGTGCTCTGTGATTTCTCTTAAGAGAACTTTGTGCCTATAAAACTGACTTTATTAAGACTTTGGGGGCAGTGATTGGTTTTTAGTTTGTAGCAGTGCAAACCACATAAAATTAAATATTAGGCATGCCACAAAAATAAATATCTAAATTTAATTATAGGAAGAATATAGTAGCTAAAGTTCACCATAAACAATAGAGAAGTGGAATAAGATCAAGGTCGTCTTTCAACTCTGTATCATATATTTTATCTGTAATACATCATACGTGCAAGACTTATCTTCCTGACATCTCACCACTTGAAAGCTCTTCCCCTTGCTGTCTTTCCCAGAGCACCAGGGCCCCGCCATGCTCAGGCCCACCACACCTCTTCAAAAAGCTCCTTGAAGCTCACTTAGTCCCTTTTTTCTTTTCTTTTTTTAGCATAAAGAATTTAGTTTTCCATCTTTGCTAAATAGTTCGTGAATGTGCTCTGCAAAGGGCCATTTACCTCTTCATTTATCTTTTTGCGGCCTGAAAAACCAGCACATACTTGAGACCTTTTATCTCTTCTTCCCTCCCTGTAAGTCTTCATCAATGTAAAGATAAGAAGTTGACCTTTTCTTTTCTTATTGTCCATATGCTGACCTCCACGATATTCAAGGGGGAAGGCCTTCTACCATCAGCTCCGGTTTCATCTATTTCTAAAAATTGATCTTGCGGCATATTCACATACTATTCGGATACACAAGATCAGTTATGAAGTGATATTTTGCCATCAATTTAACGAAAGCTCCTCACTAAGGAGGGAGGAAAACTCTAAGAAATTCTTTCCCTTCATTTTTGTTAATGCTCAGTTCTACTGAGTCCCTTTCTCTTGCATGTGTTCCGTGTTGTTTCTATTCCACATTGGTCTGTATATACTTATTTCCACTTTTCGGAGGCCATTTAAGAAAATGTTTAGACTTTTTAGCTTAGTTGAGCATATGGCTAAGGTTCTGTGATACAGAATATGGTTAGCAACAGGCTCTAGAGTTGGACTGTCAAGCACCAAGTAGACTGTTAACATACTGACTATGTACCATCTGACAATCATGCCAACCTCCCTCAGTGTCAGTTTTCTTATCTGAAAAATGGGGAAACAAATGATAAAGTATCGTGAAGACCAAAAATGAAATCGTTCTAGGAAGACCATTTAGCATGGTGCCTGGCATATGGAAAGCTCTCGATATATGCAAACTGCTAATCTCATTATTATTCCTATCTAAAAACAACTATAAATGCTTGTCTCTCATTACGTATTAATTAAGAATGAAATCTCACCTTTGTGAAGTCCCAGAGCTCCCTGTTTCTTCTTTGAATGCTCTGCGCTATCATCTGCCTAAGTGTTCTGTGCCTATGGGGCAGGGGTTGGGGAGCAAGGGTTATTCTTCTTGTAGAAAGAAATGAACTCCAGGTAGAAAACTGATGCTAAACCCTTCTTGTGCAATTATATTTATTTTTTTTAAGATTTTATTTATTCTTCATGAGAGACACAGAAAGAGGGGGACAGAGACATAGGCAGAGGGAGAAGCAGGCTCCCTGCAGGGAGCCCCATGCAGGACTCGATTCCAGGACCCTAGGATCACGCCCTGAGCTAAAGGCAGATGCTCAACTGCTGAGCCACCCAGGTGCCCTTGTGCGATTATATATAAATCAACTTCCAACTTTTAGCTGCCCAGCCTTAGGCGTATCACTGCGTGATCATCTCTACTTGACATTAGGGTGTTTCTGTTCTAAGGGTGAGTTCCTATTACCTCCGTTCTGTGGAGGAAGAACCAAACCCTGGAGAAGTTGAGTCACATGTGTGGTGTAGCCCTGTAACCACTAAATACTTCCCTGGAGTTTGGGAAGGGTCCAAAATATGTTTGCTGACTGGGTCATTCAGCAAGTCCTAGGTAGTGATTAAATAAATGTATAGTCAGAGAAATGTTAAAATGGTAGGTCTGCACCATTATTTAGCTGAAGGGTGAAGCCTGTCCTTTTGTTTTTAGTAAAATCTTAATCCATTTGTGAAGCACCGTCAAGTCATTAGTAAGGAAATGTGAAAATGTACTTGGGTTGATGTTCGTTGTGCCTTCCCCACACCTTCTCCTAACAGGGAAATCCAAGGATGGTTTTCTCCCTGAACAAACAAACAAAACACAGTGTGTATTGTATGCAGTCCAGAGAGAGAATGAGAACATTACCCAGAGTTTCTATCGTGGACCTGACGTAAAAACCCAAACAACTCTTACTGACTTCAGCTGGAAGATACAATCTTCCTCCAAAAAGGCTGAGAGCTGATGCAAGGGCTAAGACAGGCTCTCCATTATGCCTCCTCAGAGGTTTGGCACCTCAAAGCAATTTAATTCCAGTCTCAGAGAAGAAAGGGACCTCTGAGGTCACCTCAGTGTGCCACACCACTGCTCAAAGAACAGAGCAGCCCAACTGTCTCAGGAGGAGGCTCGCTTGATTCAGGGACTGGGATTCAAATTTCCCTGAATGTTTCCCAGTTGGGTCCCTTCTCTCTATCACTACGAACTAATCCTCACTCAAACTTAACATTTCTTCTCCAGGCACTGGCACCAACCTAACAGGTCCTATCCTCCCTCTAATGTGGTTGCTCTACATTCTTTTTAACTACAAATGTCATGCTAATTCTGCTTAGAAATCTTTCTAATTCTAGCATAGCATTCAAAGACCTGAATGCTTTGCTTTGTCTACCTATCCCATTGCATTCCCTTTCTCACATTTTATATTATACTAGTATTCACATCACAGTTTCTTGCATGTTCTGTGGAGGTTGACATCTCTGTGTTTAGACCTACTGTCTTCTGTTTGGAACACTTGTCCTTCCTCCTGTTTGTTCAGACATCACCTCTTCCCAAATGCATACCTGTCCCCCTTGAGCCCGGCCAAGGTCCTGTTTTTCCCCAAGGGAATAGCCTATGCTCACCTTTCGAAAGGAATATTTTCTCCATCAAAGAAATCAGCTTTGGAGGCTAAACACAGATTCTGACATAGCTTAAAGTATGTTGTTTTAAATTCAAGTTAAAATCCTTTCAAGCTTCGGTTTTTACTAGATGCCCTGTGACCCAAACACATCAGAACCAGTTAGTATAATGGTTTTACACATGCATTTCAAGTCACCCAAACTGGGCTCAAATGATAATTCTGCCAATTACTAGTATGTGTCCTTGAACAATTTCCCAAATTATTGAAGTCTTTTTTCTTTCTTTTCTTTTTTTTTAAGATTTTATTTATTTATTCATGAGAGAGAGAGAGAGAGAGAGAGAAAGGCAGAGACACAGGCAGAGGGAGAAGCAGGCTCCATGCAAGGAGCCTGATGTGGGACTTGATCCTGGGTCTCCAGGATCACACCCTGGACCAAAGGCAGGCGCTAAACCACTGAGCCACCCAGGGATCACCTTTTCTCTTTCTTTTAGATGCAAACTGTTGCCAATTAAGTTTTTTTTTTTTTTAAGATATATTTATTTTAGAAAGAGAGAGAGAGAGAGAGAGAGAGAGAGTGGGGAGGGAAGCGCAGAGAGAGAGAATCTCAAGTAGACTCCTCTGAGTGGGGAGCCTTTTCCAGGACTCGATCCCACAACCCTGAGATCATGACCTGAGCCGATATGAAGAGTCGGACACTAACTGAGTCCCTCACGTGCCCCACCAATTAGGGTTTTGATAAGAATTAAGAATTAAAATAATATGGTAACAATATAAGTCAGAAGCATTTAGCCTAGGGAATGTTAAATATAAGTTCCTCAATAGATATTCGAAGTAATATATCTCATTTAAGAAATACTTTTCAAGCCTCTCAATCACAGACTCTTTAATTTCTATTCTCTTAGAATGTTATTTTTCTCTGGAGTTTTAAGATTCCTATGTAATGCAATAAACTTCCACTCTAGTGTTATAGTAATGCGTAGGGAGAGGCAAGAAGGTCCTTTGCTAGCACACCTACGGGGGTTGTCCTGAGGTTTGAGTTAACAAATGTGCAGTGACTAACACATAACTGGTGCTCAATAAATGTTTAGACCGCCTTCTCGCTGATGGCAAAGCTTGGTTCGTTAAGGTGGTTTCTTTCTTTGGAAAAGATTTTAAATCCAATTGTGTTTGACAGGATAATGGCTACCTGAAGATGTCCACGTCCTGATTCCCAGAGCCTGTGAAGATGTTAGATTACTTAGCAAAGGGAAATTAAGGTAGCAGGTATAAGTAAGGCTGCTAGTTAGCGGACTTTAAAATAGATTATCCTGGGGTATCTGAGTGGATTCAGTATAATCACAAAGGCTCCTAAAAGTGGGGGGGGGCAGAAGAAGAAGATCAGAGAAAGCAATGTGACAACAGAAGTGGGGGCAGAGAGGCAATGTTGCTGGTTTTGAAGATGGAAAAAGGGGGGCCATGAGCCAAGGGATAGGAGTGGCTCCTGGATACTTTAAAAGGCATCAAAGTATATTCACCCTTCGAGCCTCCAGAAGGAATACAGTCCTTACTATACCTAGTTTATAGTTCAGTGAGACTGGTGTCAGGCTTCTAGGTAACAGAACAATATGATCATTTTTTTTCTAAAAATTTTATTTATTTATTCATGAGAGACACAGAGGAAGAGAGAGAGGCAGAGACACAGGCAGAGGGAGAAGCGGGCACCATGCAGGGAGCCCGAAGTGGGACTCGATCCTGGGACTCCAGGATCACACCCTGGGCTGAAGGTGACACTAAACCACGGAGCCACCCAGGGATCCCCAAAACTATATGATCATTAATTTGTCTTAAGCCACTAAGCTGGTAGTATTTGTTACAGCAACAATAGAAAATTAATATACACACGAAGGAAAAATATTGAATTTCTGGTGACCAGGTGTCTAGATTTTTGGTTCTAGAGCATTGGATTTGTGGTTAAAACAAAATTGCTGGGACCCTTGGGTGGCTCAGTGGTTGAATGTCTGCCTTTGGCTCAGGACATGCTCCCAGGGTCTTGGGATTGAGTACTGCATCGGGCTCCCAGTTAAGAGCCTGTTTTTCCCTCTGCCTATATCTCTGCCTCTCTCTCTCTCTGTCTCTGTGTCCCTCATGAATAAACAAATAAAATCTTTAAAAAATAAAAATAAAATGAAATTGCCTATAAAGAAGGGAACTGGTTTTCTGGAGGAGCTCATGAAGTCTCAAGGTACATAAATCCTAATAGCTTATATGTTTCCCATCCTTTACCTTTATCCTATCAGCAGACTTCAAGGAAGGCCAGAGTGTCTTCAGTGAAAATGCTGGGCGCTTGTCGGAGTGCTGCTCTCTCTGTTCATGAGGGTAGATGATTCAGGGCTGGTGAGGAAGGGATGCTGTGCCAGAGGTCTAGGAGAGGCTTCACATTTCACATTTTCATCAGATAGTGACAATAGTGACAGCCATTGCATGATTAGTATATTTTAGGAGCTGTACATTGGTTCTAGTCTTCAAGAAGAGAAAGAAAAGAATTTTTTTAAAGGATTTTATTTAAGAATTTGTATTAAGTGGGTTTCATTACATCTATTAAAAAAAAAACAGGAAATGGAAACAGAGAAGCTGAGTGACTTACACTTAAATTATGGTGCCTCCGCCAGTGTGTAGGTCATGGTCACGTAGGTCATGGTCACCCAAGCCGGTGCTTTGTACACTGTAGGTTACCAGCTCCCTAATAAGCTGTGCCTCTGTTTTTCACTGTGGAACAAAAAAAGCAGCTGACGTTGTGCTAAAATGTGTATCATACCTTCATTTATGAAATCTTCCCCCTCCCCCCACCCCGCCCTTCCCTGCTCCCACCGTGAAACCAGTCCTGTCCCCGGAGCTATTTGATAGATTAGATATTCAGTGCTCACTATTTCTAATAGATGTTGAACGTCAATCTGCTGCTTATGGGACTGAAGAGCTATTATTTTACTACAATATCATCATGGAAAATGTCATTGTATTTTCCCAGGCACAGTGCTGTGATACACAGTAACTTTGAAATCAGAGGCTATTAGGACATTTTCCCAGAACAAAATGTGTCCCAGAAGAAACAATGTGATGTGGCTTATCCTAGTGTGTTATTTTCTCCAGAGCACTTGTCTCCTCCCCCTGCAAACTCACAATATTTTAAGCCTCACAAATAACACTTTCAAGAGGACTGCGAAATGAAAGGCCCACACAGTGGTGGAGAACTCTAGGGGGCATGTGTGTGTGTTTGCTTTCCTTAGGCGGATTCTGAAAAGGTACAGAATGTGGGAGGTGTTATGGTAGGTTTCATGAGGCCTTGAAGCATGAAAGAATCCCTTCATCAGCCTTATTTTTGCAGAACTTCAAAGTGAGGCCAGGAAAGAATAGGCTTATGAGCAGTCAGGCTAGAAATTCACCGTCTACTCTGTTTATTTCAATTGTGTTTCAAGTCCATTGCTCAGGTGACCTTACTGCTGTACTGGGAATTGACAAGGGTGATAAGCACAACAGCTTGTCAAAACTTTAGGAAAGTAAATTGCCATCTGGGTTTTTGCCCTCTTTCTCAGGCCGGGCATGCTCACCTGGAAGGGGACGTGGCAAAGAAGGAACCAGCAAATAACATATTCTTAGCCTCTCTAATTGACCCATATGTTTTATCCCCTAGAAACTGGAGGTGAGAAGATTCATGCATTTATTGCTTCATTCATACAAGCCATTTTAATTAAATATGACGGATGTACTCAAAACCCAAGTGAATGCCATTTCAGCGAGAATACTGTTTTTTTTTTTTTTCCTTTTAGACAACACCACTTTATACATCCTGTGGGTGATATTAAACACATTTGATAACTGGTTTCTGCCCTTGAGAAACCTGGCCTCTAATTGGGCAGAGGAGACTTTCACATGTGGAAAGCTCCAGAGCTATTTAAAGCACCTCCACCGTGGGCCAACCAACGCAGCAAGGACCTGGAAATTATTTGGCTATCAAAGAGAATCTGCTAAGGTAATGGCATGAACAACACACCCCATAATGTATACAAAGAGGGTGCTGCCACTAGGAGACAAATCACAAGGGGGATGCTAGGCTGAACTTTGGAGAAAGTGTTAAGATTTAAAGCCGTTAGAGAGAAAAAGGTATTCCAGGTGACAGGGCCACTGCATGCCCATCCATGTGGCTTCCCAAGTAGTCTTGGAGGAAGTTGAGGCTTTTCATGGAAAGAATGAGAAAGGGATTGGAAAGGCAGGTTAGACAGGGCCTTGAATGCTCTCATAAACATTTGCACGTGGTCCTACACCAAAAACAGCTTTGACAAATTGTCTTTCCTTTCTTCTTTTCTTTTCTTTTCTTTTCTTTTCTTTTCTTTTCTTTTCTTTTCTTTTCTTTCTTTTCTTTTCTTTTCTTTTCTTTTCTTTCTTTTCTTTTCTTTTTTTCTTTTCTTTTCTTTCTTTTTTTTCTCTTTCTTTCTTTTCTTTCTTTTTTTTTTTTTTTTGTAATCAGGGTAATGACTGTTTCAAAGCATTGACGGAGGAGTACTAGTCATGTTGAACAAGATGTGGTGGGTGATGGTGGGTCAGGGAACACAATGTCCTGTTGGGAAAGTTATTTTATTGGTACAGCAGTGAGAACAGGGAGCATGAGAACCAAAGAGTGGGCCACTAGGGTGCCAGATCCTATTTTATCCTCTGGGGCTCCTGCCCGGACTGTCATTCTTCCTTTAAAGATGAAGAAACTGAAGCTTGGGCCGTAGGATAATGTACTTCAAGTCAAAAGACTACTATTTTTGTAGAACTTCTCTTGGCTGTAAATCTCCTGTTCTTTCCACTTCATCAGGCTGCTGGGAGATCATAAGCTGTTACTGCATGTCCTGATTCAACCCCCACATCACAAGTGCCAATAACAGAGCTCACATCCTCCTCACAGACACACGAACACAGTTGAAGCAGCCACCTCCACTCTTCCCAAAAGGCTGGGAAAGGGAATCATAATATGGAGGGCAATGAATTCTCTCAGTGGGGAGAAGAGGATTTTTGTTGATTCATGAAGTCATCTCCTTAGTGAATTCCACAGCTGTGATCCCCATGATCTAGGACACACAGGAGACCTTTTCTCCTTTTCAGGTACTCTGGGGAAGATGTGCTTCACAGCATTTCCCTTTTATTTACCCCCCACCAAAGGTTTATTTTTGAGAGAGAGAGAGAGAGAGAGCGCGCGCATGGTGGGGACAGAGGGAGAGGGAGAAAGAAAATCCCAAGCAGACTCCTTACTCAGTGTGGAGCCCTAGAGGGGGCTTGACCTTAAGACCCATGAGATCACGACCTGAGCCAAAATCATGACTCAGATCCTTAACCAACTGAGCCACCCAGGCACCCCCACAATATTTCTCTTTTGAGATTCTGAAAGGCACGTTACAAATACATTTTAAAAAAATATCTTGATGTTATCTGTTCTCGCATGTACAACCAGAGCGATTCATGTCCCATGGTCCTGTACGCAACACTCTCCCAGCAATGACAGCCTTGCCCTGGAATGATCTGTTTTGTCTCTTTCGCCCACGCCAGACTGAGAAGCCTGCGAGAGTAGGGATGGTTGCTCCTCTTTTGTTTGCTTTTAATCTGTTTCTCTAAGTTCTAGATCCCGATACAGCATCTTGATACACTTAACTCAGTTGAATTATAGGTTAAGAACTCTTATAACATCTATGGTATAATAAGCAGCTAGGCATTTCAAAGATTTTCAAAAGAAAAGCAAAATAGTGGATTCTATTACAATGATTAATCAGTTGGACATGTGGATTTAATGTGGATGATTTTCTGTTGTGAAAGTTTAGTGTTTACTCACTGTATAGGATGAGCACCTACTAACAGGAAACTGATTTTTTTTTCTTTTACTGGATAATCTCAGACCCAGGTATTTCACTATATTTTTAATTATCTTTGCAATGGGTTTTTGTTATTTTTTAGTAAGTTTACTATTTTGCTTACATATAATTGTATTTATTATTATGTATGTCCAATATCTTTTACATGTGATACATATTTATATGTATCTTTATAATATTTACCATTATCTGATTTATTAAGTGATTTATTTTGGTTTCTTTCGTGGTAGTGTGCTTAAAATTCCTGTTCTACCCATCGCCACATTGCATAACAGAAACAGATGATAAAACAAGCAGCTTGAGTTTTAGTTCCCCTCTACTACAAACTGATGTTGTGATATTGAACAAATCATTTCTCCTCCTTAGGCATCAAATTCTTCATCTGTAAATAAGCACTTTAAATAAGTACTACAGTTTCATAACTCTCAAATTTCTGGGCAAGGAAAGGTATGGTGGTTGTATCTGAGGGTCTACATGTTGACCATCAGTCTTGGAGGTTTCCAGAAGTCATAAACCAGCCAGGTGGGTTTGACCTGATTGATATCTTTCCTGGCCTAGAATCTCAGCTTGGCTGCCTGCTTGGCTTCTGTCCAAACTTCTTGGCAGCCCTTCTAATGCTCAAGCATTCTGCCTAGGTGGGTAGATAGAGCTTTATACACTCAGGTGGCCTTGGAGTAGTTAAATATGCTGAAGTGGAAGTTTCTTGTTCCCAGATTTACACCAGTAGGAGCCCTTTTTGTTGTTTCCCCATGAATTTCTTTGTTTTTAGAGCTTTGCCAAGTGAACTTTTTTATTTATATAATGATTCATATTCCTGTATTTGTGTTAACAAAAGGATATTAAATCATTAATATGTGCATTTTAAAAAAAGATTTTATTATTTCTTCATGAGAGACACACACAGAGAGGCAGAGACAGACAGAGGGAGAAGCAGGCTCCCTACAGGGAATCTGATGCGGGACTTGATCTCAGGACTCTGGGATCACGGCCTGAGTTGAAGGCAGGAGCTCAACCACTGAGCAATGCGTGCGTCCCTAATCTGTGCTTGTGGTAAAACTGTGGTAACCAGTGTGACTCTCCAGTTAATATGCAAATAAACTCTATTTGTTATTTCACAGGATCTGTTTGGACATAGATGCCTGATTTCCAATTGGAGAAAGTTCTACATAAAGATGAAGGAAGATCTGGAACAATGTGGGTGAATGAAGGATGCTGATCTTACAGTCCTTTGTTGGAGGGGACTACAGGGGAAGTGGAGTTCTTGGGGCTAGCCAGACTGTGGTTAGATCAGAGGAGATGCATAGCAAAGTAATTACATATGTAGGTAAGTTTCACTATAAAAATGCAGATTCAAGTGAAACAGCAGAAAGAACCCAAGAAGGAGGTTTAGGGAAGTACAGAACAATGTGAAGAAAGCGTATTGGACTTTAAGCAGCAAGGATATGTGGAGTGGACTAGGATGATGTCATAGGGGAGAGCAATCCCAAGGTTTGGAACAGTATTCTGGTATAAACTTACTTTGATATAATGTTAATTCAGTGTGAGGTGGGGGAATTTTATCTGTGCAGTGGGTCTGGTTGGCTAGGAGCAAAGTGGGTAGGGAAGCAGACGCTGAGTAAATTGGGTTCTGTTGATCCTGAGGCCACCTGAGGACAGATCTCAAGTCTTCAGAAGCCTGGAACATAGCTATTGAGCCAAAAATGGATGTTGGTTAAATGCTACTGATTATTTAGTATTTCAAAAATAGTAGATTGAATATATTAGTGAATAATGAATGGTCAATTCTATTTTTAACAACTATAAAGGAACTCAGGAAAAGTCTAACCAGAGAAGGGATGTGGGCTGGAGTACAGTAGGGAGAGCCATCAGGGAGTACACTTAAGTGTGACATTCTCCAGGACTGGTGTAGGAGAGAGACTTGTTGGAGAAATACCATGACTTGGATGTGTAGAGCGAATCCTTGATATGCAGTGAACAGTAGGTAGCACTCAGACCTGGCCCTGGGGCCAGAGAAAGGATTCTGGTCCTGGTTTTGCTCCTAGTTTCCTATGTGATTTTAGGATAATCTCAGAATCCAAGCAACAAAGGACCTTTGAGTCCTTAGACATTGATAAATCATTTAACCCCACCCCAACACACCCTTGATTTATGTTTAAGCAAAGTGAGGCCCAACAAAGTAAAGTGCTTAGCTCAAGTTCACACAGATACAGAGTTTGTTCTGGACACTTGTCTTTATGCTGGCTCACCCATGAATGGGCAAAGACCCCAGAAAAGCCGTGAGTCTGTGGCAGTCTCAAAAATTTCCATGGTGCTCAGCTAGACTGCCTTCTCCTGAAATACTCTCCAAATTGTACCATCAAATGATGTTCTTTTCCCTCTTGACATTGTTAGGAATCTTCTGGTCACATTTGACAAGTGGAGCAGAACTCATAGGCTTTGCAAAGACCTTTCATTAGCCAGATACAGGAAGGCCTCATTAATTTGAGTGAATCAGTGAAGGCCTATCAAAATGAGATATTTCAGCCAAACTAAACACTGACCCAAAAACCAGGATGGGCTTCGTTAGTGTGAAGAGGCATGCATAGCAATCTATTGAACTATCACACCAATGTTCTCTCAAGTATTATTTTGTTAGGCTCAAATCCCTTGCTGAGTGATAAATTAGTCTGAATGATGCACTCTTTAAATTTAAATAACATTATGGATTTTTTCAAATGTATGCAATCACTAGCTTTCAGCATTTTTACAGTGTTACCTAATGAAGAAGCTTCTCGTAGGTCTATACCAAAGATTCAATTTGGTTGTACATTAAAAACACTCGTATTTGTGTGAAGAATTAATACACGTTATTATCTCCCTTCTGTTTCTCCATCTAAGGTTCAGTGGACTTTACGTTGGAAAAACTCAATTTCAGACAGTTTAGCAACCTTTAATGTCATTCCTGAAGTTCTGTTTACAAATCCCCCAATTAACAAGTTCAAACCATTTTGGGAAAATTATTAAATTTCAGTTTGTGTGCAAAAGAAAAGGGCAGACATGAGGTTTGACCGTTGAAATCCTGCTGCATCTTGGCATTGTTCTAATAGCAGAGGTTGGCAAACTTTTCTGCAAATGGTCAAAATAAATATTTAGGTTTTGCATGTCACGTATGGTCTCTGTCTAATCACTTTTTCTTCCTTATCCTACCTGCATAACGCTTTAAAAATGAAAAGCCATTCACTCTTAGCTTATAGGCCAGACAAAAACAGTCATGGGCCAAGTCTGGTTCATGGGCCATAGTTTGCCTAACCCTGTACGAGTCTTTGAGTGGCATGCCTGCAGGTTTGGCATCTGATATATTTTGTTTTAATACATAGGTTTATAACTGATATCCTGGTGGTACATCAACCTGGACTTAGAGGAGCTCCCAGGCATTAGTGCTTACATGATTGAGAAGTCATAGATGTGGGCATAGTATTTACTATAAATCTGGACTCTAGCCATTTAAACAGATTTTTACAAAAAAATTCAGACTATTTAAAGAACTTTTAGACCTTATCATAAATCTTAGGTTAAATAAAACATGTTCTAGATATGTGAGTTTTTTTTCCTTTCCCCAGAAATGTGGCAATCATTTCTACATGCTGATACAAATATCTTCTAAGAGAGCTTTATATAACATGACCAACATTCTTAGCATGTAACATTTAAAAAGTCTGGCTAATACTCATTTCATGGTATATTTGCCAATTTGATTATTCATCTTGCTGTATTTAGCTATTTAGCTAATTGAGATCTTTTTTCTATTATAAATAATATGGTGAACATCTTTGTGCGTAAAATGTTTTTCTTTTGTGGGTGTATTTATTTTATTTCATAAGTTGGAACAACTAAATCAAAGAAAGAAAGGTTTCTCAGGGTTTTGTTTCTAATTAACAGTGCTAAGGCAATAATAGTTCTGCTTTGTTTGGTCATCAGAAGAAATCTTCAGATGTTGTATAGAGCGGACATTATTTGAGGTGCTTACTTCAAACATCATTTTTTATTTCATTGCTCTATAAAGGGTCTGGAGAATATGACTCCTAACCACCTTATATCTTGAGTACCGGGAATCCTGATTTACTAAATGCTTAGCTTTGTTTCTGTGAGTAGTCAGTTATGAGATCTTTGTGGTTTGAAATTATTCTGGTAGAAATTAATTAAATTTCTGGCAGAAATTAATTTGGTAGAAATTACCTTGGTAGAATGTTCATGAACCCATTCATTCACTCAACAAATACCATGTAGTACCTTGTCTTGTGCAGTCATGTTCTGGGCTTTTAGACTACACCATCATCTCATCATTAGTGGTAATAATAAAAAATAATAGTAAATATACAGCACATATTATGCATCAGCCAGTTTTAAGTGTATATCTGTATAAAGTTCTACTCTATGAGGTAAACACTTTTAGCATCCTATTTTACAGATGGGTAAACAAAAGAATCTCATTGCTAAGCCTAAATCATCTAACTAGTAAGTATGAAAGCTATTATTTGAACTCAGGCAATCGAAATAGTTTCTTATCTCATGAATACCCCATGCTGGAATACTGAGAATATTCTATAAGAGGAGAAAAATTTTACATTTCAGTGTTCTAAATTATCTGTATAGGGATGCCTGGGTGGCTCAGTGGTTGAGCGTCTGCCTTTGGCTCAGGGTGTTATCCCTGAGTCCCAGAATCGAGTCCCACATCAAGCTTCCTGCTTGGAGCCTGCTTCTCCCTGTGTCTATGTCTCTGCCTCTCTGTGTGTGCTTCTCATGAATAAATAAATAAAATCTTAAAAAAAGAATAATCTATGTAGATGAAATTTTGTTTGCAGGAGAGACAAACAAGATGAGAAAGAAGTGGTACTGGATTATGAGCTTTTTTTTTTTTTTTTTTTTGAGAGAGAGACGGGAGGGACAGGTGAAGAGGAAGAGAGAATCCTTTTTTTAAATTTTTTAAAATTTAAATTCAATTAATCAACATATAATATATTACTAGTTTCAGAGATAGAGTTCAGTGACTTATCAGTCTAATATACTACTCAGTGCTCATTATATCACATGCCCTTCTTAATGCCCATCACCCAGTTACCCCACCCCCTGCCTCCTCCCCTCCAGCAACCCTCAGTTTGTTTTGTATAATTAAGAGTCTCTTATGGTTTGTCTCCCTCTCAGATTTTGTCTTGTTTTATTGTTATTTCCCTTCCCATATGATCCAGTTTTATTTCTTAAATTCCAAATATGAGTGAGGTCGTAATGATAACTGTCTTTCTCTGATTGAGAGGGATCTCAGTCTTAAGCAGGCTTCCCATCTAGCTCAGAGCATGATGTTAGGTTCAATTCCACGATCCTGAGACCATGACCTGAGCCAAAATCAAGAGCTGGATGCTCAACTGACTGAACTACCCAGGTTCCCTTGGATGCTGAGCTTTTATGTTTATCTTTTCATGGATTTAAACCCAAGTGACATGCCCCCCCATCACACACACACACACACACACACACACACACACACAGCACACAGGCATTAACCTTTCCCTGAACAGACTGACTCAGGCCACGTTAGCAGAAGACCCCATGTTTCAGACTTAAGTAACATGAAAAAAAAATTTTTTTTTCCAAAGCATTCACCAATGAATTTTAGTCTCCCTGCATGCCTTTCCCTAAAGGTTTTCTCAGTTTTGTTCCCAAGCCTCCCCTGCCTTTGGCTCCACTTATTTTCCTCCTTATCCTCAGGGCCTTGCACATATTCCCAGGTCTTAGCCTCAACAGGTTTGAAGGGTGTGAATCTTCAAGTGACTGGCACTTTTGAGTAATCCTGCTAACCTCTGTTAAAGAAACATGTCCTTATCAAGAGAAAAATCTGTTCCCTGCCCCCAGGTCATTCTCAGCTCTCAGATACTACTTGTGCAACTGTGACTCTGACTGCCTAGTCTGTTCTAGAAATTCTCACAGGGCAGAAGATGTATTTTAGAGTCACACAGACCTCTCACCTTTATCTCTTACTAACTGTGTGACTTCTACAAGTATTTAATCACTGGTTTCCTTATTTGAAAATCAGGGTTATAATCTCTATATTGAGAAATGATAGAATAACTAATAATATTTTTTAGATAGTAAATGCTCAATAACTAATAGTATTTTAGGAAAAAAAAAAAACATCAAGCATGTTTAGTGATTAGTTTGTGGAAAGAACAGAAGGTAGGACCACTGAGAATTTAACCCATTGAGATATGGGTATTAAAATAGTGAGAGAGTCTTAATTTTGATGACTGACAAAAAATATTTATGAAGAATCCACAACTAACATCATACTTAGTGATGAAGGACAAAAAGCTTTCCCTAAAATCAAGAATGAAGCAAGAATGCCCTCTTTCTCCACTACTATTCAACATTATATTAAAAGTCTTAGCCAGAGGAGTCAAGCAAGAAAAAGAAATAAAAGTTCCATATAGGGAAAAAAGTAAACATCTATATTGGTAGATGGCATGATTTTGTATATAGGAAGTCCTAACTAATCCCCCCATAAGACTATTTGAATTAATAAAAAAATTCAGAAAAGTCAGAGAATTACATGATCAATATACAAAAATAAGTTTTATTTCAATACACTATCAATGAATAACTTGAAAAGGAAATTATGAAAGCAATTCTATTTAGAGTGGCATCTAAAACACTAAGAAACTTAGGAAAATATTTAACCAAGGAAGAGCAAGATTTATATGCTGGAAATTATAGACCATTACTGGAAAAAAATAAAGGCCTAAATAAATCATTAAGAAAGCTATACTTTCCCTAGTTATTGAAAGATTAAATGTAATCCCTATCAAACTCCCAAATGTCCTTTATGCACATTCAGAAAAGAGGATCCCAAAATTTTTATGGAATCACAAGGGACTCAGAACATTAAAGCCATCCTGAAGAAGAATAAATTTATAGGAGTCACAATTCCACACTTTGAAACTCACTAAACCTTACTTACAAAGCTACAGTGATCCAGAGTGTGATACTGGAATAATGGTAGATAAGTAGATAACTAGGTGAGAGTCCAGAAATAAACCACTTATCTATGGTCAACTGGTTTTCAACAAGGATGCTAAGAGAATTTAGTATGGAAAAAATGGTCTCTGCAACAAATGGTGCTAAAACAACTAGATATCCACATGCAAAAGAATGAAATTAGATCTTTACCATATATTATATGCAAAAATGAATGTAAAATGAATCAAAGGTCTAAATTTAAGAGCTAAAACTATAAAAATCTTAGAAGAAAGCATAGGAGTAAATCTCCATGAGTTTGGGTTTGGCAATGGATTCTTTCCATATAACATCAAAAGCACCAACAAGAAAGGGAAAAAATCATAATTTGGACTTCTCCAAAAATAATATTTTTGCACACCGAAAGATACTGTGAAGAAAAAGAACATACAGTTCATAGAATGAGAGATAACATATATAACTCATTCATTTGTTGAGTCAAATATCCAGAAAGTATTAAATAACGAACGTTATTAAAGATGTTAATAATAGGGGTAGGTGCAGAATATATTGATAATATAAAACTCTCTATGCTATTTTCACAGTTTTTCTGTAAATAAAAACTGTCTAAAATAAGGTTTATTAAAACTTACTTCTGTTTTTATTTTATTAATAATGCCATATTGAAAAAATAGGTTAAGTGTAAGTTTTGCTTGAAATTAGCATCAGAGCAATCTTCCTAAAACACAGCTCTGAATAATTCCTTCAAGTCTTCCTAATCTCTCAATGGCTTTTCCCTGCCTGCAGGATCAAGTCCAAGCCTCTTGGCCAGACATTCAGACCCTGCACAACATTGAACAAAATTAAAATGAAATTCATATTTCTCGCCACTTCCCATGTGTAATTATGGTCCAGCAAACTTGAAATATTCATTGTTCCTAGAAGATGCTTTCCTGATTCTATGCCTTTGTGCATCTCTGTCTTACTCTTGGCATGTTCTTTCTGTATTCCTGCCTGGTGATTATTCCATCCTTTAAAGGCTCTCTTTAAAAGCAATTACTCTTGGCTTCCAACATCATGTTACAACAAAACAAATCATTCCTTTTTTCACTTCTCCATGGTGAAAGAATATATTGTGCTCCCTCTAACTGAATTTGTCTTATTCCATCTCAAACTTACTTGGAGGTGTGTGGTCAGTTTTGTTCACCTGCTCAAGAGCAGGGGTGAGACTTTACCATATTTAACCCTTCCAAAACCTGGCACAATCGTCTTCCCTCAATACTTATTGAGTGAATAATATAGTTAAGCTGAATATAAAACTTGGGCCCCAGATTGGCACACTGAGATTCTAATCTTAGCCAGTGTTTATGTGATCTTGGAAAAGTCTTTTTGTCTATACTGGTTCTAAATTACCTCATCTATATGATAGAAAGTGTGGTTAGTAGCTTTCAAATTAGGTTTAATAAGGTCAAAGAAGTTCAGTGAAGTCCTTCTGGCTCAATTTGGGGCCAGGGGAGGGGGGCAAAATGCATTTTTAGGCTTCTTCTTCTGTTTCTACCAGCAAAACTCATGTTTCATCTATCCATTTCAGGATATCAAAGAAGCTTTTATTTAAAGAAAAAAATCTGTACATTGAAAAAATTAAACCATGAGATTAGCTAATCTGCGAAGCTCCTTTATTTATTTATTTTTTAAAATTTTTTTATTGGAGTTCAATTTGCCAACATATAGATAACACCCAGTACTCATCCCGCCAAGTGCCCCCCTCATTGCCAGTCACCCCAACCCCCCGCTCACTTCCCCTTCCACTATCCCTTGTTCATTTCCCAGTGTTAGGTGTCTTTCATGTTTTGTCACCCTCACTGATATTCTCACTCATTTTCTCTCCTTTCCCTTTACTCCCTTTCACTTATTTTTATATTCCCCAAATGAATGAGACCATATAATGTTTGTCCTTTTCCGATTTACTTATTTCACTCTGTGAAGCTCCTTTAATTTCTCACGTGAGCTTTTGACATCAACATATACATGTTAAAAGACATATTTAAATATTGCTCAATAAATAAAAATAAATAAATAAATAAATAAATAAATAAATAAATAAATACTGCTGCATTATAAATGGAGCAGACCAAAAGCTTATTCAAATTCAGAAATGAAGGTGCAGACAACTGCTGGAAATTTTACTGAATTCATCTCTAATTTCAAAATCCACAGCACAGGTGAAAAAAATTTCCCACTTTACATACGACAAAGCAGAGAGGGTAAGAATGTCTCATTTCAAGCAGCCAGAAGGAGGTGGGAACTTGATAGAAAGCAGGGAGGACCAGCCTGAAAAGCTTGTGTTCTTTCCCCAGGATGAGACTTAATGAAAATGGATCCTGGAAATTAAAATGCACAGACACACACCTAAAACAATGGAGTGGTTTTGGAAACCCCACACTTCACCCCATCTGGAAAATGTATCGGTTATTTGGAGAGTAGCGGTAATTCAGCCTCATTACAATTTCCCATCAGAAGTTCAGCTCAGACCAATGAATGGAATGATTACAAAGCCTATATTCCTCTGCTAGGCAACCCGCACATACTGAACCATGAGTAATTTTCACTGAGCCGGCTTGCCTATATTGGAATTGTATTCACTGCCCAGAAGACATGCAGTGAGGCTTTAGCTCAAGTGCCCAGCAGGAAATAAAAGCCCATACCGGTCGTGGGGAGAGGGAGGTGGCACAGGCTTGAGGGGGAGTCCAATTTGTAAGTGCTGACATGATGGCTATGCTGAATTAAATTTATTAAGGGAAATTTGGGTCTAAAGTAGCAGGTTTAGGCAGCTAGTAAAGCAGGGTTTGGTGGGCTTTAGGCTGAGACTGTGTAAAGAATGCTGTTTTAGTATTTTCCCAGTTCCTTGAGCAGCATCCCCGAAGAAGAGTATCACAGGAACTCAGACATCGTCTAGTGCCGAAGTGTCAAACTGTTTTGATTGTATTTTACCTTGAGGAAGAGAATTCCCTGGACATCACCTATACCGTTCTTTTTTTTCCACTTGAAAAAGAACTCAGTTATCAAAATGAAATGAAAATGAAAGCAAACCTTAGGAAAGATTGTTATATATTCACTTTAACCATAGGATATGGATGAGACCCCCATGATCCACAAGGGGCAGGGGCTTTGGAATGCTTTGCTCAGTACTGTGTTCTCATACTCCTAGTAGGGCCTGGCCCCAAACAAGTGCTGGGAAAACGTTATGTGATTGAATGAAGCACAGTGAAAATAATGTTTTAAAATCCAGTCATCAGACAAAGTGAAGTCCAAAGTATTCTCTTTTAAAAAAGAAAAAAATATTTTATTTGTTTATTTGAGAGAGACACAGAAAGGGTACAGTGGGGAGGAGCAGAGTGAGAGGAAGAAAGAATCTGAAGCAGACTCCACACTGAGTATAGAGCCCCACGTGGAGCTCGATCCCACAACCACAAGGTCATGGCCTGAGCTGAAACCAAGAGTCAGACGCTTAACTGACTGAGCCCTCCAGGTGCCCCCAAATTATTCTTGATTTAAATGTATATCACCATACCTTATAGACTTGATCAAATAAACCATAACAAAGTGGCAATAACAGAGGACAGTTAACAGCAATTTTTAATTCAAAAGCAAGAATAGTTGCAACTGAAAAGCAGAGCAAATTCATAATGGCCTTGATGCTTTATGTATGCCGGAGTATCCTTCCCCACACATGTAGGAACCTCAAATATTGGTAGGCACACTCGGGCTGCAGGAGCTGTCCAACTTTGCCAAGCAGGCTGGCCAGATTTCTTGATAGAATACTTGAAACTCTAAATATGAAACTCTAAAAGACATTACTTTTGATGGGAAATACCATATTTTTACTCAATAGATTATTTGTAATTTACTTATTTTTAAGTAAAATGAAGTAAAATGAGGGTGTGTACATCGATGTACCCTTAATTACCCATCAAAGGGCTGATGTTTTGAGACTGGATCACAGAGCCTGGGAACTTGGGAAGGATCCTCTCAGCTCCCAGTGGGCTCAGAACCAAAATGTGAGAATGGCCATGTTAGTGTAGTAGCTCTAGCGGGTGTCTTGGGGGAGCAAAGAGCAAGTGGGAAAAGATCAGAGAAGATTTGAGTCTCATCCCAATTCCTCTATTTTTAAAACCTATTCAGTTAAGATTCTTTTTAATGTGGTACAAAGGTCTTGTTGGGGGCCTATTTATAGGAGAGTAAGCCAGGTTTGATGGCTTTGATTTCTGAAAAAATAATATTTGCTGATAAGAATTTATTCTCTTAAGAAATTTATTCTCTTAAGACACATCAGATGGTGCTGTGGACAGTAGGTCATAGGATCCTCCCCTTTCAATTATTATCAGTGCATTTTTTTTTAAGTTGAGAAACTAAATTCAGGGTAGCCAAGGGGGCAGAGCACTCAGCTGAGGTTGGCACAACCAGGGGTGGTCCCCAATGTGTACTAGAGGGATGCGGAAGGACACTTTGAGGGCCGGGTTGAAGATGAGTGGATGCAATGCTCTACAGCTTTCCCAGGACAGGGTGTGCAGAGAACTGGACCGAGGTAGGATTTCCACTGAGTCAGTATCCGAGGACCAAGGGTTAGTCGGTTGCTGTGCAAAGTTGGGTACTACTTCACTGGGTAACATGTCACTCATGACTTTGAAGTACTCAGTGGTCTGCAATCCCTGTCCTAACAATGACCATGAGTAGAGAAAATGCAGAAAAAGTGCTCCCCAAGCCCTTCCAATGTGACTCTTATTTTTCACGGTAAATTCTCTGAAAGGATGGAGTCTTCTTATAAGCGACACAAAACTGGTACTCAGTGAATAAATACAAGAATAAAGATTAGAATTTAAATGGAATTTTGGTATTTATATGCTGTCTTAGAATATTTGCTGTTCTGTTGCTTTAATTATTTTTTTCTGTCCTCTGATGAACAGTCAATTCAAGGAGATGAGCTTATGGTTGTATTCTAGAATTGAATATTTCAAATATGTTGACTCCGTGCCATGTCAAAATTAATTGTGCTCTAAGTATAAACCTTGGATATATTTCCCTCATCAGGAACCAGAAGGAAACTGAGGCTTAGGAAATTTAGGTGAGTTTCATAAATCAAATGAGATTTGCCAGGTCAAACTAGAAAGCGGTTCTACTGCTAAACCACTGCCTGTTCTGTAAGGAATATGGCTCATATTCCTGCTAAGAGATTAGATAAAAGCTCAGTTTTAAGATGAGGTTCTATATTCTAGATGTAGCTTTCAAAAGATGCAATCTTCTGAGACATTATTGCCTAGGATTTGGGACATGGAGTGTGCTGGGACTCAGTTTTGTTGTTGCCAACCCATAGCATGATTTCTTCATATACTTTTCCAAATAATATTGAAAACATATTCTAATTTATGAAGTATTGACTTAAAGTAAGCTCTAGAAATAAGATCCCAAGCATATTAATTGGCTTGACAAAACTATGTGAAAATTATCTTGCAAAGACTAGTATCCCTGAAGTGGTTTATTTTGTTTTGTTTTGTTTTTCCTTTGCTCTTGTGTCTAGGTATTTCATTAAATTTAATTGTTAATTCTCATTATTTTCTTTAAATTCTTTGGAATTTTCAGTAAATGCAGTCATGTCATTTGTGAATACCGATTGCTACATTTTTTTTCCTTTCAAATTCTTATTGATTATTCTTCCCTTTCTTGATTTATTGTACTGGCTATTCTATGTTAAATATAAATGATTACTGAAGTTATGACTGTTTCTTTACCAATCCCTGGGGAAAAAAATCACTGTTTTACCACTAAGTCTAATGTTTGCTATACATTCTTTTTTTGAGATACTTTTTATCAGAATAAGGACAATCCCTTATATTCCTAGTTTACTAACGATTTTTCTCACTATGGCCGTTAGATTTTATTGAATGCATTTCTGTAGCACTTGGGTAATCATATGATTTCATCTTTTGTTTATACGGTACATTACATTGATTTTCTAGTTTTATACCAACCTCGCATCTTTATTATATGAGCTGTGGTGCATTGTTATTATTGCATAATCCAGTAGGATTTTGTTTACTTAATAGTGTGGAAGTTTTGCACCTATAATTATAGAAGAGCTTGGGCTATAATTTTCTATTTTTTTTAGGGTCATAGGCTTTAATCAAGGATAAACAAAGTTTGTAAATTATTGTGAATGAGTTGTTTTCAACTTTCTGGAAGATTCTGTGAAATATTTTGATAGTACCTTTTTTTTTACGTACTTGGTAAAATTTATCAATGAATACACTTAGATTTGGAGATTGTGTATGTGTGTGTACTTTGTGTATATTTGTCCATTTTCAAATTTTCTTTTGCATTTTTAGGTAAGTCATCTGTAGATTACATAAAACTGAATTTTAATTTTCTCTGAATGAAAATCTTGAGCTTTTTATAAGTAAATGTAGCCATTTATATTTATTATAATCACTGATGCTGAAAATTACTTTGCTGTTTTATTACTTTTATATTTGATTATTTTGTCTGCTTGTTTGCCTTTCATTATACTTACTGGACTCATCATATGTTCTTTGTTCCTATTTTTATGTCAGGTAATTTGTGAGACCTAATCGATTCTTCATTGATTCCCCTTGAATTCTTAACAGGTTTCGATTTAGAATTTTACATACATCTTGTGAATTAACCACTAAATCTAAGCAATGTATAAGACAATGGTGAAGAGCAGGGAGTCTGGTGACTGTCTTGAATTTGAATTGTGACTCCAACACTTGTGAGCTGTAGGACCCTGGGCAAGTTACCTAGGATCCCTGTGCCCTCGTTTTCTCTTCTATAAGACATGGAGGATAAGATGCTTATCTCAGATGATTGTTCTAAGATTTAAATGAATTCCAGTTGCTTAGAACATCATCAAATGTAGAATGTTAACTATTAAAAGCTGCCTTCCAAATATTACTGGTATTTTAGAGGGACACTTTACAGTAATATTTCCAAATTGTAATTCTTTTATTAGGAACTTTTTTTTTGGTATTTTTTTTTTATTGGAGTTCGATTTGCCAACATATGCATAACACCCAGTGCTCATACCGTCAAGTGCCCCCCTCAGGGCCTGTCACCGAGTCACTGCATTCCCCCTGCTATCTTTAATTTTTCTTAAAGATTTGTATTTATTTATTCATGAGAGACAGACAGAGAGAGGCAGAGGGAGAAGCAGGCTCTATGCAGAGAGCCTGACGTGGGACTCAATCCTGGGGTCTCCAGGATCTCGCCCTGGGCTGCAGGCAACCCTAAACCGCTGCACCATGGGGGCTGCCCCTGCACCCCCCCCCTGCTATTTTAAAGTCATGTAAGAATTATGTAATAATTACATCTGAATTTACTGATTTAATTTTGCTTTCCTACTTGTAGGAAATGGTAGGTATAGGGATGATATAATAAATTTTCCGGGTTTAGAATTTCAGATTGAAAACAATTTTTTTTTCTCAGAAGTTTGAAATATTACTGCATTATCTTTCAGGATGCGTTTTGCAAATAAAAAATCTGATGTCAGTATGAACTCTATTTTCTATGTGCGTTGTAGTTTTTTCCAGATACTTTTGAGATTAATTTTTTTAACTTATCCATTAGGTTTCAAAAAAAAATCACACTAGCATATGCCTAACTGTAATTAAATTTTTATTTTTCCCACTTGACACCAGTGAGAATTTTTCAATCTGATCACTTGACTCTTTTGGCAATTCATTTGATTTTTCCCTGCCTGTATTTCCTTCTCCTTTTAGATGACTATTTAAATTCCTAGATTTTTCTTTTGTGTCGTTTTGTTTCTCTCATCATTTATTTTTGGCTTTATTGAGGAGTACTTCTGTTCAATTACGTAATTCACAAATTCAGTATTTAGACATGACTACTCTATTAATTGGAGATTTTTACACTTTAAGATGTAGGATTCCATTTTTAATTTCCCAGAAGAATTATCTTCTACTTTTTATATTTATCTTGTTATTTTTGTTGTTAGTGGGTTTTTCACTTCCAATCCTGTATCTGGATCTAAGTATCTATGTTCGGTCACTTGTCTTGGGTTACTCACCTATCCATCACTTACAGATGGGTAGAGTGTGGATGGATGGATGTGGAACAGGCAGGAATAGAGAGGTCAGGTATGTCCTCTCTTGGGAATGGGGGTGGTAATATTTACCCTTAGGGAGAACCCCTGTTGACCTGAGAGCAGGGGCTCTGTAGGATGAGATCTTTCTCTCCCACTCCTATTTCAATTTTTGTGTCTTTCCCTCTCTCCTACCTCCCTTCCTCATCCCCTTGCTTCCTCAGATTGTTCCTTAATTCTCTCCTTCATTGAGCTACCATCTGAGGATCATGGCAGTTATTTGGATGGGGGTGGCGACTGGGGTAGCAGGGGTTTATAGCATACTACATCCTCCTAAATGCCTTGGGTTTTTTCCCTCTCTCCCTTTTTTTTTTGATTTTACTTTTTTTAATACATTTATTTTTTATTGGTGTTCAATTTACCAACATTCAGAATAACACCCAGTGCTCATCCCGTCAAGTGCCCCCGTCAGTGCCCGTCACTCATTCACCCACCCCCCACCCTCCTACCCTTCCACCATCCCTAGTTCGTTTCCCAGAGTTAGGAGTCTTTATGTTCTGTCTCCCTTTCTGATATTTCCCACACATTTCTTCTCCCTTCCCTTATATTCCCTTTCACTATTATTTATATTCCCCAAATGAATGAGAACATATAATGTTTGTCCTTCTCCGATTGACTTATTTCACTCAGCATAATACCCTCCAGTTCCATCCACCTTGAAGCAAATGGTGGGTATTTGTCGTTTCTAATGGCTGAGTAACATTCCATTGTATACACAAACCACATCTTTATCCATTCATCTTTCGATGGACCCTGAGGCTCCTTCCACAGTTTGGCTATTGTGGCCACTGCTGCTATAAACATTGGGGTGCAGGTGTCCCGGCTTCATTGCATCTGAATCTTTGGGGTAAATCCCCAGCAGTGCAATTGCTGGGTCGTAGGGCAGGTCTATTTTTAACTCTTTGAGGAACCTCCACACAGTTTTCCAGAGTGGCTGCATCAGTTCACATTCCCACCAACAGTGCAAGAGGGTTCCCTTTTCTCCACATCCTCTCCAACATTTGTGGTTTCCTGCCTTGTTAATTTTCCCCATTCTCACTGGTGTGAGGTGGTTTCTCATTGTGGTTTTGATTTGTATTTCCCTGCTATTCAATATATTACTGGAAGTCCTCGCCTCAGCAATCAGGCAACAAAAAGACATTAAAGGCATTCAAATTGGCAAAGAAGAAGTCAAACTCTCCCTCTTCGCCAATGACATGATACTGTACATAGAAAACCCAAAAGACTCTACCGCAAAATTGCTAGAACTCATACAGTAATTTGGCGGTGTGGCAGGATACAAAATCAATGCCCAGAAATCAGTGGCATTTCTATACACTAACAATGAGACTGAAGAAAGAGAAATTAAGGAGTCAATCCCATTTACAATTGCACCCAAAAGCGTAAGATACCTAGGAATAAACCTAACCAGAGACGTAAAGGATCTATACCCTAAAAACTACAGAACACTTCTGAAAGAAATTGAGGAAGACACAAAGAGATGGAAAAATATTCCATGCTCGTGGATTGGAAGAATTAATATCATGAAAATATCAATGTTACCCAGGGCAATTTACACATTTAATGCAATCCCTACCCAAATACCATGGACTTTCTTCAGAGAGTTGGAACATATCATCTTAAGATTTGTGTGGAATCAGAAAAGACCCCGAATAGCCAGGGGAATATTAAAAAAGAAAACCATATCTGGGGGCATCACAATGCCAGATTTCAGGTTGTACTACAAAGCTGTGGTCATCAAGACAGTGTGGTACTGGCACAAAAACAGACACATAGATCAATGGAACAGAATAGAGAATCCAGAAGTGGACCCTGAAATGTATGGTCATCTAATATTCGATAAAGGAGGAAAGACTATCCATTGGAAGAAAGACAGTCTCTTCAATAAATGGTGCTGGGAAAATTGGACATCCACATGCAGAAGAATGAAACTAGACCATTCTCTTACACCATACACAAAGATAAACTCAAAATGGATGAAAGTTCTAAATGTGAGACAAGATTCCATCAAAATCCTAGAGGACAACACAGGCAACACCTTTTTTTAACTCAGCCACAGTAACTTCTTGCGAGATACATCCACGAAGGCAAAAGAAACAAAAGCAAAAATGAACTATTGGGACTTCATCAAGATAAGAAGCTTTTGCTTCTTGACTGTTGATACAGTCAACAAAACTCAAAGACAACCTACAGAATGGGAGAAGATACTTGCAAATGACATATCAGATAAAGGGCTAGTTTCCAAGATATATAAAGAACTTAATTAAACTCAACACCAAAGAAACAAACAATCCAATCATGAAATGGGCAAAAGACATGAAGAGAAATCTCACAGAGGAAGACATAGACATGGCCAACATGCACATGAGAAAATGCTCTGCATCACTTGCCATCAGGGAAATACAAAGATTTTACTTATTGACTTGATAGAGAGATAGAGCCAGAGAGCACAAGTAGGAGGAGCAGCAGAGATAGAGGGAGAAGCAGATTCCTGGCTGAGCAGGGAAACCGATGCGGGGCTCCATCCCAGGATCCTGGGATCATGCCCTGAGTCAAAGGCAGACACTTAACTGCCTGAGCTACCCAGTTGCCCCTTTTTTTTTCTTTCATAATATTTATTAGTTCTTATTTGTCTTCTAGATGATGCCTTTTATATGGCATTGAATATTATCATTTTCTTAAATGTTGTTTATCTACCAAGCAGTTTAAATACATTTTCTCATTTAAATTTTACAACATTCCAGCAAAGCAATTTTATCTCTATTTTAAAATGAAAAAAATATTGAGAAGGGAGAAATTAAGGAAGTTGCCAAAGATTATACAATTTAAGAAAGGCTGATTCAAGATTTGAACCTTGGTCTGATTCCAAAAAAACATCTTTCTCTCCTCATGATAATTATTCTGCCCCCAATTTTGTCTTGTGCTTTTAGTAAACCAGTCTCATTGTGTGCATCAGGCACTGGTGTTGTAGGCTAGGTGTATAGGGGCAGACAAATAGACCTGGTGGTCCTTGTCCTAATGAACTTGCAGTCTCATGGAAGAACATGGAAAGAGATTTTTAAATTTAGAGAAATGCCCATTTTGATCATTGCAGGGAAGCGAAAGTTCAGGTTATAGAGTGAGCTTAGAGAGGGAATTTATTTACTGTAATATAGACAGAGGATGCTTGCCATAGAAGTGACAGTGTTAGAGGAGGCACATACAAAAGAGAACATAGGGTAGAATGTAGGGACAAGGAAATGGTTTCCTCCGACACTGTTCCTTTGGCACTAACCACCATCGCTCTCTATGAACTCCTATCCTGGTTAACCTTCATATGGTTCTGCTTGGATACTGCTTATTTAAAGACCATGCTAAGGTCACATATTTTATGAAAAGCCATTTCATATTATCTATCCCTAGTTAGAATTATTTACTCAGCTCTATATCTTAAAACTATCATGTTTTCATGTTTGAATATTTATCCCAGCCCATTTTGTTTTAAAGTTAATTATATGTTTGTTTCCTTCACGGGATTTGAAGTTATTGAAAACTAGAGGCTTATTTACTTTTGTATCTGTTGGACTCTATTGCAAAGCTTAGCACAAATGGGCTTTTAAAGATTATCACCATGGTCTTGTGTAGGCAAAGTATTGCACATTTTGGAGTTTGGAGACAGAATTGTAAGAATGGACACAAGAAGTACCCTAAGTGGGGAAAAAAAAAAAAAGAAGCAAGCAAGCAAAGGTCATGTGTGCATGGGGTCTTGGTATTCCACTGGTCTTCCACAGTCGTTCTCAAACTTGAGTGTGCATCAGAATCACACTGTGGTCTTATTAAAACACACAGATTACTGGAGTTCATCTCCTAAGGTCTGACTTAGGTCTGTGGATGAGGAAGGGGGGTGCATATGGATTTGTAACAAGTTCCCAGGTGATGTTAATGGTCCTGGTCCCACAACCACATTTTGAAAACCACTGCTTTAGGATGTCTTCCGTCCAATGGGTCCACCCATTCTGGTTGACCACATTCTTTTCTTTCAGAACTTATGGAGCTATTTGTAAGACTTTACATACAGCTGTAAAGAGTGTAGTTGATGGAGCAGAAGCAGAAGTGATTTGAAATCTGGACCCTCTCATTACTCACTGGTTTTGAGCAAGACTCCCTGAGCTTCAAAATTCTCTTCTTTTAGAAAATAGATCGTGGGAAAAATTAGAGAGGGAGACAAAACATGAGAGACTCCTAATTCTGGGAAACAAACAAGCGGTAGTGGAAGGGGAGGCAGCTGGGGCATAGAGTGACTGGGTGATGGGCACTGAGGGGGGCACTTGATGAGATGAGCACTGGGTGTCATACTATATGTTGGCAAATTGAACTTCAATTATATATATATGTATATAAAACTAGATCAATAAGCCTACCTAGTGGTACATGATGAGGATCTTGGAGACTGAAAACGTGAGTTAATGCACACCCCGACACATGGGATATTGTAGGTTTGGAGTAGATTGTGACATCTCCCTGGGAAATGGGAACCAAGGCAATGCTGCTCAGGAAATCTCAGCTGCTTTCATGCACATATCATCTTCTGTGTATTCTTTACAGTTTCTCAGCTTCTATCCCATAGAAATGTGAATTTCCACTTTTATTCTGAGATTTATGTCCTTTTCTTCCTTTCTTCCTTCTTCCCTTTGTTCCCCTGCTCTTCCCTTCCCTTCTTTTTTGTCTTTTTTTCTTTCTTTTAAAATTTTACTTCACACTTCTATGAGTCGCAGTATTCTTTGGGATCATTACTAGTGAATGCTAATCAAATTTAAGTAATTATATAATAATTAGAAATCTTCAAGTGAATTGTTAAAAGAATAACTGTATCTCCCAATTTCCTTAAATCACTGATGATTAAGTTGTAGGTGTTTTGAGTAGGTTTGAAAATTTTAGGTCATTAAAAGGCTAACTGGAAAAGATTATTATAATAGCTGCCCATTCCTTTCTATATTTCTCAGGCTTGTTTCCATTTTATTTTCTGATTTAAAAGCTGATGAATCTATCTGATGCTCCATGGGGTATATTTCAAAGGATTTTGAGGTTACAAGTAGATGCTTATTCTTTTCAATTCCATGTGATTATTGCATAAATGAACATGGTGTGCATAGCAGAGAGGATATTTTCTAGAGAAAAATTAAAATTAGATCTATGAGTGTCCTTGTCTCATAGAATATTAAACCTGAAAGGATTTTTTATTTTTTTAAGATTGTATTTATTTATTCATGAGAGACACACACAGAGAAGGCAGAGACATAGGCAGAGAGAGAAGTAGGCTCCATGCAAGGAGCCTGATGTGGCACTCGATCCCAGATCCCAGGATCACGCCCTGAGACAAAGGAAGATGCTCAACCGCTGAGCCACCCAGGCATCCCATATTTTTAATTTTTTTAAGGACTTTATTTATTTGACAGAGTGAGAGAGCACAACTCAGGGGGAGTGGCAGGCAAAGGGAGAGGGAAAGGGAGAAGCAGACTCCCTGCAGAGCAGGGAGCCTGATGCAGGATTCGATCCCAGGACTCTGGGACCATGACCTGAGCTGAAGGTAGATGCTTAACTGACTGAGTCACTCAGGCACCCCATGAAAGGATTTTTAGATGTTGCCTTCTCTAATCCCTGATTTATTTATATTGGGAAATCAAAGCCTAATTAGATATTATAAATTACACAAGCTCATATACATTAAGTCTTCTACTGTGTTTGGTTTATTAACCAAGGCACTTTGCAAATGCCAGAAACACAACTTCAACAAGCCTAAGCCAAGAAGTGTTTCTATTGGCTCAAGGACTTCAAGGAAGGATTGAGCAATAGCTACATGAAAGTGGAGCTGGAGCTCAGGATCAGAGCTACACCTGCTGCTAGAATTCTGTCCCTAGCCCTCATTCTTGCAACTTTGTACTAGTGTACCCTCTTGTTCTCCACTGTCACCAACTACTTTGAAGTGTTAATACGTTCTGATTATGGGCTCCTTGATACTCTAGACCCAATGTTTGGGAGAAAAGCTGATGTCAACTGCTAACTCTTGGATCATTCAACTGGGGCTAGTGTAGGGTTATGTAAGCACAATTGCTTCTGATGGATTCAACAGAGGAATGGACAGTTCCGGAAGAGCTATGCTGTCCCTGGGAGAAGGGAGGAGGTATTGGGCACAGAAAACAATAGATGATCTTTCTGGTTAGTGATAAGCTTTGCTAAATGTGATTCCCTTAGTTGGTACCAGATGGCAGTGATTAAAAGCTTACATTCCTTTAATTACTCTGTGAATTCTTGCAGTTGTTAAATTCTATAGAGTTATTTGTACATTATTACTTAGCTTGGGCTGTGAGGGTAATAGAATTCAATGTTCTTTCATTTTAGCAGGGCCTCAGAAAATAGCATTCTTTAACATTAAAACTAGATAACACCAGAACTAGTGTTGAGTAATGGGGGATGCACACATACATCCATATTTATACATTTGTATGAAATGATATGATTAGGGCCTTTTAGAAGTAACTTTCTATATGTTACTCATAAGATCTTCATAAGCTTTATCTTTTCTTTCTCTTTGAGGATTTCAAAAATAAAATATATTATTTTAATTAAAGAATCTAGAAAAGCAATGAAAGATTTATTATGAAAATAAGTGCCCTAAGTATAATAGAAATTAAGTTGTTCAACTGTTAATTGTCTATATGTGTGCAGCCATGCACAGACATAGCAGTATAAACAGAGCTATATGCCTGCAATGTTTAATTATCAATTTCATCTCTATAGAGTACTTATACAAAAAACAAAAAACTAGTATTGACTAGTATTAAGGGATTAGTAACTCTTGTGGTCTTGATGTTTTTGTTTCCTTCCTTGCTTCCTTGCTTGGTTTGGCTGTTTCTGTATCATCTTTGTGTTTCAGATACCTTCTGGTCCACAATAAACCCTCCCTTTTCCTCCATAGTTTATGTGATATTTGTAGAAAATGCAAAGCTTTTCTTTAGATGCATGAAGTTGAATTTTCTCCTTCATTCAAGACCTCTCTCAGCCATATGTGAATATTGAAGGTGGGGTATCCCCTAACCCTATGTAGGGTGTGTTGGTAGACACAAGCACACATGAAAGTGCATTTGAGGTATCAGAAAAGGTTCTAGGAGTAAATGACTTCCAGCCTAAGTGATGTGTAGTATTCATCAGGTTAAGAGAGTACGGAATAGGTCCCAGAGAGCAGAAATAACATATACAATATACTGGGTGAGAAGGAGAATGTCTAGTAAGTAGTAGGTGGTCAAACATGTGAATCCAAACATCATGGCAGGAATCTTGGTTACATGTAAATATTTTGAGTTCATCTGTATTTAGAGGATAATATAAGCTAAAGAGATGAAAAGGATGTGGGATAGAATTCTGAGAACATCAGAATTTAAAGGGTAGTGAAAAAGAAAACAGAAATCCATAAAACTGAAGAAGTTTAAGTGAAAACTTAATTCCAGAAGTAGAGTGTTATCAACAGGGTCACATGTCACATGAGGGAAAGGTCAGGATGGAGAAAGTCCCTCAAAATTAGCAAGAAAACCTTGTTTTTTATGCCTCCTCATTTTTCTCATACCCCTGGTTCAGTAGGAATATTTAAAGACAGTCTATTCTTTCCACACGGGATTTTATAATCTGAACCCCTCCAAATATGGATTACATTATCAAGGGGCCATTTGGAAACCACTTTTTGGTTATTTTTAATAACAACAACAACAGAACAAATAACTACCACTTAGCATTTGCCATGAGGCAGACATTGTACTTCATGCCTACAGAGTATGGTCACAAATCCTCGCATCAGGTCTATATTTTACACATTAAGAAACTGTAATGAATTTCTGAAATTCATACAACTTCAGAGTTGGGAATCTGTGATTTGAATTCAAGTTTCTTAGAGTTTCAAGGACTCAGTCCTTAGAGATTCTTACACCTTTCCTTTTTTATCTGCTCTCATTCCTTTGGTGATCTTAGCCATTCTCTCAACCTTTAGTACCACCTATATGCCAGTGACTTCCACTGTACGCCAGACCTTTCTCCTGAACTGCCTACTCATTCAACCAGTTGCTACTTGACATCTCCAGTTGGATGTCTTAAAGACATAAAAGACTCAATGCACCCAGAGCCAAACTTCTGATCTTGCTCCTTTAAAATCTACTCAAAATCTTCCCCACTTAAGTTGCTGGCAACTTCATCTTTCTATTTACTCAGGGTAGAAATCAGAGTCAGCTTTTATTTCTCTCCCTCTCTCTCTCTCTCTTTTAAAATGTTTTATTTATTTGTGAGACAGAGAGAGAGAGAGAGAGAGAGAGAGAGGCAGAGGGAGAAGCAGGCTCCATGCAGGGAGCCCAATGCGGCACTCGATCCTGGGACTCGAGGATCACATCCTGGGCCAAAGGCAGGCACAAAACTGCTGAGCCACCCGGGGATCCCTATTCCTCTTTCTCTTATATACAAACTAAAATCCATCAGTAAATTCCACCCTGAAAAACATATTCAGAATTCAACCACCTCCACTCTCACCACCTCCACTGTTATCAACTAAACCATCACCAACATTTTTTACCCAGAAACAGAGTAGTGTCCTTTTTTTACCCTCTTATCTCTACATTATGTTCTCAAATCAGCTACCAAAGAATCTTTAAAATAATATATATTTAAATATGCCATTCCTGTATTCAGAATCTTCTGGAGCCAAAGTCCTTAAAGTCATCTGCAAGGCCTCATGTGTTTCACATCCTCGAAACCCCTTTCTTACCTCATCTCTTATTGTTGTCTTACCTTTGCTAACTGTGCTCTTTGCCACCCCACTGGTCCTCTTGCTGTTCCTTGAATACACCAAACATGCCTCTACCTTACATCCTTTGCAGTGGCTGATCCCCCTGCCTGGAAAGCTCTTCTCAGAGATATCATGGCTAGCTTCTTCAATATCTTTTAAGTTTTTGCTTGAAATTCCAGTTTGAGCAAGAAGATGAAGAAACAGTTAAAGAAACCATCACTTTTATCTTCCCTTTCATTTCATGGCAATGTGGGCTCAGCCTGAAGTTCAAAGTAGTCCACAAATAAATGAGTCAGATAGAGTGCACCGTACGTGTACTTGTGTTCATTTAGCCTATATGACAAAGAAAAAAATATACAATGTTCAGTGGTACAAGCAAGAATGGGTGTGGACTTGAAAGGGAATATAGAGTTAAATTTGTTTGTTCTTGCAATTGAAAAGAATATATTAAGTCAGTTTGGAGTTAAACACATGAGAACTCAAGAACAATCAGGCAGGCTCAGTGGAGAAGGGAATGTTATCAGGCTCCCTCTTATTTAACAAACATTTGTTGGGCCTGCACTCTATACTAGACAGGGGTTGATTTTAGAAGGGTAAAATAATCTATAGATTAAAATTGCTTAGAGTTCAGAGAGGAATTCTTTTTTTTTTAATTTTTTATTTATTTATGATAGTCACACACAGAGAGAGAGGCAGAGACATAGGCAGAGGGAGAAGCAGGCTCCATGCACCGTGAGCCAGACGTGGGACTCAATCCCGGGTCTCCAGGATCGCACCCTGGGCCCAAGGCAGGCGCTAAACCGCTGCGCCACCCAGGGATCCCAGAGAGGAATTCTTATAATAAAACAAGTAAGGTCTAGGGTACAGAAAGACACAAAGAAAAGCATGATCCATTTTACCCAGGAGTAAGTTGGAAGGGAGGGAAAGTAAACAAGGTAAGGAAAAACTTCACAAAGGAAGTGATCATTTTCACTCTTGAAAGATATGTAAGAATTTGCTAAACAGACAAAGGGAAGCAGAGCTACCCAGAGAAAGGAGAACCATGAACAAAAATATGGGGACTTGAAGTTGTCTGTCACATGTTTAGATAATGTAAATAAATGTCTAAAATTTTTCCATTCTTCCCCATGATAAAGTATAACTGAACATTTAAGTGAGAATTTCCCTTTAGCAATCTTATACATTTCTAATGATGCTTGGATTCTCACCTCTCTTCCTTGGGAAGTCTCTCCTCTGGCATACTTTTAGGGTAGTTAACATTCCTTCTCATTTAGGTTTGTCTTTTATGTGTCATTGGTTCTATTTGTGTGTAGTCTTCTAAATAGTTGTTACGAAATTATTTTCCTTCCTAATTTGTGCTGTGCTTTAGGCTTAAGAAAAGCTGGACTTTATAGGGAAACCAAAAGACCAGTCAGAAAGGAGAGAAAGCAGAGAAAAAGTTAAGAGAATCATGTTTATGAATAGTGTAGTAAAAACAGAGTCAGCTTAGTAATAATGGAGATCATTTTCATATAAATATGAAAAATAATGAAGAGCAAATAGGGTGGGAACTCTGAGACTATGTATTTTCTTTAATCTGTCTGGGTGTATCCTCTGTTCTTAGAAGGATGCCTATTTCCAAGCAAGCATTAATACGTATTTCTTGGGAAACTGGATAAATGAATGACATTTGAAGTGCAAATTGTCAATGCAACAATATATTTTTTATAGTTGCACAAGCAGTATTTTCATAACATGGTTGCATGTACAGCAAATATAAAGTAATGAACAAAATCATTGGCCTTAAGTGTACTTGAGTTTTATTTCACTAGCTTACAGGCTATATTCATATTATCAATGAGTAATAAACAAATGGATCATAAGACAATTACTAACACAGGACTATAATATTTCATATGAGTATTTTATTATGGTGATTATTGCTAATTGTAATGATTGCATTTTCTTGAAAGTTGAGATGTGTTAAACAGAAATTTAGTCACAATACAACATGTACTATATGAATCCATTCACCTTTTTAAAATGCAATTAAATGTTTAGAAACTTCTGGAAGAACGCAATCCAAATTGTTAGTAATGGTTTCCACTAGGGAGAAGTGGGGGATTGGGAAGCACATAGATGAAATGATTGTTCACTTTATATTCTCCAGTGTAAGATTAACTTTTACACTCTTGCAATTACAGCTCCATATAAAAGATAGGCTTATAAATGAAAACCAAAGGCTGGTTATTTGCAAAGAGTCATTAAATAGACAATTCTTTTGTCAGTCTGATGAAAGGAAAAAAAAAGAAAAATAGAGTGGAAATTGTTAGTAAGAAATAATGAATATAATCATGGGAACATGGTGTATTCTAAAAATTTCTGACAGAATACTTTGTGCCATGCATGTAAATAGTTTTAAAAATCATACTAAAATGAGAGATTATTATGAAAAATATACAGTGCAAAATTTGATTCAAGAAGTAGAAAAACTAGACCACTAACCGTTTAGAAAATGAAAAAATAAAGGCTGTTAAACACTTGACACACGAAGGGAAACTAGTCTACCAACTTATTTGTTAACTTATTTATTAAGAATGGTTTCTAAGTTATTTTAGTTATCAGTCAGCAAAGGAGACACAAATCTTTCCAGTGGAGCTTTCTCATTCATTCTATAAATGAGGCAAATCGCTTTAAAAAAAAATACCAGTCACCTATAGAAAGATGAAAACTGTAGACAAATTTTATTGTAGAATATTGATACAAAGATCCAAATTTTTATCAAGAATTACGTATGTAGGGCAGCCCCAGTGGCTCAGCGGTTTAGAGTCACCTTCAGCCCAGGGCGTGATCCTGGAGACCCGGCATCAAGTCCCACGTCAAGCTCCCTGCATGGGGCCTGCTTCTCCCTCTGCCTGTGTCTCTGCCTCTCTCTCCCTCCGCCCCCCCTCACTCTCTCTCTCTCTGTCATAAATAAATAAAATTTTTAAAAAATCCATATGTAAAATGTACCATTATTAAGTAGATTTGTTTAAGGTGATATGACTTAGTAGAGTGCTGTAATTCTTTACTTCAAAATGTGAAAGCAGAGAATATAGTCATGATGTATGTAAGGAGTCATTTGATAAAATTCAACACTGATTTATAAAGCAATTTTAATCCTCGACAAACAAAGAATAAGAGAAACTGCCTCACCTGATAGAGAACATCTGTAATAGCACTATAGGTATTCATAATTAACATTAAAACTTGACTGCCATATCTGCTACTATTTATTTGATATTCTACTGGAGAACCTAACTAAAGTACAGGTAAGAAAAATAAATGAGAAATATAAATATAGGAAGGAATTATGAACGTGCTGTGAATTTCAGGCAATACGATTTTCTACACCTAAAATACAAAACAATCATATAGAAACTTTTAGAACTAATAATCAATTTCCCTAATTTGGCAGTATACAAATCAGTTATACAAATCAAAAGTCTGTCTTTAACATAGTAACATCCAATTAAAAAATACCAGTGAAAGATAACCAAAATAACAGCAACCACAGCAAAATATCTAGGAGTAAACCTAAGAAGAAATAAAGGATTTGGAATTACTTACAAATCTTTAAGAGAGCAAAGAATAATAAGTAAAAGAAACATTCTATGTTCCTGAATAAGAATATCGAATATATTAAATGAGTCTTTTTAAAAAGTAATCTACAAGCCCTAATATAATCCCAGTAAAAATAAAATGATTTCTAATAAAATTTGAGAAGCTCATTTTAAAGATTATTTGGAAAATTAATATATCATAAATGCAAAGGAAATTTTTAAAGAGAAGGAATTTGCCTGATCAGTACTTTAAGTGGAACAAAAGATTGTTTAATTAAAATAGTTAATAGGTTAATTAAAAATATGTATATAGTTTCCTTCATACATATGCACATAAACACATCAAAGATATATAAGTATATGACTTAATATACATAAATAAAATATGTTATATTTATGTAAATATATGATTAAATATAAATAAAATATATTTATATATAAGTGTATTTTATATATTCATAATGTATTAATATTTTATAAGCATATTATATTATATTTTATATATAATCATATTTAAGAATAGATGATAGAGAATCATGTATGTAAAATAAAGTTGATATTTCAAATCTGTAGGGAAAGGATGACCTATTTAGTAAATTACTTAAGAAATCATAAAGATAAGTCTCCCTTCACACCAGACACTAAATAATATCAGATAGAGTGATGCTATCTGTACAGAAAAAAACCCTCAGATCTCTTAGAAGTGTAAGAGGAAAATGTATAAGATGAAATTATTATTTTTATAATTTTAGAATGGAAAGATTTTCCTATGTGAGATGTAACTTCAGAACCTATAAAGGAAAATATATGATGTTATGAAAAATGAAAGCTTTTATGCAACAAAAGACATGTTAGTGAAAGTTTAAAGTCTAGTAAAACACTGGACAAAGATATTTGCCATATGTTTATCAAATAAAAGATTAATATCTGGAATAAAAGGCTTAAACAAACATGTTTTTAAAAAGGTAATAGAAAAATGGGCAAAAAACAGGAATAGGCAATTCCAAGAAGAAAGAAAAGAATACAAACATGAGGGGTTCTCAGGTGGCTCAGCTGGTTAAGCAGCTGCCCTCAGGTCAGGTCATAATCCCAGGGCCTAGGATCCAACCTTGTATCTGGTTCCTTGCTCTGTGGGGAACCTGCTTCTCCCTCTCCCACTCCCTTTGCTTGTGCTCTCTCTATCTGTGCCAAATAGATAAAATCTTTAAAAAAAAAAAAAAAAAAAAGGGAATGCAAACATGAAAAATAGTCAATTTCTGTGGTAAAAAAAAAAAATCCAAGTTAAATAACAGTGAAATATTCATGAGACATTGTATTTTATGCATCTGATTCATAAGAAAAAAATGTTTAAAAAATCAACTGTTGACACTTGACGGGATGAGCACTGGGTGTTTTTCTGTATGTTGGTAAATTAAACACCAATAAAAAAAAAAATCAACTGTTGATAAAGGTATAAATGTGATTTATTACCAATTGTTTATAATAGTCTAGATGAGTGAATCCTATTTGGAAATTCACTTGTTATTAGATGTGATTTGCCCACTACCAATTTATGGGGAGACCCATAAGATGGCCAATTTTTAGAGGAGCTCATATGAGGAAATGACCCTCCAACTGATTTTAGCTGCTCCAAAGCTGCTCACCCACTTTTGCTCTTGTGAACTGGCATAACCAATATGGCTGAAAGCGCCAATAGCAGACTAAGAAGCTGCTTGGATCTATAACAAGCCTTTGGAGGTTGAATTACAGCAAAATCTCCTGAGGTTTTGAAGTAGATTTATAACCTCTTGGACAAATAACTGTTCTCCTTTTCAAAGTAGTTCTTGAATTCTTATTCATCTTTGAAAGAGCCTAGAGTAGGTTCAAACTATGGCCAAGCCAGTCTGACCTGTTTTTGTATAGCCCGTGAGTTAAGAATGGTTTTTAATCTCTGTAAAGGATTGAAAAAAAAAAAAAAAACTAAAAAGAGTAATTTTGTAACATGTTAAACTACATGAATTTCAAATATTGGTGTCCATAAGTAAGGTTTTATTAGAATACAGTTACACTTCTTTGTTTACCTGTTGTCTGTGGCTGCTTCCACTTACCACAGCAGAGTTGACTTGAGGCTACAGACTGTATGGCCCTCAAAACCTAAAATAAATACTATATGTCCCCTTATAGAAAAAGTTTGCCAACCCCGTGACTACATGCTTGGTTATGGGTCACCAGGTAACTCTGCTAACTAGGCTTCCCATCATGTCTTGGGTGTTATCTGATTTACCTTGGCATGCAATCGACAGTTCCTAGCAGCACTCCAATTATCAACTGGAAGTAGTTACAGGAATGGGATCACACAGGTTCTGATTTTGCAAGTAAATTGCATGATCTCTTTTGCATCTCCAGTGTCTTGCTTACCTGCAGTGTCTCCCTCTGACACCCATTTATGTTCTTCTGGCTATTTAACCATAAATTCCGAATTAAGGAGGAAAAGAAACCAAGTCTGGTTTATACATGGCTCTGCATAAATGACTGGTATAACCAGAAGTGGACTGAGAGAGTGTTATAACCTCACTCTGGGAAAACAGGGAAGAGGAGGGAGGGAGATTCTTGCCACCGAGTAGAACATTGAAAATGTATCACAATATTCACTTTTCTTTAAGAAGAAATGGCGAGAAGCAATGACCCACAGGTATTCATTGGCAGTGACTAATCATCTGACCAGAAGATACATGATAAGTCGGCTTAAAATGTAAGAACATTTATGTGTCATATGAATCCTGCCAAAAACAAAATAAAACCAACCAACCAACAGAAAAATATTCTGGAAGGGAGTTCACTATTCCAATGGAAGAGATGTGGGTTACCCCTATTCTCCAGTCACCCAAGTGGTTTCCCAATGGGTTCGACTAAGTGGCTATAGCAGCAGGGATGGAAGCTATTTCTGTGCCCACTTTATCTCATAAAAACAGACTTATTTTTTCCACTGCTAAGTGCCTAGCCTTTCATTAGCGGCAGCCTCTCGGAACCAGAGGTAGTCTATTATGTTCTTGCAGGACTAGTTAGCTAACTAGTAGCAGATTGATTGTATTTGACCCCAATCATGGAAGAGGTAGTTCTCACTGAATAAACATTTAACTGTCTTTTGATTCACATTCCCTAGTCTTCATGCTTCTAACAATACTATGATTCAAAGAGCTACTGAATGCCTTTGGTAAATTATACAACAGTTTTTTAACAACTTTATAGTAAAAAAAAAAAAAAGGAGGTACCAATTTAAAGCATTATTTAACCCATCTTCTAAAGGAGCTGGTATTATATAATAGTGAAATGGGAAATTAATATTGGTTATGGTGCTAGCTGGCAAAACACCTTCTTACCTTCTAGATAGTGTATGCTCTGATTTAGTCACCTTTATAGTCTGCTATAAATAGCTATAAATTATGGAGCAGGTAAGTAAGAGGTAGAACTGGAATGGCGTCTTTCATATTCCTTCTAATTAATCACTTGCATACTTTCTGCTTCCCATTCTTGCTACTCTTGCTTCTATTGCTTTACAGATTTTAGCACCAAAGAATAAATGTACTTACTGGGGGGTCCAGTAACAGTTCTGATGGTCCTGACAGACCATGCCAGGCTCTCCTTACACTAAGAAAACAGGCAAGCTAAAACAGGGGTCATTGCATTGACTAGGGTGCTTGAATCTAGCTCTCTAGGGAAAATAGAGTTGTTGCTAACTAATGGGGGGTGGGTGGGTCACAGATTATGCATGACACAGAGAATCCTCTGGAACAAAGAATAGCACCTAGTACTCTTGGTATTACAAGCTAATGGTAAATGACTCTAGTTCCATGTTCTTAGGATCCTAAGTATTCAGAGACATTAGGCATGAAGGTTTGAGTAACTAAGCTGAAGAATGCCTCTAAAGAACCAAAGTACTGGCTGAACTTGAAAAATATCAGGGCAAGTATACAAAAAGTCATAAACGTCAATAACAAGATAGTGCATGGTTGCACACTTAAGGAAATATACCTCTATTTTCTTCCCTTATGAGTTAATTACATAGTTATATAATTTAGTTTCTTCTTTTTCCTTCAACTACCCCCAACTATTTCTGAAGTATAGGAAAGTGATAGTTCCAGAATATTATAGTAAAGTCACAAAAAATTACCTATAGGAGAAATAGATATTGCCAGGATATGCAAAACCTGTAGCTGGGTGAAATAACTGATGATAGTTTTGAAACATTTTCCCTTGTGGAGCAATGTTGTCGGGGTAAATTTTTGTTTTTTGTTTTTTTTTTTTTTAAGTTGCAGATTAGAAAGAAGTGTATGTTTGGATGTTGTTCACTAAAGGAGTGAACAGTACTGACCTTTGTCAATTTGACTGCTTGGCATCAAACACTTTTGGAGCTCTAAATAAAAGAGAGGCTGAAGGGGGGAGTTACTCTTCCTGCCTCCTGACACCACAGGTCCATGACTAAACTGCAGTCAACGACTTGTTCCCACGGAGGAAGTTGACTCTTGGTGAGAATGACACAGAGGGTGTAGAGTCTGTCCAGAGGTTATCTTCAGCAGCTACGTGGAGTCAAGAACTCAGTGATGAGATGGTGAGTGTCCAGAAGCACCAAGTGTTGTTATCTGGGGCATGACTGTGACTTTGGTTTATGCCTGAATCTGCCATGCCAACCTTCTAGTCACTTTTATGAATTATCCAACTCCCTTTCAATACATTTATTTTTTTGTTTACATTAACCATCGTATCCGGTTATTGACATCAAGATGTCAATGCCTCATTTAGTGGATGGGGTTGACAAGAGTCTAAACATGGCAAACATATAGAAAAATCAAACTTCAATTAAAAAAAATTTCAAAAAAAAAAAAAAAAAAGGAAACAAGAAAACCAGGACCGCTGCCAGTAGCTTACAAAAAGCCCAGGTTTAGAGTTCAAAAGGAGATCATTTATTCCTGAAAAAGAAAAATGAACAACTTCATAAGCCCAGGGTGTGGCCACTGGTTCCTTTTTTTTTTTTTTTTTAGAATTCTTTTTTTTTTCTTTTTTTTATTTACGATAGTCATACAGAGAGAGAGAGAGAGAGAGGCAGAGACACAGGCAGAGAGAGAAGCAGGCTCCATGCACCGGGAGCCTGACGTGGGATTCAATCCCGGGTCTCCAGGATCATGCCCTGGGCCAAAGGCAGGCGCCAAACCACTGCGCCACCCAGGGATCTCCTGGCCACTGGTTCCTAAGGCAAAGACTTAATGCAGTAAGATAGAAGAGGGCAAGACATTACTAAGTAGAATGAATCCAGCATTTTACATTACACAGAGCATCCTCACCTTGATTATACTTGATAGTTCTTTTATCCAGTGGTTTTCAAGGCATGGTCCCTGGGGACCCATTTTCAATGGGCACGTAAGGTCAAAACTATTTTCATAACAACACTGAGAAATGATTTGCCTTTTGCACCATGTTGGCATTTACTGGTAGAACAAAAGCAATGGTGGGTAAAGTTATTGGCACCTTAGCGTGAATCAAGGTCATGGCCCCAAACAATTCATAGTTATTCATTTTCACCAGCATGCACTCCCATAAACAAAGAAACAAAGATATAATTTGACTTAAGACTGCCTTTAATGAAATGGTAAAAAAAAAAAAAAACTACTTTTATTAAATATCTAACCTTTGAGTCCATAGCTATTTAATATTCCATGTGATTGAGAGGGAAATACATATAAAGCTCAGATTCCTAAGCTTTCTCCATCAGTGGCTCAGTGTTTTTTGGTTTTGTTTTATTTTTTATCGTAGCCCCTAAATCAAAACAAATTAAACTACTTGTTCCATTTATTAAGGAAGTAGGTTCAAACAATTTAGTTTCAGTGTATCAATTGAAAGAAACAATAATGTTATGTCATTCCGAGATGTCAAATACTTCCTAATAGGTTATGCCTGTTGGTCACTGCACCAATTTTTCAGACCTTAGAGTCAGATTGGATGTCACTCTCCTGTTGCATGTTGAGTTTTGCCCAATATTCAATAGATGTTGCTGTGTCACCCTTGAAAATATTTGTGGAGCTCCTCTGAGTTCTTGGTGGTGTTTTAGGGATGCTTTAGCCTGCATTTTGGAAAATGTGGGCAAAAACTATCTGTTACATGCTAAGTACTATGGTTGTCTCAAAGAGAAGCACTTGTACAGTTGCTTGAGCTGCAAGTTCAACTAGCTGCTTTCTTCGTGGAACATCATTTGTACTTGAAAGAACAACTGACAGACAGGCAATGGCTGTTCAGGCTTGGGTATTTGGCACAAATTTTCTCCAAAACGAATAAAGTGAGCTTGTTACATTAAGAGCAATAATTGATGGTATTCTTGGCCAAAGAACAAAATTCAAGTTTTTGGATAAATATTAGTATTTCTAAAACTTGTATCTACAACCATGAGTTTGACAGATTTTCAATGTTTAAGGACTCTTCTAATGAGATCTATAGTGATATCAACAAGTGTGATTTTTAAATATTGTATGTTGGAGTGTGTCAGCATTTTGAAAATCCGTGTAATTCAGTGAACTGATATTTTCCAAATGATCAATGTAACAAAAAGCTGTGCAAGTAAAAATCTATTCAAAGTGCAGATAGGCAAATGGATTTTAACTCACCAGATTATAAAAAGTTCATTGATGTGGTTTTCAGATTCCACATGGCAACCAACCTTTAAGCAGCTGCCACTTCTCCAATTTTAGTATAGAATCAAAGAAGAATGTCCATAATTATCTGAAAAGGCTATTTAAATACTCCACCCTTTTCTAGCTATATGTCTGGGTAGGCCAAGTTTTCTTTATGTATTTCAACCAAAGAAACATATTGCAGCAAATTGAATGCAGAAGTAGTCATGAGAATTCAGTTGTCTTTTATTAAGCCAGGCATTAAAAAGATGATTTCAAAATATAAAATAATGATGCTTTTCTCATTTTTGAAAAATAGTTATGTTCATAAAAATGTTTATGATGACATGTAATAGGATTCTTATTTATAAAGGAATTAATATTTTAAAAATTTAGGTTTTGACTTATAACTAAATATTAATGGTTGAAATCCCCGTGTAAAGAAACAAAAAGTTATTTGAGGTCAACAATAGTTAATATTTTAAAGGTTCCTGAGAATAAATATTTGAGAACCACTGCCTTAGCCTTTCAGACTTGGCAAAGGAGATTTTATTACAGATGAGGAAATTATGTTCATCCAAGTTAAAAGGACATACGCAAGGTCCAGAGTTTGCCGGTAGTAATATCAGAATGTGAATTTATGCTGTTTCCCTGTGTTTTGTATGGTTTAGGAAAAGGTGAAAGCTTAATCATACAAAAATAGGACAAAGGCCCATTTAGAGAAACACAAAACAAGGCCAGCATGGATGTAGCAGTAAGAGCTACATATTACTGAGCCATTGACCTGAACTCTTAATATATTATTTATCCAAACAGTTTAAGGTGGAAACCAAAAGGCTTGAATTATGTGATTATAAAGCTATGGGAGAATAGAGCTAATCTAGTCTTTAAAGGGTAGGAAAATCTTTTCAGAACAAAGGTATGATCTGGGACCCTGGACAGGTAGCAAATAGGCATATTGTCAAAGAACTCATTGGGAGTAGCAAAGTGAAGGAGGCATGTATCTGAAAGGCTGCCCTTTTAGAAACATTTAAACTGTAATAAAGCCAAAGTCTGTCATGCTTTTTGAGGCCCTGGAAATCTCTAGGCCATTCCAGCAAAGTTTTAGGCATGTGTTAAGAGGTGATAGGGCATTTTAAGACCTCATTTCTGGTCAGAGAGGTGAATGGTGGGGGCTGTTTTCTTCACTGTTAATGGCTAAATCATAAAAGGCATTTTCTTAACATTATTTTTTAAGTGGTGGTTGGTTTGTTTTTTTTGTTTTTTTTTTTTTTTTTACTTTTGAAGAGATGGACTAAGGGAGATATGCAGGTGCCAGGAATTCATTGGCAAGTGAATTCACAAGCCAGAGAATTCCTTCCAGCTTCTAGGATAGAAGACCATTCTCTAGGCTGGGCTCCTACCAACAAGACTGGCTTTTGTTCTTTGCTGGATGCAGCAGGGAGAACTGAACCCTGGAAGGTTTTCTGGGGCTGTTCTATTATTGGAAAATCAATAGCTACACAAGATAGGGCATTAGGCCATATTATGGAACCTAAATTACAAATACCCTTTAGTGTCTATGGAATCATAGCTATTACTAGGCCATCGATCTTAGTTTTATTTCCTCTCTCACTCCCTGTTATACATAAACATAGCAGCTCTGGATACATTCAGAAAGATGGGTTTCAAAACAAATGCCAACATTCAGAGAGAATCTGAATAGCCAAGAACATAGGATTTTTATTACCAGGCTCATATTCTAGTGGGGAAGAATCAATTGTGCAGGGGTGCCAAAGTTAACACCATTCATGGTGTCAAACCAGGATGTGCTGCTTCTGTAGTTTTCAGAGAAGATTCACTGCACACAAGTACCTAAAAATGCTAAGAGTAACTAATGAAGATCATGGTGATATGACACAGAAATTCCCTTCTCTGACCATCTGTCTCTGATGATTTCTTACAGCAGTTTACCGTACACGGTCCCTAGAATTTCACCATTGTTCATTCCTAATGTAGGCTAAAAAGTAAAGGTTCCTGTTAAATACTAGCATGCTGCTATTAAAATGCTAACATGTTAACTGGGAGGGAGAATATTAAAGCAAAATGAGGGAGGTGGTAGGGAGATCAGTGTTATGGGAAGATAAATCTTACTGTCTGCAAGATGTATTGGGAGTAAGGGAGAGATGGAAACTACATTAATGAACTACTGTATAGTTTCTCCATAGCTGGTTCAAAATCAATTGAGGTGGACATTTGCTCCCTGGGAGTTATGCTTATGTGGGAAAAAGGCATATTTGTCTCTGTCCAGATGTAAATATGAACAAAGGAAACTTAAGGAATAGACTTAGCCTCAAGGTTTTTCTATTATTCAAGCTTCTCTAGAGCCAACAGCTGGATGGAAAGCTACATATCAACAGAATCGTCTTTTGTTCCCAACAAAATGTGTGAATGCTAAATGGAGTGAGCACACATCTAGTCAAAGGGTATTCCTTGTTCTCCAAACCCGCTGCTGCAAGGTAAAAATGACTTGAAACTTACTTAGAATATTCAGCTACCCTTGTATCAGTGATATCCATATATTTACTTATTCGTTGGTTATTCATTCATTCAACAAACACTTATAGAGTATGTACCTACTTCAGATAGGCTCCTGACTAGTGAGTCAAGTTTTCATATGGGTGTATGGCTGGGGAGGACCAGATCACAGAGAGCCTTTCATGGCTGAAGAGCTTGGATGTTAGTCTATAAACGATGGGAAGCCATTGGAGGATGTAGATAGAAAGAGTAACATGGTCATATTTTAGTTTTAGGCAGATCAACATGACTACTGCATTGAATATGGCTTTGAAGGGAAAAAGCTGGGAAGAGAGAAAGCTAAGATGCTATTTCAGTATTCCACGTAAGAGATGATGAGGTTCAAAAGCAGGCAGAAGCAGTAGGGATGGAAAAGGGGTACTGAGCTGAGAGATAGGGACAGCAGGATTTGGTGCAAGATTTCCAGTTAGGGACTGGATAACCTTTGGAACCCTTGCCCTGTCATACTTATGATAAGGGTCTTAGTTGTAATAAATGCCACTTAATCAGTTCTAGACCAGAGTTTGGCAATGTCAGTTATATGATCAAAAATGGAAGAGGGACTTACTGCCACCCACTCCAGAATGCCAGTGCTGATTGGCCTTCCAGTTCACTCCTCCCACTTACATTCAACTTTTAATATCCTCCACAACTCAGCAGTCCTTTTCCATTAGCAAATGTGTGGGTGGTCAGGTTTATTTTTCTCTCCCTTTCTTTTTCTCTCCCTCTACGGCTTGTAACAGAATAAATAACAGGAAGCATTGACCTCAAGCATATGAAGCTGTTGAAGTGCTATTCTAGACCTCATTCTAAAATTGGCAAGATCATGTGACAATAGATACTCTGGTGTCATGAGCATGCCATCCTTTTTAGGATTCCTTTCATTCTAACAAGTGTTTTGGCATTTCTATATCTAAACCTTTGGCCTACTCAAATAATTGGTACAAGGGATTCTGAGAGATAATGGATGATCTTCCCAGATATTCTGATGTATAAGTGGAGTAGAGTATTATGGCAAGGAGCACTAAAATGCCTATTAATAGTGTGGGAAGGGGAGTGCCTCCAACTCTTGATTTCAGCTGAGGTCAAGATCTCAGGGCCCGAGGATCCAGCCCTGCATGGGGATCCATGTTCAGCAGGGAATCTGCTTGAGCATTCTCTCCATCTGCCACTGCCCACCCCTTTCTTGCCCCATCTCACGCTGCTTGCATGTACATATTCTCTCTCTCTCTCTCTCTCAAATAAGTAAATACATCTTTAAATAAATAGTATGATGAGGAATAGGAAGAGGCTGTGTCTGTGTGGCATGAGCTCTAGGAAAACGATTTGTCTACAAAATCCATCATCAAAAGCTATATCCTGAGAATATTTTAGTACCTGTTGTCCAGGGACATTCTATTTTGGGGGCTAGAGTTTTTGTCCAAGGAAGTCCATTCCGTATAGTGATCAGAGCAGCAGTGCAGGCAGCATGGCTTACTGGATGTGTGAGGGGGGAAAAATGACCATTGTTTTAGGTAATAATATGTCAGTCTTAAATATGAAATTAATATCCAGGAAGATGGGGGAAAGGGACTTTTTTTCCCAAGGGGAGGGACTGGCAGATTTGGGTCAAGTTTAAGTGCTTTAGCCAACAGGATTCTGATCATAGATGAGAAATAGGTACAATCGCAGTGGATTGCACTAGGCCAGGAGGGGCATGGGGTGTGTAGGGTTCATCCCAAGCTCTCCAGATGCTAAGGACTCTTGACTCAGTTGTTGCTGGAGGCTGTTGAATGTACATCCAGTTTGGTACAGAATTAACTAGAGATATTAGCAGGAAAGAGCTTGCAGGTAAAAGGTGCCTTGAATCATCCATCTCTTGAGATATCAATTTTTACAGAAGTCCAGACTTTATGAGGACTCAATTCAGCTTTGTTTCTGCTGCCTTTTTAAATAAACACATTCTGACTCTGGGATTAGCAACAAACTAGCCCATTTTCATTTTCTTTGTTGTCATGCACGACACATACAAATGTGGATTATCCAACACAGATGATAGGTTGTGCCAACCAGATGTGACTGAATTTTCAGCTCTTAATGGAGACTTGATTTTACTCCTGTGGCCTTCTGAGGAGGTGTATAGGGTCATAGAGGACTTAAACATGGTCAAAGCCATAGTTGAGACGTTTCCTAAGCTCAAATAGTTCCCAATTAACCAGTAGCCCTTAAAAGAGATGGTCCTGTAGCCATGTATATGTTTTTTGAGGTAGTGTACTAATGTTATGCGTACTGCTCAGTGCATTTTTATAAATATAAGTACCCTTGTTACTACTATCCATATCAAGATATATACATTTTTATCACCCCAGGAGTGTTTTTTATACTTCTTCCAAGCCAAGTCCTCCCTAGAGGTAACGTGTTCTGACTCCTATATTATATACTAGTTTTACTTATTCTTGAACTTCATATAAATGAAATAACAGGGCAGCCCTGGTGGCCCAGTGGTTTAGCGCTGCCTTCAGTCCAGGGCATGATCCTGGAGACCCGGGATCAAGTCCCACGTCAGGCTCCCTGCATGGAGCCTGCTTCTCCCTCTGCCTGTGTCTCTGCCTCTCTCTGTCTCATGAATAAATAAATACAATCTTAAAAAAAATGGAATAACATGCTATGTACTCTTGTGTCTAGGTTCTTTTTGATCTGATGTCTTTGTGTTTAGGTCTCCTGTGTCCTTCTGTGTATATCAGTAGTTCTTTTTTTTCATTTTTAAATGGTTGTACCACAACTTATTTATTTATTGTTTTTTTGACATCTGGATTGTTTATGGCTTTTTGGTAATATGAGTAAAGATCCTACAGACATTCTTATATTGTCTTTTGGTGGGTGTGTGCACTCACTGATCTTGGGTATATCCCTAAAAATAGAATTGCTAGGTCATAGGAGAGATGTGGGTTTACATCTTTAGCAGGTAATGCAAAAGTGTTTTCCCAAGCGATGGACAGATTTACACTCCCACCAGTAATGTGTGAAAATTCCATTGCTTTACATCTTCAGTTAACATTTGATATTATTGGTCTTTGGTATTTAGCCATTCTTGTGGGTGTATAGTGATATATAGTTATGCTTTTAATTTGCATTTCTCTGATGACTAATGTGCTCTGGCCATTTGGATATTCTATTTTGTGAAGTATTTGCTCAAATTTTTAAAAATTGGACTCTTTGTTATTGATTCGTAGGAGTTCTTTATATATTCTGGAAATGAATTTTTTGTCAGATACATGTTGTGACTTTTTTCGCCTTCTCAATACATTGACTGCTCACTTTCTTGATGTCTCATGATGAACAATTCTTAATATTAAAGAAGTCATGTTTATGGCATATTTTCATTTCATGATTAATGCTCCTGAGGTCCTATTTAAGAAATATTTGCTTAACATGGTCTTACAGGCAGCTTAATTAAGGTGAATTTTCTGGAAATTGGGGATTCTGATGAGGTTAAATTCCTATTTAATAGGATTAAACTTTTTAATTTGAAATAAGTGTAATTTACAAAAAAGTGCAAAAATAGTACCAAAATGCCTATAACCCTTACCCTGTTCCTAATTATTAAAATTCTGCCACATATGTGCTTCTCTCTCACTCTCTCTTCATCTCTCTTTCTCTCTTTCTCTATCTCTTTTTCAGTGTGTATTTTATAAAAGACTGGGGCACTTTTCTGTATAACCACCCCCCCCCAAAAAAAACTATTTAAATCAAGAATGTATTCTTGATTTAAATATATATATTACTATATACTATCCACTCTGATATATTACTATCCACTCTACATGCCCTGGTAAAACTTTACCAGTTGTCCCAATAGTGGGACAATTTTAGCCAAATTAGCAAACAAAAACCATTTTTTCTCTCATTCAAGATATAAACCATGATCACAGGCTGCATATACTTATGTGTTTAATCTCCTTCAATCTGGAATAGTCCTTCAATCTTTTCTTATCTTTCATGGTGATATTTTGAAGACTAGAGACCAATTGTTTTATAGAGTATCCCTCCATTTGAATTTGATATTACTTTATAATTAACGGAGGTTATGCATTTTTGGCACTAATACCCCAGAAATGATATCATACCATTCTCTGTTCAGGAGGCACATGGTGTTGATTTACTTTATTGCTGTTGATATGAAATTCAATTATGTTATTAAGGTAGGATCTACCTGGTTTCTCCATTGTAGGTGCTGTGGTCCAAGTACAGTGGCATGAGGCAATACCACCCCAAACATGGTTCAGATACCAAGACTAATGATGTTACACACATACATCCAGAGGGTATGAGATGGTTTATGTCTTATATTTGCTGAGATCTCTGGAGAGAAAAGGACAGATCTCTCTAGCACAGCATCAAAAATAGTCATTGATCTTGCCAGCACCCACAACATTAAAACAAGGACAGTGTCTTTTAGGCACTTGGGGGTTCTCCTGGCAACATATTCCTTATTTACAAATTGTACTTAAGTCCATTAATGCTGTTAGTTGGTGTAAATTCACCAATACCTTCAATTCAAATCTGAAAATCACAGGAATTAATCTATCTGTGCTGTTTAAACTTATTCCTTCTACAATGAGAAACATTCATATTATCTTATTTGTTCATTCCTCCATTTTAGAATCAATATGTTGACCCCTTTGGCTGGCTCCTCTGCCCGACCTCAAGAGTTCTGGTCTCAATTACCTTCTCGGCCTGAGTCTCATGTGTCTCACTAGCCCTCATTGCCTCTGTGGCCCTGGCCTAGGCAAGCTAGGAGACTCTGGCTGCTTCATGGGAAGGTAAGGAATGGGAACCAAGATTAATTCCTAAAGAAAATGGAAAGAAGAAAAAAAGGGAAGGGAAAAGGAAGAAGATAGATCATTAGAAATCTTTTTAAGTTAGTGTTGAACTTTATTTTCCTGTTCCTATAGGCTTAATTATGTTTTTTCCTATATCCACTCTAATCACAACAATTTTAAAATTGGTGGAACAGTTGGCTTTAGTGAGTGATGAATATAAGTTATTGTGTTAGACTTTAGATGGGAGAATGGAAGGCCTGGCTGCAAATATGCACAGCAGGAGTAAAGGGGGGAAAATCCTCTTTAGTCAGCATCTACTCAAGATCAAGGGCTTTTTCATAATGTTTTTTGTGATTACCAATCCTGATAATAATGCTCTAACATAGATATCATTGCATTTAGTGATGAGCTTGCTGAGTTCACTTACCTGCCCTACAGATCACAGAGCATTGGATTTGAGCCTCCATGTGTCTGACTCTAAAAGTTGACCTTTCCCCTCTGCTTCTACCATTTCTTACTCTAAAGAACTGCATGTCTAACTGATAAGTAAATACAAGAGTTGAGGTGTTAATAATTTTGCTTTTGTTGAAGACTGACAGAACCTCAATGTCTAGAGAAGGTCAGAACATAGTCATGGTTACGGTATAAGGAAATGTAGGGTCTTTAGCTTTCTCAGAGGTGTTTGGGGGCACCTTTGAGAAAAGATTTAGGGACTGCATTTCCTGGCAGGTAGCACGAGAGGAATTACTCCTAGCCAAAGGCAGAGTCTTTGCCCATGGAGATAAGGAGTTTATTCCTTAACTGCATATTCTTCATAATAGGCTAGATTTTAATGCTACAGCAATTTCTAATATCTGAGAAAGAATTGCTTGCTGTAAGCTGACTGGATTCTGCTACCTGTGGTGTTTTTCCCATTAAAAATTATTTTATATGTAACCCAAACAGCCTGTTCCCCCAAACTGTTCCCAAAATAAGAGTACATTTCATATTCAATGCCAAAATTATGATAACGTGAAAACTTCTGACCTAATTGTCCCCCTTTATACTTTCCTTCTTGTTCTTTCTGATGCTTCTCTAGGATGCTAACTTGTACGTTCAGAAAGGGGTCCCACATTCTTTCCCCTCAGGACTTATTTTCGTCTCACCACTGTCAAATAAGAAACAAATCTGGACTGAGTAAAGAGAGACTTTATTTGAAAGGATTGTTCCAAGGATTATTTAGAGGATTATTTTTCCAATCATGTGCTCAGAGCGTTCTACTTATTGTAATAATAGATCAGTAAGATTTATGATCAGGGTATAGGCAGCAAGAGTTTCTCTTTTTTCTTTTGTGGAAAATAAACAAGGCTAGAAATAACCAGGTGCGTGGAAGTGGGATGAAAAGGTGGCTCATCACATCACAGAAAGTTATACAGTGAGGTCAGCCTGCCCTTGGGGAGTGGGTGAGAATTAAGGGGAGGCTGGCTCCTGAGGCTGGCTCAGGCTAAGGTCAGAGTAGAGGGTTCGGGAGGAAAGAAACTTAACCAGAATTGGATTAACAAGCACTTTGTTCTGATTGAAGTTGGGGGGCTGCGGAAAGCATCAGAGACAATCATTTATGAGACAGAGAATTGGAGTTTGGAGGTTCTGTGTCTGGTCTTATATATAAACAAGGGAGCATCTGTGAGTCTTAGGTCATTTGGAGAAGGACGTTACTTTGCAGCAGGCTGTTTCACACAACACAAAAGAACAGGTGGGAGGTTTCTTAGCCACAGCTGTTCTATAGGTTGACAGCGCCAGGGTAAAATGCAGCTTTGTCACCACATTTCTGACTGCTGTGTGATCACCTCGTTGCCAGCCACACTTGGCTTCTATGGATGACACAGTTGCCACGGCAGCTCTAGGCCCCTCTTCACTTTCCCAAGTATGGAGGAGTTTCAGGATTTCAAAGAGCACAGCGAAGATCACACTTTGAATTTCAGTAAGGATGTATTAAAATATTAAAATATGGGGGAAGAGAGAAGGAAAGCACATCACAGAGACTACCTCATAATAACCGCGTGAGGCCATGCGTATTTTCAGTTTTCAGGTTCAAGCCCAGATGACACTTTGATTAAAGGTGAAAAAAGTGAATCTTCATTTTCTTTCCCAGGATCACCCTTTTCAAAGGACGATGGTTCAGTGAGATGATTCATTCACGAAAGGTAAAAATCCAGCCTTACTCAGTGAGTCACCTTGCCCTTGGACACCGAATGGCGACAGTAAGACAATCAAACTGAAAGGCTACATTCCATAAAGCCACATAGGAAGGATGTGATGTCCAGTCAATATCGAGCCCAGTCTTACTCTTCTTACAGCTCCTCCTCCAGGATGAGACAAAAAATATGGAGGCATAGCCTTGTCCTCATAGACAAGCTTTCTATGTCCTCACCTCAGCTTTCTTCTTTTGGTAATATCCATCCAGAGGAGAACACACAAAACTGACTAAGAATAGCAATTATTTGTAGACAGAGTTGTCTAAATTCACCCAGAGTGGGGGAAAAGAACTCTTATTATCAAAGAAACAACAAAGAAACATTTCTGTTCTCATCTGGCATCTCACATCTAGGTAACTCCTGCTCATCTTCCAAGGCTCAGCTTAAATATTACCTTCTCAGGACCCCCTCCCCCCAATTCCACATTTAGTGGGAATTTGCTTGCAGATTCTTTTTTTTTTTTTTTAAGATTCTATTTATTTATTCATGAAAGAGAGAGAGAGAGAGGCAGAGGGAGAAGCATGCACCCTGTGGGGAACCCAATGCAGGACTTGATCCCAGGACCCTGGGATCACAACCTGAGCCAAAGGAAGATGCTCATCCACAGAGCCATCCAGGTGCCTGACTTACAGATTCTCATTAGCACTTTTTACTTCCTCATTGCCTTTAAGACACTCTCTTTATAAATTATTTGTGTCATTTTTGCTTATTTTTTCTGCCTCCTATAATATAGCCTGTGAACACCATGAGGAACATGTCTGACTTGTCAACACTAACTTGCCTCGTGTAGAGTTACTGCCCATAAGTACTTGAGTGAACATTTAGAGAGAAAAGCTTTGATAAAAGATATATCTGTTTTATTTAGAGAAGACACAGTGAAGTACTGGGTCTGAGACTCAGCATTCAAGTTAAAGTTGACCTGTTTATTCCTAAAAACAACTGGTGAAATCTGCTTATATTTGCATAAATATATGTGGCCCAGGTCTGTGCCCTTTGGTTTCTATTTTTATTTTCCTTTGTTCAGAACGAAGTCTGCCTTAAAGGTAAATTGGAGTCTTCACTCTTGAGTGGTAGAGAAAATATGCAAGAACTTTTGAAATGGCAGCTTTTCTCATTTCTACACCCATCATGATGTTTAAAATAATAGCTTAGTCTCAGCCAGGGTCTGAGGTTACATACGTTATTTTCAGAACTAATGATGTATAGTGTAATTTGAGCTCTGGAAATGATAATACCTATATTCATCCTGTGATTTACCATTTTGAAAGCAATTTCACATTGGCTCATTTAATCCTCATGAGTACCTTTTAAGAAAAAAAAAAAAGAAGTTTTTATACCCATTTCACAAGTGAAGAAACTGCAATCTGTGTCTATTACTTGCCTTTCCCAGGACAGCAGAGCTGAGAGCAACACTGGGGTGCCAGCCTGCGTCTCTTGACTAAATCCAGTGCACTTGCCACAACTCTCCAGCTGCTGAGTCAACAACAAGGGGGACTTGGCCCATTTCTATCTTAGTTTTAAATAGATTGTATGTCTTTGGCCTCCTTTTCTAAATGAGAGCCAGTTGGGTTTATCTCAAAGTAGATTCTGTTCTTTGGCACTGAGCCTTCTTTTTCAAAGGATATTCGGAGTTGGCAAGGATTTACCAGTTATTCAGTCCAACGCAACATCCCCACCATGTGGCTGTCCAGCCTAAACTTGAATGTTTGACCTGACGGAGAACTCACTTCTATACACATTTACCTGTGTACAGTTATGCCGGCTTAAGATTTATGAGAAC